>NC_065536.1:48493995-49099353 GCF_932294415.1 Quercus robur
CTTGATATAGTAAGGGAACAAGATAGTGCTTAATCACCTGGCAAGTCCTGATTTTTAGTGAAATGGGCTGGTTTTTGAGTTTCCTATATGCCCAACTAGTATGTTGTCTTCTAATGAGGTGGCCTTAAACAAGTTAAGTTCTTAAGAGGCTATTTGATTCAAGTAAAAAAGGGGTGTATTTTATTTTTATTTTTAGTTTTTCATAGGACCCATAATTAAAAAACTAGTTTGGCTATTTAGGGGCTGTTTGGCAAATTTATTTGAACAACAGTTTTCATTGTTTAAACAACACAACATGCATTTTTACAACACTTTTTCACTCACAAGTATTTCCATGACACTTAAACAACATTACCAAACGGACCCTTAGTTTTTCATCTTTCATTTTCAATATCCAAAAAAGTGGGTTTCAATATAGAAAATGAAAGCTACTTTTGGCCAAATTAAAAATGGGTATATTGGCATTTTCGTAAAAAAAAAAAAAAATCAACTTCGTGGGTCCTACCAACGGTGAGTTGTTCATCTGTGTGTGTGTGTTACCATCAGTGAATGTCAAATAACTAGAAATTGAACATCTCTCGTTCAAAGACAATTTTTGTGTATATACGAGCTTTTATTGGGTAGCCCATCTATGAGGAGAGCGAAAAGGAAATAATATGCGCAATGCTCTTTACTCCACGAGATAGAAAAATATAGGTTGTGAGCCTTATTTGTGATGTATAAAAATATAGGACACGAGCCTAAGTCCTGAAGTAAGAAAAATATGGGTCATGAACCCACTTCATTAATTAGAGAAATTATGGGCCATTTGCCCAATATGTTGGTTGTGAGAAATTGAGCCATTTGCTCAATATGTTGGTTGTGACAGCTTCTTTTTTCTTTTCTTTTTTCCAAAAAAAAGGGTAGAGGGAGAGGGGCTATGGCCCTTGTTTTGTTTCAATGTTTTGTTTTGTTTTGGTTTTATTTTTATAGACAGATAGTGTCCCTCTCCCTAATTTATTAATAGAAAATTTAAATTATGTATAAATTCTATTTAATGGTTCTCCCTTTTTTTTTTGATGTGTAACAACAATTAGTAAAAGATGGGAGATTTGAACCATGGTTTTCCGATAAATAAGACTAGACAACATCATTGAGTTAAAAGGCTTTTAATGATTTTCTTTATTTTTAAATAAAAAAATGTACAAAGACTCGATTTAAAGTATTACTTTCCTATCTCTTTCTTTTTTGGTTTTAATATTCAATTGTTTGCTATACATAACTAATTACTTTATGAGTATTAAAATGTATGTTCATAAACATATATAACTAAATCTACATTGTAAAATTTATGCAAATATATATATTTAGTAAAAATTCTTTTTTTTTTTCCAAAAACAAATTCTTTTCATTTAGGTTTATCATTATTATATCTCTCTTATATAACATTATATATATTAAGGCATATAAAATTTACATTTAATATTTAATTTATATGAAACTAATTGATTTGCATAAATTATACGGATTTTAAAATTATAATTTTTTTAATAAAGTACTTTTTAAAATTATTATTATACTCTAATGCGTAATTTTTAATTTATTTACATAAAAATATTAATTTAAATTATTTGAAGAATATTAATTGTCATATAATTTACAGAATAATTATACATTACTCAATGGAAGAAAATATTTATCTTGAATTATAATGAGAAAATTATATGTGTGTGTGGATTTAAAAATTTATTAATATATTTAGCTTCGTTTAAAAAAAAAAAAAAAAAAAGTCACTTGGTATTGTATGAACCCATTCCATACCCTTTTTTTTCTTTCTTTACAAATTTATGCCTAAGTTAACGAGTAGGATTGTGCCACTTGGCCTGAGAGTAAAAACAAGGACATGAAATGTTTGGGTGAAGTACCTCAACCTCTTTTTCTTGGATAAATTTTTAAGTTCTAGAATATATATAGAAATAAAAAAGATTTTAAAGTTCACATGCAAAAGATGTAGGCCACTGTACTTTCAAGCTTCTTCGTTCTTTAGTTCAAAATAGAGAATTGTGATTTGTTTCACTGTGAATATAATCAATTATGAGTTGGTGCAAAGCTAGTTATAGAAAGAGTGTTGTTAGCCCCGAAGACTGTTACAGTGGCATGATTCAACAAAGCCTCACCAACCAAAGCTCATCTCAATTTCACTCTCACTTGTGCCCCTTAATAATCCCACGCACAAAACATGATCACAACTTCACACGTCTTTCTTCCTCCTTATAAAGCACATGTCAATCCTCCCTTGTTCATTCACATATACAATATGGGAACTTATTTGCATAATTTGGCACAAGATGAAGAGCATATTTTCCAAAGCCGATTTCCCGCTGTTCCGGTCCCTGATGATATCACATTACCAGAATTTGTGCTCCAAAATGCTGAATTGTACGCCACTAAGGTAGCATTTGTGGAGGCTGTGACTGGAAAAGAAGTTACTTATAATGATGTGGTTAGAGACACTAGGAGGTTTTCTAAGGCCTTGAGGTCTCTCGGTGTTAGGAGGGGGCATGTGATAATTGTTGTACTTCCAAATGTTGCGGAGTATGCCATTGTTGCTCTTGGAATCATGACTGCTGGGGGTGTGTTCTCAGGTGCAAACCCAGCTGCACATGCATCAGAAATTAAGAAGCAAGTGGACGCTGCTGAGGCCAAGTTAATTGTCACAAATGGCTCAAATTATGAGAAGGTAGGTATACTTTTTTGAAATTTTATGAGATAACCTAACTTTAAGCATATGTACTAGGAAAATGTTAAATTGCTACAAATTTTATTACAAAAGACTTACAAATTGATATTACAATAAATATAATTAGTACTACTTTAACACATAATAAATAAATGTTTTTGTTAACAAGAGACTTTAAAAATATGAGAATGAATAAAAGTTAATAAACAAATGTCTTTTAAACTAAAAGTAGCTCGACTTCTCATAAAAAGCCAATCGACTATATTATAAAATTCAATTTTTTTAGGCATATATGATCACTCGTTATTCGGACCCATAAATAAATGTCTTAATTGCTTTTTGTAGGATTGGTGAGACAACTGTTTGTAAAGTGTATGTAGCAAAATTTGAACTAACACTATAATGCATCTAAGCTATATCATTTTGAAAACTACAGGTGAAAGGTTTAGGGCTACCAGTCATCATACTGGATGAAGAATACATTGAAGGTTCCATGAATTGGAACAAACTGCTTGAAGCAGCAGACAAAGCGGGCACTAGTTTTTTTAATGAGGACGTGCACCAGACTGATCTGTGTGCCCTTCCATTCTCATCAGGCACCACAGGGTTGTCAAAGGGTGTAATGCTGACTCACCGAAATCTGGTAGCTAACCTGTGCTCCACACTCTTTAGTGTAAAACCAGAAATGGTGGGTCAGGTCACTACAGTAGGCCTAATACCATTCTTTCATATTTATGGGATCACTGGAATTTGTTGTGCCACACTTAGGAACAAGGGAAAAGTGGTGGTGATGGGAAGGTTCGAACTTCGAACATTTCTGAATGCTTTGATAACACAAGAGGTCACATTTGCACCAATTGTGCCACCAATTATTTTGCAGCTGGTTAAGAATCCAGTAGTAGAGGAATTTGATCTCACCAAGCTCAAACTTCTAGCCATTATGTCTGCAGCAGCTCCACTGGCACCAGAGCTTCTTACAGCCTTTGAAAACAAGTTCCCTGGTGTCCAGGTCCAAGAGGTGAGCACAGCCTCCTTTTAATTTGCTTCTAAATGCTGTAACAAATGGTTCATGTTATGTATGTCTTTGATATGTGCCAAGAGACTTATAGCTTAACCGGCACTTCTTATTATTTCCAACAGAAACATCCAGATTTAAGAGTTGAAGTCTTCCATCTCCAATTATTGATGTATGTCTTTGATATGTGTTTGTGCTAAATTACTTTTTCACTAACAGGCATATGGACTAACTGAGCATAGCTGCATCACACTCACACTTGGGGACCCTGAAGACGGTTCTCGAATTGCAAAGAAAAATTCTGTGGGTTTCATCCTCCCAAATTTGGAAGTAAAATTTATTGATCCTGAAACTGGTCGATCCTTGCCCAAGAATACACCTGGTGAAATCTGTGTCAGAAGCCAATGTGTAATGCAAGGTAAAGAAGATACTAATTACAGAGGATAATATTGTTGTAATCACACGTCTAAATGTGCTGCTAAAATAAATTCAAACTTCAAAGTATTTTTTGTGTGCAAGATAAATAAGCAGTCTTCATCACTATGATGACTCACTTAGATGTTGTGGTTATTGCTCCATGTTATATACTTTCTCTCAGGTTATTATAACAATGAGGAGGAGACTGCTCGCACCATCGACAAGAAAGGGTGGCTTCACACTGGTGACATTGGGTTCATAGATGATCAAGACAACGTTTTTATTGTGGATCGCATTAAGGAGTTAATCAAGTACAAAGGTTTTCAAGTAAGTTCCTGAAATGACATGGTATGGGTCTATGTTATAACACTCAGACAAATGATACAAGAAAAGGAACAGTTCAAAGAAAAAGGCAAAAAGGAATAGTTATTCAGCCAATAATTTAAAAAATAAATAGTGGGGGGGGGGGGGGGGGGGGAATAATTTCAAGACAGATTAATATTGCCCCGGAACTAAATTGAGAGTTCACAAATTGGATACATAAGGTCCATTTGGGTAGTGCGCTGCGTACGCATTTTGCAAGTTTTGGGTCTTTTTTTTTTTTTTTTTTTTTTGTAAGTCCAGCTCATTATGCACTATTCATTGGTCATGAACAGTGATTTTAGGTCAATGAACAGTGATAAACAGTAATAAACAATAAAAAATTATTTTTTATTGTTTTCAGTTTTCAACAAAATAAGTTGTATCCAAACGCACACATAATATTCAGTTTTGCGTCCATTATAAAATATAAACCAAAATTTCAGAAATCACAGAGATAATCTAAAAAATACTAAGCACCAATTTGTTTGTTATTTAATTACAAATTGACATGACAATAAATGTATTAACCTATTAGGAACTATATTATCTTCCAAAAACCTTTTAAAAAAATTCTTATTATGATATATAATTATGGAAAAAATACTACTACCTTTTAACGACCATGAATCAATTTCTTTTGAGAAATTTAGTGATCTGATTTTATTTATTTTTAATTTCAAATATTTGAATCAAAATAATTAACCATTAGCCAAGTTCGGCCAAATTATTTGCCTTGTAGGTGGCTCCTGCTGAGATAGAGGCTATCCTTCTTACTCATCCCTCAATTGAAGATGCAGCCGTAGTTCCGTGAGCAACATCATCTTTATTGTTCCCTTTATTTCTATTTTATTTTCTAGTTGTTTTCTGCTTTTAGAATTTGGAGAATTGAATTCATAATGTTTCTCACACTTTATGGTGCTTTGGAACATTCAGACTGCCTGATGAGGAAGCTGGAGAGATCCCAGCTGCAAGCGTTGTGATGAGCCAAGGTGCAAAAGAGAGTGAAGAAGATATCAAGAACTACATTGCCTCAAATGTTGCACATTACAAGAAAGTGAGAGTGGTGCACTTTGTGGACACAATCCCAAAATCACCTTCTGGGAAAATAATGAGAAGGCTTATTAGAGAGAAGATGGTGGAGAAGATGCGGGCAAAGCTCCACAGCGAATCCAATGTTGAAAAATAAGCCGCTAAAACTTTGTGATTAAGAGATAAAATGTCTCCATCTATATAACTTTTATCATGCTATAACTTGTTTAGTGAATGATATTATCATGCGTTAGTGCTAGTTGACCTTTCAATAAAATTATCATCCCATGTCTTAGTATCCGTTTGGATAGCACTGAAATACTGTGCATCTACGTTTCCCAACAACAAGCATTTTTTTAGTGGGTCTCATGCATTGTTTACGGGACTCACAAATACTTTTTTCAGTAAAAACAACTTTAAAATTAAGTCCCACGGCACTATTCATATATTTAAAAATTATTTTGCTACAGTGTTTTTAGTTTTCAACAATAAGCGGTATCCAAACAGACAGCAGGTAAATGGGAGCATTGAAAAAAAAAAAAGTATGGAATCCAAATTACACCATTTAAATTTATGCAAAATGTCATTTTAGTCCCCAAAACTGCCATTTTGGTGTTGAAAGTTGGTGGGCTCTATTGAATACTTTGTATATCCAAGTAGATTGTAATACTAAATTTGATCCCACCGTAGAAGTGGGAGAGTTATATGATCTCTTTAGAAGAAATAGAGTGAACGAAACAATAGAAAACAAGTAAGAAAATTAATGCATTGTCAGCGAAGTTGGCCTGAAACTCGCCTTAAATTGGTTCAACAGAGTTTGAGGTTGGTGAAGTTTGCCTAAAAGTGCTCTAAAATTGGGTCAACCAAGTTTTGAGTGAATTTCAAGTGAATATTTCTATCAACAAATAATCAGTGTGTTAAGTTTCAAACTCACCTCTCAATGCTTGAAGGCAAATTTTCTTCACCTTATGAACTTCCTTTAAAGAGTTTTAAAGAATCTCCCATTTCTCAAACATGTTTTTTTTTTATCCAAAACTTGATATATCAACACAACTGGTTTTTTTTTTTCTTTGGTTCTTCACAGTGTTTCCTCAAATCTTTCAACCAGAAACTAATCATTGTTCCTTTTGATTTAGAATTATAGATATTTCATCTTATGACTTCGCATAACATTTTTTTACTATCTACCATGCATCTTGAGATTAAAGTAACGCCTTCAATCAGATTCTCCAATCATCAAAATTTTCTTTGGTATGCTGGGGAATTTAAAATGACCATCCCATTGGCAAGTGCCATTCTCAGTGTGAATTGATTGGTTATGATACTACTTTGTTAAAAGTTGTTGGGTTCACACTTCTCACATTCACAAAAGAAAATAAAATGGAGGGGAAAGAAAGAGAGAACTCTTTTACTTTGTCATTACTCTTTTTTCACTCCTACTAACAAATGGATATGAAGGCGTGGTTCTATATAGCCCCCATACACTCTCATAACTTCCATCAAATCTACTACATTAAAATACATAACTTCATATAACTTAACTAATATGTAATCTCAAAAAATAAAAATAAATAAATAATATGTAAAATTTTGCACTTCATAAAGTACTCTCATGAATGACCTTATTTAACAAGGCTTAGTTCTCTAACATTTAGTCCTTATTCCTTAACATTTAACATTACTATCAAGTGGTCATTCCACCCATTACCATCTATAAATTGTCACTCTTTACATGTTTGATACGACGTCTTTTTCTTGATTAAGTAAACGGAAGTTTTATAGTAAAAAATAAAAAATAAATAAATAAGGACCAACTTGATAGAATATTGAACTTTAAGGACTAAAATGCCAAAAAAAATTATTCTCAAAAAAAATAAAATTTAGGGATGAAAATGATAAATCACCCAAACTTAAATGGAGAGAGAGAGAGAGAGAGAGAGGCAAAATACACAAAATCCCCCAAGTGATTTCCCCCATAAAACAAGGAAATTCGATGAAATTTTAAGTGTAACACTTAACATTCTATATAATATTGTTTTATGAGTAAACCATTAATTGTGTAACACTTAACTTCTCTGGGAATTTTGAATGCAACACAAAACCATCATGTGATACTCTATTATATGAAAATTAACAGTAAGGTAAAAGTATTACAAAGTACAAATGTCAATAGCCACTAAACAACCCAAGAGTGGAGGACTCTCCTCCATACATGCCAGTATCTTCTTTAGCAGAGTTTTTCCCCTCGTGGATTCGAGATTTACTACTAGAAGCTAATAGTTTAGTTTATGTTCCATCAAGAGAGTATCATCTGTGCTTTCTTTAGGCTTCCACAACATCACTTGGAATCAGAGCCTTGATTTACCTTGGTCTGATGGCTAACTTGCAAGACGGTGACCACCACTACAAGGACAACAGTGACGACGTCAACAACCCAGTCCTCACTAGGGCTGAGTTCCTTGATTTTCGTGATGAGAATCAACAGTTTCAAGATTCAACCCAACAAACTTTGGACCAGATTCAAGAAGTGCTTGCCACCCTGCTTAACCAAAAGGCGTAAATGCACTTTTAGTCCCTACATTTTGACCTTTTTCCATTTTAGTCCCTACATTTTATTTTTTTCACTTTTAGTTCCTAAACCAATTAACGCCCTTCATTTTAAGTCCTTGAAACACTGTTCTGTCACCAAATTAACGGAAAGACTGACGGATTAATAAAATATTATTAAAAAAATTATTTAACATTTTTTATATGCCAAAATTTAAAAAAAATTAATTACTCAATTTTAATTTAGAACAAAAAACAAAAAAAAAATTATTTTCTTTCAAACAAAAATTTTACTTTCTTTTAATTAAAATGAATTTTTTTAATTCCAATCTTCTTCTTCTTTTTTCCAGAAGATCACCACCGGATCAAACCCAAGCAAAAGAATAACAACCTAGCAAAACAAAAGAATAGCAACCCAGCAAGAGAACATTATTACTTAAACCCAGATCAAACCCAGCAACCAAGAACACAAATCTAGCAACCAAAAACTCAAACAACACAAACGAAAAAAAAAAAAAAAAAAAGAAACAGAGACCAAACACAAACACAGACCCAAAGTTCTTCGTGTTCTTCCCAGATCAAACCCAGCAACCGAGAACACAAATCCAACAACCAAAAACTCAAACCTAGATCACAACAACACAAACAAAAAAAAAAAAAAAGAAACAGAGACCAAACACAAACACAGACCCAGATCACAAATAGAGATTAAACACAAACGAAACCCAAATCACAACCAAGCCAAAATCATCAGCAGACCCAACCACCGATCCATGTTCACAACACCCACATGCAAGCCTCCAAATTTTTCCCATTGTTTTCACGCCATCAAGACCCCACGGCCTCCATGATCAAAACCTCGAAGATCAGCCTCTTGATCTGCTCGCCGCTGGTCAATATCGGGCTCCAATACCGAATCGGTGACTGGGTTTTGTATAACGGAGCCATAACTACACAGAAATAAACTATGGGTTTTCTTTCTAGGGTTTCATACACCTAATCAACGAACCTTCTTGATGGGTTCGATGGGTCGATGGCAACGGCAACGCAGACCTTCTGGGGTTTCTTTCTTCTATGGCAATGGTGACCTCATCATTGAGTCTTGAACGAGTTCGACGGCGACGACCTCATCATTGAGTCTTGAAAGAGATCAGAGAGAGTTTGGGTCAGTCAAAGTTTGAATCAGATCGGGGTGAGGAGAAAGAGAGTTTGAGAATAGAGAGAGAAAAGGGTTTAAAAGTTGAATGTTCTTCTGAACAAAAAAAAAAAAAAAAAAAAAAAAAAAAAAAAAAAAAAAAGATTGGAATAAAAAAAAATCATTTTAATTAAAAAAAAAGTAAAATTTTTGTTTGAAAGAAAATAATTTTTTTTTGTTTTTTGTTCTAAATTAAAATTGAGTAATTAATTTTTTTTTAATTTTGGCATATAAAAAATGTTAAATAATTTTTTTAATAATATTTTATTAATCCGTCAGTCTTTCCGTTAATTTGGTGATAGAACAGTGTTTCAATGACTTAAAATGAAGGGCGTTAATTGGTTTAGGGACTAAAAGTGGAAAAAATAAAATGTAGGGACTAAAATGAAAAAACGTCAAAATGTAGGGACTAAAAGTGCATTTACGCCTAACCAAAACCCTAATCGTGATGACGAAGAGTGACGTGATAACTGAGCGCATGGCGCTCTTCATCGCAGTCCAAATCGGAACAGCCAACAAGACTACAACAAAGAAAACAGTGAGGACGAGGAATATCCAGAGAGAGTCCTTGGAAATCATCGTGGTCCTGCAAGGGATAATGGCTGAGATTATCAAGAGTAGAGGGTCTATCGGATGAAAGTAGAGTTACCATCTTTTAATGGTAATGTCTCCATTAAAGATTATTTGGATTGGGTCAATGAGGTGGAGAAGTTTTTTGATTATATGGGTATTGCAGACGACAAACAGGTGTGTTTGGAGGCTTATAAATTAAAAGGAGGAGCATCTGCCTAGTGGGATCATGTTCAATTAAACCGCACCAATAAATGAAAACTTCTGATACGATCATGGAGGAGGATGAATAGATTAATGGCATATCGGTTCCTATCACTAGATTACCAGTAGGAGTTATTCAGATAGTACCAAGATTGCGAGCAAGGTACTTGGATAGTTAATGAGTACATGGTGGAGTTTGACAGGTTAGCAATTCGTAATGATTTGGATGAAACTGAGGATCAACGAATATCCAGATTTGTACACGGGGTGTGAGTTTCCATCCGAGATCAGGTATCCTTACAAACCCTATATACTTTAAATGAGGTTGTGACCCTATCTAAGAAAATAGAATATTAGCATCTCAAGGCAGGTTCAAAGTTTTCCAATCGCAATTCGGATTCATCCAGTTCCACTGCCAACAAAGGTAAACAATCCATGTTTACACCACGATCACAATATGTGGTTAGGGAGAATAGTGGTGTCAATTAGTCCACGATGGCAATAACAGGTTCTGCAGCCTAGTCAATAATGAACGCCAACCCTTATGCTAGGCCAATTGGGAACAAGTGCTACAGGTGCAGAGAACTAGGACATCGATCTAGTACTTGCCCTAAACGAGCCACAATGAATTTGGTGGTGGCAAAAGAGGGTGAGGAAAAAGGTGAACAAGAGGGTGAAAATGTGTATAATGATGCTGATCCATATGCCTATGATCCCAATGGGGTCCAAGAAGATGAGGATGACATGCCATTAGGGAGGTCTTTGGTGATTCAGAGGTTGTTGCTCACATTGAGGGTGGAATACAGTGATCAGTGGAATGAGACCTTCTGAGCACGATGCACCATCAGTAAGAGAATCTTTGATTTGATCATTGACAGTGGCAGTGTAGAGAACATCGCGTCAAAGATTTTGGTTACCAAGCTGGGACTAAAGACTGAAAAGCATCCCTCTCCATACAAAATAGGTTGGATCAAGAAAGGTACGAAAACTCTTGTTACTCAACAATGTCGTGTTACTTTTTCTATAGGTAAATGTTAAGTAGATGAAGTAGTTTGTGTATGTGTAATTGTCCTTGGTTCTATTAAGGAAAGCAATGTACCCAAAGCTTCTAAAGTGGAGGGGAAGCCATCACTTCCCATAGTCAACAATGAGGATAAGTTTGACAGGGAGTGTAAGGAGCTGAAGCAGGTATATACTGTATTGGTGATGAATGGAGAGCCGAAGAAGGTGAGATACTTGAGGCAATTCAACCATTGATCAAGGAGTTTGAAGAGTTTTTTCCAAAGGTATTGCCTGTAGGTTTACTACCAATGCGCGACATTCAGCATTGCATTGATTCAGCTCATGGAGCAAGTCTACCAAATCTGCCTCATTACAAGATGAATCCTCAAAAGGGTCAGATTCTACAGGGATAGGTGGATGAGCTACTGAGCAAAGGGCAGATCAGGGAGAGTATGAGTCCATGTGCAGTATCAGCATTATTAACATCGAAGAAGGATGGGAGCTAGTGTATGTGTGTGGATAGTTGAGCCATTAACAAGATCATAGTCAGGTATCGATTTCCTATTCCCCAACTAGATGACATGTTTGATAGGCTGAATGGGTCCAAGTGCTACACCAAACTGGATCTCAAGAGTGGGTATCACCAAATTCGGATCTGACTAGGAGATGAGTGGAAAACAGCTTTCAAGAAAAATGAGGGGTTGTATGAGTGGATGATGATGCCTTTCGGATTGTCCAATGCTTCCAGTACTTTCATGAGGCTTATGAATCAGGTATTAAAACCATTTATTGGGAAGTTTATGGTAGTTTATTTTGACGATATCCTGATTTACAATAAAACAAAAGTATCCCATTATAATCATGTGCGACAAGTATTGACAGTGTTGTAGGCCAATAAGTTGTCTATCAACTTGAAGAAGTGCAGCTTCTTGACTAATAAGTTGTTGTTCTTAGGGTATATGGTCAGTGTGGATAAGATTCATTTTGATGAGAACAAGATCCGTGTAGTCAGAGAATGGCCAACCCCAAAGAAACTGAGTGATGTGTGAAGCTTCCATGGGCTGGCAACCTTCTATCAAAGGTTTGTTCAAGATTTCAATAGCATAGTAGCCCCTATCACTGAGTGTCTGAAGAAGGAGAAAGGAGGCAGAACAAAGCTTTACCTTGATCAAGGAGAAGTTGAGCACCGCTCTAGTTTTGGCATTGCCCAACTTTGATAAAGTGTTCTAGGAGAAGTGTGATGCATCTTTGGTTGGGATAAGCACTATTCTTTCACAAGAGAACAAACCAGTAGCATTCTTTAGTGAGAAAGTTTGTGAAACTCGAAGTAAGTGATCCGTCTATGAGCTAGAGTTCTTTGTTGTAGTATGAACTCTTAAGCATTGGGAGCACTACCTGATTCAGAGGGAGTTTGTATTATATACAAATCATTAAGCATTGAAGCACATCAACAGTCAAGTTGGCATTAACTGAATGCATGCTCAGTGGGTAGCATATATACAGCACTTCCATTTCACATTGAAGCACAAGTCTGATGTCATTAATAAGGTGGTAGATGTACTCAACAGGTGAGCATCTTTGTTGACCACACTACGTACTAAAGTTGTAGAATTTGATTGCCTTAAGGAATTGTACGAGAATGATAAAGATTTTGGTGATACTCGGGTAAGTGTCAACAAACTCATACTACTGTCAATAGTATGTACATCCAAGATGGTTTCCTCTTTCAGGGATATCAATTATGCATCCCTAAAAGTTCATTGAGGAAGCAAATTATTAGGGAGCTGCATGGTGGAGGTTTGGGTGAACACATGAGCAGAGATAAGACTATAGCACTGGTGGAGGAGAGGTATTATTGGCCACAACTCAAGAGGGATGTTGGCAATCATGTAAGGAAGTGTCCAATCTACCAAACTACTAAGGTTCAATCTTAGAATACTGGTTTATTCATACCCTTGCCAGTTCCACAAGCCCCATGGGAGGATCTGTCTATGGACTTTATACTGGGTCTTCCACGAGCCCAACGATGTATGGATTCTGTTTTTATTGTGGTCGACAGGTACTCGAAGATGTCTCATTTCATAGCACATAAGAAGACTTGAAATGCTACTCAAGTGGCCAATCTATTCTTTAAAGAAGTTGTGCGTTTACATGGAGTGCTAAAGTCCATCATCTCTGACCATGATACCAAATTCATTAGTCACTTTTGGCGGACCTTGTGAAAGCATTTTGACACTTCCTTCAATTATAGCAACACCAGTCATCCTCAGACAGATGGCCAGACATAAGTGGTTAACCGAACATTGGGGAATTTGATCTAGTGTATCTAAGAAGCGAAGCCTAAGCAGTGGGATCTTGCACTGTCCCAAGTAGAGTTTTCTTACAACAACTCAGTCAGCAGTAGCACTAGTAAGTCTCCATTTGCCATCATCTACAGCATACCCCCAAAACACGCTTTGGACCCGGTAACTTTACCTGAGCTTCCAAGAGAGAGTCAAGTTGTAGAGAATATGGCTAACCATATTCAAGTTACGCAAGAAAAGGTGAGGCAGAAACTTGAAGCTACAAATGCCAAGTACAAGGAAGCTGTTGATAAGAAGAGGAGAGAGAAGATCTTTAATGTTGGGGATTTAGTGTTGGTCTATTTTAGAAATAAGAGGTTTCCTGTTGGTACCTACAACAAATTGAAGGACAAGAAGTATGGGCCATTTCAGATTACTAAGAAGATCAACAACAATGCTTATGTGGTTGCACTTCATCCAGACATGAGCATTTCCTCTACCTTCAATGTTGCTGACTTATATGATTATCATTCTCCTAATGAGCCAGATAGTGGGAACTCAGGGTCGAGTTCTTTTCAATGGGGGAGACTGACGTAGAATAGACAACACATGCCTTCCTGGAGCAGCAGAAGCGCAGGAAGTCACAACGAAAGATTAAAGGAGGGTATCAATAGAGGCCATTGGGGCGACATGTCGGAATTGCATGAAATTTGACAGGTTGAAGGGAAACAGAATTCTAATCCAGACTCATAAGCGTCACCTAAATTTATGCGAATTCCTTTGTTAAGGCGCCGAAAACAGTGTTTTTGTTATTTATAGTAATATTTGTTTTTCATTAATAACTTTTAGTTTAAAAGTCAGATTAAGGTCTCGTTTGTTTGGGGACAACCCTTAAGGTCAGTAGTTTATGATTTTGCATTTAACTCAATTTTTCCATTTTTGGTAAATTTCGGTATTTTGTCACCTAATCACGCAATTAGTACGAATTAGGGTTTTAAATGTTTTTCTTAGTATTTATATGTTTTATAGTCATCAAAGGCAAATTAGATTATTATCAATAAACACAGACTTTTGTCAAATTCTTTCTCTAATGGATTCCATTTTTCCCCTTGTGGATTCGAGGTTTACTACCAGAAGCTAATAATTTAGTTTATGTTCCATCAAGAGAGTATTGTGTGTACTTTCTTTAGGCTTCCATGACATCACTAAGCATCACACCTAGGGTTCCTTGGCATCACACCTAGGAGAAGGTTGCATCACAGAATCCATAAAAGAAAGCTTTATAGCTCTTAAGTTCTGAAAACATTAATTATTAATCCACTTAATAGAAAGTACTACAACTCTTTTAATAGAAAACTAATACCTAATCCTAGTAGAACTAGGATTTCTTAAAACCCCAATAAGACTTTGATTTGGACTCCTTAGGCTTTTACTATTAAGCCCAACTAAATAACCAAACTTAAAATAAAACTAAAGTAAGACCCAATGGACTATAAGCACAGCCCATCTAGAATATTAAGAAATTACAAAATTGTCCTTGATACATAAAATCAAATCAAATATAATAAATCCTTCTCACTGCCTCCTACATCAAGCATCCTCCAGAATGACATTCAAAAGCATTTGAAGAGCAGAACTAGGAAAAAAAAAAAAAAAAACAATTCAACTTGACAAAGATGAACATCCTTGAACATGAGCAGCCTTATTATTGTCTTTGTGAACCAAACTAAACACAAAATTCTATCTAAGATTTCTATCCCGGGCGAATTTTGTTAATATGATACTTGAAGGCTATGTTTTAAAAATCGAATCAAACTCATTGGGTCAACTAGTTGAACTGGGAATCGGCCATGGAACCGGTCTAGTAAAACCAGGGAAAACTGGTCAAGAAATAGGGAAAACCAGGAACCAGTCCCTTTTCCGGTTCTTTGACTGGTTCAATTTTTAAAATCATGCTTAAAGGTGACTCAGAAGTTGTATTAAGGGATTGCGGTTCTATGGTTTCTTACAATCCCTTGAAGAATTAAGAACTTTGTTGCTAATGTGAGATTACTATTGGAGAGCTCTACGATGCCAGTGTCAATTGGGTTAACCACGAGACAAATAGAGCAGTCAATTCCTTAGCTAGATGGTCTATGTTAAATTATGATTTTGGATCCTTTGATTTAGTGAATAACCCTGATGCTCTTATAAATGTAATTTTGGAGGAGATGTGCTAGTAAGTATAATGGCAACCCCACTATTGTTTTGTTTGCTTGTTTGATTTTCATTACCAAGGAACTTCAGTCTTAGCACCAAAGTAAACAAGATTTTACTATCACTTTTTTTTTTTTTTTTTTTTTTAATGTAAGCATTGATCAAATTAGGGTTCGAAGCTAAAACAATAGCCTGCCTAATCATTCTCACTTCTGCTTGAATAGAGAAGTTGGTGTCCACCTTTGAAGAATAGTAGTTTGGCCCAACAAATTTAGAGGCTTGAGGTGATAACTTTAAATCGACATTTTTATATTTAAATATCACTTAAATAATATTTAGCTTTTTTTCAACAAAATATATAATATATATATATAGCTAGTGTTTTATATTATAATTTTTTTTTTAAATTTAAAATCCATTATTCTTACTTTTTAATATGATTAATTCACTAAATAGTAATTAGGTTAGATTTCTATTAATCCATAATTTTTTTTTTGAGAAAATGCTAAAGTTATAACAAATTTTACTAAAAAAATAACTTATTAATTAAAGTGACAATGAATGTGATTGGTGACACTTTAAGAAGATAAAAAATGAGTATTTGAATGAAAGATACTAGAGATACTACAAATTTTACAAGATGAAGCTTACAAAGGTGCTTCATCAATCATAAAAAGTATTTCAAATATCCATTTATTACGTTTTGAAGTTCACCTATCATATTCATTGTCCTATCAATTTGTGAAGGTTATATTGTAAAATTTATAATATCTGTAACATTTTTCTATTTGAATTACTTATTGTTATTGATGTCACATTTTTTTGTAAGACTTATATATTTAAATTTGTATTATCTTTAACGTTATAATTGTTTGGGCTTTCTAAAAAGTGGAGAAAAAATGTGCAATTCACAAAACTTTTTTAGATCTCAAAATAAATAAATCACTTGTTGCTCCCACAATTGAAAGTCTTTATCTAGTGGGGCCCTAGGTATAAGGCGGGCCCTAATTAGAATAGGTGAATACCGAATTTTGTCAAGTTTTTCTTATACCATAAACAAATTCATAATTTCTATTGAGTTATGACTAAGCAAATACCAAATTTTGTCGAGTTCTTCTAGTACCATAAACAAATTCATAACTTTTGTTACAACTCTTTTACGTGGAAGATTATAATTGATTATTAGTAACTTTTATATAAACCTACCATATTTTTTCTACCACTTACCGTTTGCCATGTTGAGAGTCATGGCAAAAATTATGCATTCATTTATGGTAGAACAAAGTTTCTCTCCAAACTAGTTTGGAGAGAAACTCTACAAACTCCTCATATATTTCTATATTGAATGTGAATTTTGAAAATCTAAACGTTAGATTGCATGTTCTTATTATATTCTTCATGCATGTAAAATTTCAAGAAGATCAAAGATCAATTGCTATCTCATCAAACAAATGTTAAAATTTCAGATTTTTATGATCTAAAATTATGTATACAAAATAAGTTTATTGATCAAATAGTAAATAATATCCAATTTGAACGAAATTTGATATGCATATTAAGAACATAAGGAACAAGAAATTCAACAGTTAGATTTTCAAAATTCACAAAAAAAAAAAAAAGATATATATAAAAAGTTTGAAAATTTTCTCTCCAAATTAATTTGGAAATAACCTTTGTACTTTATGGTATTTGATTTCTTGAATTTCTTCTTCAACCTCCAGTAACTAAGGTAATTAAGGCAGTGAATGACTCGTTAACCCCATTTGTGGCTTAGAGTTTCTATCTTAATAACCCTTTTTGGAGGATTCAGTCAATGAAAGGAGACGCCAGGATTAATAAACCCTTTTGCAGGCCTGTGAAAAGTGAAAACTGACAAGAGAGTCTAGGATTAGGGGCTGAAATTATCTTTTGAAGACATAAAACTTGCAATTCCCTTGAAATCCTCTGGTATTCTCAGTGGTACTTTTAGGTCACAAACTAATTTTCAATTTATTTTTGGCATTTTTGAATGGCAAAATGCGTCTCATCATTTTTTATCTAGCACTTGTGTTGTACAATATCATAACCATAACTAAGGCTGTGTTTGGTTCCGTAAAATATTTTCTGAAAAATAAATATTTTTTAGAAATACTATTTTTGGAAAATGATAATATTTTCAAGTGTTTTGTTGTATTATGAAAATTGTTGTAGAAAATATTTTCATGTGTTTGGTTCTATTCTGAAAATGCTATTTTCCTACCAATTTTTCATATTTTCTCAGCATCCAAACAAATTTTATTATAGAAAATTTCAAAATCACAGCCAAATCCCAACACCACACACCACCGAAACTCCAATTCAACCCACAACAGTAAACTCCGGCAATCAAAAGCCATAACCACCAAAACACCACTACCACACCACCATAACAACAACAAAAATCAAAATCACACAGAAATCAAAATCACACAGAGAGAGAGGTCAGTGGGTCAAAGGCTCTGGGTCGAAGGCGAGATCGCGTAGAGGCGAGATCGAAGGCGAGATTGAGCAACACGGTGCGATCGGCGCGGTGCTGCGATCGACGAGATCGGTGCGTGCGATCGTCGAACTGGAGCTCGCGAGATCAAGCGACGCAGTGCGATCGGCGCGGTGCTGCAATTGACGAGACCGGTGCGATCTGGAGCGTGTGGTTGTCGGACTGGAGCTCGGGGTTCACCGACGACGTCGAAGTCATGATCTAGGCTCCCTCTTCTCTCTCTCTCTCTCTCTCTCCGGAAACCATTTGAAGTGAAAATAGGAACGGAAATGAATCTCTGTAGTCAAAGCTTCTTTTTTACAGTCAAATGAAAATGATTTCCGGAAAATTCTATTTTCAAAACCAACCAAACACCCGCATTTATAGAAAAGTATTTCCGGAAGTGATTTTCACCCAAAACAAACACAGCCTAAAAAATAGGTTGTGAAATATTTGGTGTTAATGTATATTTTTAAGTAATATTACACTTGGTAACGGTGTTTGATCCATAAAAAACTATTGTTTAAATAACATAACACATATTTTTATATATTTTTTTACCAATATGTATTTTCACAAAACTTAAATAAGGTTATTAAAAATTTCTTAATAAACAAACCCAAATGGCCCGTTTGGTACATGTGTTTAAAAATGAAAATTGTTGTTTAAAAACATGTGTGAAAATACATGTAGGTGAAAAAGTGTGTGAAAATACGTGTAATGTTGTTTAAAAACTGATGGCCTGTTTGGTAGAGGAGTTTGAGTAATATTCTTTGTATTTTTTTGAAATATTGTAGATGAAAAAATGTATGAAAATAGGTATAATATTATTTAAAAACTAAAAATATGTGTTTAAGATACTCTATTAAACATATTCTAAAAATTGTTGTTTGAAAACACAAACTAAACACCCTTAAATTTAGAAAAGTTTTGTACCACAAAAAATGACAAAAAAAAAAAAATTAACATTGACACATAGACGAATTGTAGCTTTTCCTGTGCCGGCACTCAAGGACTCCCTAAATTTTTCAACCGACGGTTTCGTAAGTACAAGTTTAGTCAGGTTGCCAATTACTCTTTTGTTGCCAGAGTACAGAGCATCTTTGGTGTAATTTTGGAAAAAGTTGGATCCAATTATACTCGTGGTCGTGGTGATTTCAGCTTTGATCCTTTGCCAAGGCAGTTCTAGGCTTCTAGCCTACTAGCTACTGAATTAACAGGCTAGATCCTTATGCATAGTATGTAACGCCTAGTGATTAGGATAGATGATTGACCCGTAATTTTTAATGTAGTTCTACTACTGCATGTAAGAAATGACTTTGTATACGTCACATATAAATGGACGAGTTGAGGGTACAATGAAAAGTAATCGGATCATCACTTAATGTGCGTTTGGTTATTTCTATTTGTGTTTGCGTTTATGACGTTTAAGTGGTTTCACGTTTTCTTTTTTCTATGTGTTTCAGCTTTAGGAGACAACTAACACTATTTATGTGCTGTTAAATACTGTTTATATACTGTTTATATACTATTTATAGAATCCACCACCATTTTATTCAAAAAGTATTAAAAATAGGTTTTATAGCATTATTTATATATTTAAAAATTATTTTACTATAATATTTTCAGTTTTTAACAAAATAAATTATATCTAAATGAACCCTTAATATAAATAAAAATTATAATAAAGTTTTGTTTCCAAGACTCTTCTATAAGAAATGTTTTTAAAACTTTAATTGAACAAGTGAGTTCCAGTTAGCTCAACTGGTAAAGTCTCTGATGGTTGTATAAGAGATCTGGGGTTCAATCCCCGCCTACACCAAAAACTGATTAGTGTCTTGGTCTGATAATAAAGAGCTATTATCAGGAGCGGACGCCATAGGTTAAAAGTCTCTAAAAAAAAAAACTTTAATTGAACAAGGTGTAAATACGTTGACAATATTGTAGTTCCACCGCATACATGAATTGACTTTGTATACATTAAGGGGTAGAGTCAAGAAATTTTCTAAGGAGGGCTGGTGAATACATTTTTGTATAATTTTTAAATTTATTATTAAATCTAAAAGAAAATTAATGGAAAATTTCAAAAGTTAAGGGGGTCATGACCCCCTTGGCATCCACTTAATTCCACCTATGTATACATCACTTATATATGGAACGATCATGAGTCGGGAACAAAAGTAATCAAATCACTGCCTAACACATATACAAGTTATAACAAAGTTGTGTCTCAAGATTGTTTTATAAGAAAAGTTTTTAAAACTTTAATATAACAAGGAGTACATACCATTGTCATTGTTGTTTTTGTTTTCATAGTCATTCTCGTTGTCGTTAATGTTGTTTTCATAGTCGTTATCGTTGTTTTTTATTGTTCTTTTTTAATCAGTAAATTATTTTAGAAGATTTAGTGTGCGTTTGGATTCGGTTGATGCGTTTGCGTTTGTGTTTTTCTGTTCTTTTTTTTTTTTTTTTTTTCATGCGTTTTGAACAAATTTTACTGTTACGAATACTGTTCATGCACTGTATGAACAGTAGCCGCAAAGTTTGACTTGTCAAACAATTTTCAGCCAATCAGTGCACACCGTGCACTGATTACAGACTCACAAATTTCACTTTTCAGCAATTTTTTCATAAAAATGGGTCACACGGTACTATTCACACATTTAAAAATTATTTTGTTATAGTGTTTTTTAGTTTCAGTTTTCAGTTTTCAGCTGTATCCAAACGAACTCTTAACCGGTAAGTAAGTGCTTTGTTCAAACTATTCCTTTTTAATTGCAAGTGCGTTTATTTATTTATTTTTTATAACTTTTAACCAAATACAAACCAGAAGTCCTGGATGAGACCCAAACTGATCCTCTAATGCAAATATATATATATATATATATATATTGAATTCTCCCTACTTTTGCATCATGGATTCTTCTTCTTTTTTTTTTTCTTTTTTGTTTGAGTTGTATAACGGATCGTTACTATCGAAAAGTAGTAAAGTATAAAGTATCAATTCAACTTGGCCCTTGCTTTCAACTTAAAAAAAAAAATAAAAAACCCTGAATTTTATATAAATGAAGGTGGATCGTATACTTAACCAGGAATATGTGCCTTGGGTTCAAAAAATATTCATAAATTTACTCCGATCCAACCCTACCCACCTCCCAAAGGCCAACTAAATCCCATTATGTACAAGGACATAATTCTGGGTAAAGGGAGACTTCAGCCAATAACCATAACCCCGGGGTACAAGTTTGTGAGACAAATCTGCCTAAGATTTTCTATCTAGCTATGTTGTGGGGTAAGTGTTTTCTTTATTTCACTTTAAATGGAGGTTGTTAGTGAAAAAAGAGAAACGGTATGATTACAATATTTTAATAATATTTTTACAACAAATCTTAAGTAACATGCTGTGTGTTTAAATTATAGTAATTTTAGTAGTGTGTTCAAACTATAACCAATAATAATTTACCATTTATAGTTTATTGTGAAAATATTGTAAATGCTGCAGTCGTACTTCTCAATTAAAAAAAAAAAGAATTTATTTCATAATTAGGGTTTTATTTTTTGAATTTAATTGTGTAGGAATTTCACAGTAAAACTTTAAGCAATGTGATGGGTGAGTTTGACATCAGATTAACTTTTATGTATAGTTTTTTAAAATCTTATTTTTTTTTCTATATTTTTTTTAAAAAAATTTTAAAATATAAATATATTTTAACATACTATCAGCAAAAAAACTAAATAAATTATTCTAAACAGATCTGCTATTAAATTTTATTTATTTATTTTAAAAGTAATGATATGGTATTAGATAGATCTTTATGTTTATAACATCTAAGCTGAATCATTAAACTGATTTATTTCAAATAGAAATGATCATAATCCATGTCGGCATGTCGCAATGACAGTAGCCTCCGTTAAACACATATTTAAAACTTTGATGGGATTGAGAGGCAGTCATAACGTGAAACGTGGTCACGTGGAAATAAAATCTTTAATAAGAGATCTTGCAACCTTAAATAACCCTCTCATCTGACGAATCCAACTGGTGCCAACCTCAGTCTACATTTATTATAAACATGCTGGTAGATAAAACTAATAAATATGTCCATATTCCACTTCAATAATTATATATTTATATATACAGTGAATCCACCTCTCACTGTACACCATATATCTATGCACATGTGCGTCCGATTAGTAAAATAACTCCACGCCTTCGTTAACATCCTATGCTGATTTTATGTTTATTATTAATTTTATCCCAACAATTGGGCCTTTTTAATGTCAACTTGTCGATATAACCGACACATTTCTAAAGTTTAAGTAACTTCAAACAGTGGCTTACTATATATATTAATGTACATACTCAGCGAACTGCCTCAGATGCTGCGTCAACATCAGAGATGTTGAAATTATTGCAGCTTTCTTTTGGGTTCACACTTTGGGTTCAAGATGATTACATTCCTAAAAATAAATAATAATAAAATTGTTTATCTCTAAATTAATTGGAAAAACCCTTCAAACTTTTTATATCTTTGTATGGGAAGATAATTTTTTTTTTTTTTTGAAAATTTTTTAACACTTCTAATGATAGCTGATAGCTCTTTATCATTATACTATAAGTTTAAAATTTTTCATAAAACCAAGACATCAATCGGTTTTTGGTGCAGGCGTGAATTGAACTTCAGATCTCTTATTCAACTATTAAAGATTTTATCAATTAAGTTAACTGGAATTCATTGTTGAAAGTGAATTTTGAAAATATAATTGTTAGATTGCTTTTTCTTATTATATGCGGTATGTTTGCAAAATTTGTTTAAATTTTAAGTTTTTGTGGTATAAAATTAGAGTAATGCTAGGACCATTTACTCCACTGCTCACAACTTGTCACATGAGCAAGTTGTAGCAAGAGTTGTGAAACTAGTATTTTTTGTAAAATTATACCTAAGAAATAAGTTTATTGATCAAATAATAAGTAACATACAATTGAAACACATTTTAAGAATTTGAAAAGTTTGAACTCTTATCGGCAATCTTGTCGGCAAAAATATGACTGTGATTTGTTAAGACTACATGCACGTTTGGAAAGTGCATTTTGCACGTTTTCCAGCTGTACGTTTTTTAATGGGTCTCGTATACTATTCACAGGACCCATTAGCATCAAAAATACCTAACCCTCATATTTAAAAATTATTTTATTATAATATTTTCAGTTTTCACTTTTTAATAATAAACCCTGTCAAAACAGATAGAGATAAAAAAAAATTAGTAAAAGTAAATCTGACCTGACCCTCGTTTGACCGTAAAGTTGTGTGGTGGTCGGGAGTCGGGTCAACCTCCGAGCTGAGTCGACTCGCTGCGAATTGTAGTGACCCGCCCACACTATCGCTGTTGATATTCCTTTTTCTTGCTGCTCTTGTACTACAACAGAAAAAGTAATAAAAATAATAATTAAAAAACAAAAAAAACAAAAAGCAGTAGTAATAGACAGTACAAAAAGTAAAAACAAACAAACCGGCCCATAGTCAGAGCTAGCTGCATAAGATTTGTGTGAGCGAGAAAAACAGACAGAGAAAGAGAGAGAGAGAGAAAACTACGCGTCCAAATGTCGCTTTTGAACGGAATGATATGAAGAAGAATCCAAATCCTGTAGCTGTAGCTGTAGCTCAAATTCCATTCACATCCAACTCCGACTCTCACTTTTTCATTTCTCCAAGTAAGCTATTCTCTCCCATCTTTTTACCATTCAGATTTCTAAAAATCCAAATCCATCTTAACATTTTTTTTTGTGTCTTCTATTTTTTCCTTATCTCCGATTAAGACTGGTAAGAACCTCGATTTTTTATTTTATTATAAAGAAAAAAAGAACACATTTTTAGCTTTTTTGGCTGTAACTATTTTTCTCGAGAGTGATGAGTGATGGAAAAAAAAAGTAAAAAGGGAAAATCTTTCCTTTTTTGCTGTGATTTCTGATTACCATCTATAGACTTGTAAGAAAGAAAGAAAAAAAAAAGTTGTTGTAGCAGTAATAATAATGATAAATGAAGAGGTGTAGTTGCCGATATTTTCTAAATTTGGAGAAACAAAAAAACAAATCTGTTATCTGTTTCTGGAAACTTCTGTTTGGACTTTTGGAAAATAGGAAAAAAAAAAAAGATTCTTTCTTTTGGATTTCATTTTCTCCGGAAAAGTTGTGCGATGAAAGAAGAACGACGCCGTTTCACTTTCTCAATAATTATCCACAGAAAATTTCAACCAAAGAAAAAAAAGAAAAAAAAAACTCCTACTTCTTTTGTTGTTGTTGTTGTTGTTGTTGTTGTGCATGTGCTGTCTCTAAAAAGGGGCCAGAAACTTTTTGCCATAACCTAATAAACCCTAGAGCTGGGACCAGCAAGCACTGTACTGTTTAGTCTTTTACTTGATACTGAGCTTTCATTAATGTCTTTTTTTGACTGTTTGCTTCAATGGACTTATTATTACAACTTCCTATTCATGCCCAAAAAGTTCTTGTCCTCCTGTTTTTTCTTCAAATACTAATTAATTTGGTGTTTTTTTATTTTTACTTTTTTTGGGTTGTTGGTTGGGTTCAATGCAAATTTATAACTTTTTCATTTGGGTTTAAAGAAAGGGGCCTAGTGGGTTAGTGTAGCATTTATTAAATGGGCATTTGGGTCTCATATAATTGAGTTTGTTGATTGGTATTTGGTGCATATGATTAGGTGGGAAGAATGGGATTTGGAGAGGTTGGTTGCATCAATGAAGCAGAGATCTTGTTTGGGTTTAGTTTGCAGGAGTTTCTATTTGATTTTGATTTGTTTAGGGGCTTGTAAGTAACACTTTCTAGATGGGTTTGTTGTGGGTCTCAGTCAATGACCGACTTTTGAGTTTTAAACGCTGATGATAGTGAGAGAGTGAATTATTGAAAGTGTAAGGCTGGCTCTCTGTGTTTTGAATTATTGAAAAGTGAAAGGTGTGGTAATTAAAAGGTTTGTAAAAAAGTGGTAATATGTCCTATCGGTGTTCTTTCACTATTTAAATTTTTTTTTTCCTTGAATTATTGGAGAGAGAGAGAGATAGAGGTGGTGTCAATGCTGAATGGTTGTGTTGAATGAGGGGTTGGTAAATATTTGTAGAATTTTTGACCGTAGGGAAGTTGAGTAATTGTAAGTGTTGCAGGGAATTGGGAAACACTTAACTGTCTTTACTGAATTGAATTGAAGGTGATAACATTTTATGAATGGTGGGGACTGGTGACCCCTTTATAAATACCAAACTCAGAAGTAATGGATAGGATCTCTAGAATACAAAAGGTTGCAGATAAGTTCTATCTCTTGGTCCTAATGAAAGAGGAACTCTTTTAGGTGTATCTTGAGATTGGAATTCTGAAAATCTGGGTGTTTTTGACCTATAGGGATGAAGATTGATTTATGAGTCTTATAGGCCAAAAAGGTCGAATATTGTTCTTTTGGGATGCTTCCCTCTTGCATATTTGAGCCGTAGGTGTAGTGTTTTGACATTGTTTTCTGAAAGATCATTTGGGTTTGCCTTCTGTGATATACCAATCATCAGAAGCAAAGAAGAAAGCTTGGAAGGTATTGTGTATTCTTGATAGATATGAGCTTGATTAGGCTTATCTTCTGCTTCTTTTTTCGGTTTCCTATTACAGTTTGCTCTTTCTTAATGCGTTTGGTTTTGTTAATTACTAAAGCAATATGTTGTTACTGCTCTTTTGAATATATGGTGCATCGATTTCTATATGTAGAATCTGAACAAATCCAATTTAATTATCTGAGTAATGTTTGCAGGATGCAGTGACCAGTTTATTGTGCATCTTTTGGCTATTCCCTGTTGCTGATGGAGTGGAATGAGAAATCCCCCTCACAGTGGGAGTGGGAGAATCTGTTCATGTTCAATGCTAAAGCCACTGAAAATTCCAAGTTGCAAGAAATAGAATGGGGTATGCAAGGAGATCAGGGAATTAACTCTGGTTCTTTTTATTCGTCTGTGGGTGGTGAGGGGAGCGATGGGTCTGGCCCTGAGTTGGGACATGCTTCTCCATCGAAGAGCTCGAAATCAGCTTCCATCAATTCTTCATCAATGGGCGAAAGTAAGCCATCCAAACTCACTTTTGAGGCCTTCGGAGGTTTCCCAAATGATTTGAGCAACAAGAAAGAATTAGCCAAGGTTGAGCCAAAGAGAATTTCTAGAACACTTGAGCCTTCATCTGGCTGTGGTGAGCCATTGCTCAGTCTAAAGCTTGGTAAGCAGATATACTTTGAAGACGCTTGTGTGGGAAGCAATACAGAGACCTCAACTTTTTCTATGATTCCCATGCCATCTGTGACCACAGCAAAGAAATGTAAGACCAGTTTTCAGAGTACTACACCACGCTGCCAAGTTGAAGGCTGTAACCTTGAACTCTCATCAGCTAAAGATTACCATCGCAAACATAGAGTTTGTGAAAGTCATTCCAAATCCCCCAAGGTCATTGTAGGTGGTCTGGAACGTCGGTTTTGTCAGCAATGTAGCAGGTAAGAGCTTGTTATAAAATGGTAGTTATATATCGGAGTATAATGAAATCAAGCAACAATTATTGATTATTTTATTGTCCACTCATAGTCGCTCTTTTCTAAAGACCTCTTGGATGATAATAATTTCACATGTGCCCTGGTTCATAACCTAATTTAAATTTAATCAATCAAAATGAGCTTAAGTCCTAGCTCATCTTGAATAAATTTAATATTAATAACCATGTTATTTTCTACTGTCCAAGCTCATCTTGCATTTGATATTAATAACTACAATATTTTATATGCCGAAGGTTCCATGGTCTGTCAGAGTTTGATGAAAAGAAGCGAAGCTGTCGCAGGCGTCTTTCTGATCATAATGCTAGGCGGCGCAAGCCACAGCCAGAAGCAGTCCGGTTAAATCCAGCAAGGCTGCCTTCATCACTTTATGGTACTAGTTTCAAATTCAAAATCGAACCCCCCCCCCCCCCCCCCCCCATCTCTCTCTCTCTCTCCCCCTCTCTATTTACCTGGACGTATGAGACTAATTTCTCACACTACATGCTATTAAACATATTGGTATTAATTTTGATACCTTGTCCACTTTCTAAACCATAAATCAGGCATGGAAGTGATTTCTTTAGCAAGTTGTAACATAATCATCTCCAAATTTGTTTTACTCAAAATGGTATTGAACTGTTTGACTGGTGAATTTGTGGAAATATAATGTCTCCTGGATATATATAATGATTAGCATGATATGACAACCGTATCACAGAAATTCCTGAAGTTACATGGACCTAGGAAATTAATGTCTTTATTTATGAAACTCCTCTGAAGTTTAATGATTTTCCCTTTTACCTGATAAAAAGATTGAATGGATATTTAAAATCTCTAATCTTGTTATTGTTTGTTAAATTTAAAAACCACAAATGAAAAATCACAATTTATTTAGATAGGGCAATTTTAAAATTGATAAACTTACCCAAAATATAATATAATGACATTTTGGCGTCGTCCACGCTTTATGTCAATGTGATTGCAGAATTTTATGGGCACTGCAACTATTGACCTATTGCTGCTCTTCTAGTACAGCATTGTTGTCTTCCAAAAAAGTTGGAAAATGAAAATTTACTTATTATAAAAATCTATACTTTTACTTACCATCATTTCTAGGTAAAGCAAAATACAGGACTTGAACCAGCCTTTCTCCTGGTTCGCTAGAAGGAGATAGGAAGCTGGGGGTTTTACATTTGGAAAAGAGTTTCAGACTCTCAGATGTGGTCCCTATGCCAAATTTATGTAAAACCAAATAAAAGACACATAATAGCTGCAAACTTAGGTAAGGGAAATGTTGGTCAGGTCTTCTCTTGTAGGAAGACTTGAATAGTTGTAGTTGGAAAAAACTTGTGTACTTCGAAGGGTTGTTAGTGGAACCAGATCTGTGCATAATGATTAAGTATTTTGTAGAAGACACCCGCAGTCTCAATTTAGATGTAATTCTGTGAACAACAGTTAAAGTTAAACACAGTATTAGGAAATTATTTAGGACAACTGCTGTACTTATCCTGATAAGTGAATAATTGCCACCTGGTTGTCTGGTATTGACTTTTACTTTTTAGTTCTTAACTAGTTAGTTATTTTGTTGCTCTGTTATAGAGGATTAAATTCAGTCACTCATAGTCAATGTCATGGTATTGCCTTTATCTTTATTCATCATCTAGTTCAATTAAGATCTATACTATTCAATGTTAACCACCAGTTACTAGCACTATTGCTATTCTGTCATATGAGTTACTTTCTAATAAATGCCCCGCACAACACGGTCTATCAATACAGAATTTATAGATCTGAACTCCATAAAATATTTCAATTAGGATTGCTATTTAACAAAAACTGAGCCATTGAATTTGCTATAAATTTTGGTTACCTCCACAGATGGGAAGCAACAGATGAGCCTTGTCTTCAACAAAGGTCCCCTTGCTTACCCAAGGTCTGCTGGTTTTACATGGGAGGACATGTGCAGCTCCAAGATTAACCAAACAAAAGAGTATCCTCTAAAGCCTGCAAAAGCAAGAGACAGTGATATACAATTGCATTTGCCCAGCAATGAATTGCCACGTTCCATCAATACACTTTGTCATGATTCGAGTAGGCTCTTGCCATCCAAGGGAACCATAGCTGAGGCTCTCAACCCAGGTCTGTTGCTTCTTCAAGTGACTCAGCATTATTAATTTTTTTTTTTTTTAAATTTCAGATTAAATTATGAAATGGTTTTGGATTGCCAAGCCTTGGACCGATTGCTTGCACAGTCATATAGGGTTATAATCTGGCCATGTCAAGATTGCTTACTGGAGTATACTATCATGCATGCTTCAATGGCCATTAGAAAAAAAAAAAAAACAAAAAACAAAAACCAAAAAAAAAAAGAAAACAAAAAAACAAAATTTTTTTTACTACATGATAGAAAGCCTTCAGTATCTTATTTTTTTTTCTACAGAGGAAGAAAAATGAAAACTACAATAACCATACTTGCCTTGTGAGATACTTCTGGTTAGAAAATCTGAACTAACATCATGTGTCAGATGAATAGATGATCTGGTTAACCTGATTTATCTGTGTTCTCTTTTAACAAGATCCCAATCCACATACCAACTTTTAGCAAAAATGAGATTTTGTTGGAAAGGCATCCAGAAATTAGGAGTTACTGAAGATTTGTCTTTTTAAGCATTTGAAAGGTTAAAAGCTTGAGAACTCAAACCTAGTATGTGCAGTAGAGATTGGAAGACCTCTTACCATAACTGATGAATCATAAATTGATGCAATGAGGTTGTTCATCGTTTTGTTTTTGATGACTACAAGTGAATAGATTCATGACAGCAATAAATTTTGTTTAACTCTAGGGAAGATCTAATATATACATGGTAGGATCGTTCAAGAAAGCAATATTCACGTTTTGCAGATTCTTGTGCAGAGATTCTTGATTGGTAATTTGTGGCTAACAAGCATGTTTAAGAACATTGTACAATAGACTGTATTTGCCCAATTCTGGCGTATTATGAAAATATGTAAGAGGATGTGGCTACTGCTGTCAACTAGCTGGTGGCAAAAACATAGTTTTCTAGTGTTAAGGAAGTTGGTTAAATAATTTAGATATGTCAGAAGGACTGTGCATCCACTTCTAAGAAGGGTGAAACAAATTGGTATTTTTATTTATTTATTTTGATAAGTTAGTTTTGGTAAGTGGGGGGGGGGGGAACGCTAGTAGTGTTGAGAAACTGTAGATTTAGAAAATATTTGGAAGCTTAGCTCACTGAAGTTAAGATTCTAAAATTGTTGTTTACGGAACAAAACTTAATGTTGCCTTTTCCAATTGACAGACAAGGAATTCTTATGTTAAACCTTTCAATCTCATATTTGTCTAAAGAGGTGCAAGTAACATTTTTGCAGGTTTAGGAGAATCCATGATGTCCACTGATCTGGATGCATCACAGGATTTTCGACGTGCTCTCTCTCTTCTGTCAACAAATTCTTGGGATTCACAGGAGTCAAAACCAGCTAGACACCCACACTCCAACCATACAAGTCAATCTAACATGCCGCAGCCTCTTACGCATGCTATGACCCAAGGCTTGCCACATACTTCATCAGAACACTGGCGGACCGAGCAACAGTCCACTGAGTCCCAAGTTCATATCCTAGGTTCACCTAACAATGGCAGCAGCCATTTTCAAGAATTCCAGCTGTTCAAAGAACCCTATGAATTTGGCTTTTATTCCAATTGATTGGATTGACCACTCAAAACCCAATCAACAGTTCGTAGACTAAAGTACGTTACACATATTCGGGTTAGTTTCTTTTGTCTCCTGGTTTTCCTTTAACTTACAGCCTATCAGATGTTAGGTTACCCCTAAAAGGTTAGCGAACATGTATATGCGAATGCAGACACGCCTTTATGACTCATCTGGAAGTTGGCTAAAAGTTTCTTCTAGCTTCATCAAACGCTTATTAGAAGTGTTTTTTGTGTATGGGAACATTGCACATTGGCGTAACATTGAGTTCTCTGTTAAAAGAAGTTTTTGATTAGAACCAGTTCAAACCATTAGTTAATAGTTACCCAAAATTTTAAAACTCATGCGTAGGAAATTCCGAAGTAGCAGAAAGCCAGTATAATTTTATTGACTTTCAGCATTATTTCCGGGATCCAACATTATTGGGTAATTTTGAATCTTGATCCTAATAAATGTGGTCAAAATGACTACTTACTAGGGCAAGGCTTCCCAAGTGAATTCCATTTACTCATGCTTCATTTTTTTGGTTAGAAGTTAAAACTGGCATAGGAACACGACTCTAGACATGAAACCATACCAAAATGTGGTCATTTTTTTTAATGAGCTCTCGGACTGGGGCAATAATTAGATAGTCTTGGAGCACTGCTCTGGGCTCTCACAAAGGAAGTGGGCCTCATAGTGAGACTCACATGTGGGGCCCACTCTCCCTTGTGAGAGCTTGGAGTGCTCCAAGACTATCCAAGTATTTTTCCTAAGACACAACAACAATTTCAAAACATTATTAAATTAAATTGCAAATTATGATGACTCCGTGTATGAAGTGATGGATTAATTTGGGAATATGGTGAAAAAATTGTGAATTCTTGTTGTGCTCCTATATATATATATATATATATATATATATTTTTTTTTTTTACTTGAGGGTTGTATCTGGACACAAGCTAGAATTCAAAAATGTGGATTCAATTCTAACCTACACCAAAAACTAATTGGTGTTTTGATATGATGATAAAGAGATATCATTAGGATTGATTGTGTTGAAAATCTCAAAAAAAAAAAAAAAAAGTTTAAAAAATGTACACAGTTTTATCTATTTACTTTTCAATTTAAAGATTGTGGCAGTTTCTAATTTCCAAGTTTTAATGAAAGAAAGCTCATGAAAGCTTCAATTGTTTTAAATTTATTGCATGTAAGCCATGACCAGCAGCACCCCGTGAAGGTAGAATACGACTCTTCGAGAGATCAAATTCTTCAATTTTTGAAAACCCTACCCGTGCAATTTATCTATTATTGCTTTGTGCAACAGCATCCATCTTCCACAAATACATCACACACCACCCCCCCCCCCCCCCCCCCCCAAAAAAAAAAAAAAAAAGAACCCAGTCTGGTTTTGGGAAGTGGTAATATTGAGTTGACAACCTCTTGGTAAGATTCATAAGGGCAACCTTTCATCTCTGCTCCGTTTACTTAATTGGAATTGTTGGTGGACAGTCTATAAACACACAAAATTTGCCTGAATAAAAATTGGTTAAAACTTGCAACTCAAATGTAATGAAATTTTTTTATGTACATAACTTTGCTCTAATTGGTGCAGACGCGGGTTCTAGTTAACTCAACTAATAAAGTTTTTGATGGTTAAATAAGAGGTCTGGGGTTCAATCTCTGTTTACACCAAAAACCAAGTGGTGCCTTGGTCTGATGATAAAGAGCTATCATCAAGAGCGAACACCAAAGGATAAAACTCTCTTTTAAAAAAAAAAAAAAGAAAAAATTTAGTGCAAATATAGAGAGTTGATAATGGTCCACACAAGGATGGGTTGGTTCTTTGCAAAAATATCCAGCTTTCTTCCGTTGAAGTTAAATTGGATGCTAAGTCTATTATTGGTATTTTCTCCAGTGCTACAACCATTAATGGTCCCTATGCTTCTCTACTTGATGATTGCAGGTTGTTGGCTACCCCATATTCCCAAGCTGAAGATGACTCACTGCTATAGGAAGGCTAACAGGTGCGTTGATGCATTAGCTAAGCCTGGTGCTAATCAGGCTTTGGAGTTTGTTATTTACAGTTCCCCTCCGCCTTTCTTGGCAGAGGTCTTTTGTTATGACTTTGCTGGTCTGTACCTTAACAGGCCCTGTCCTGAATCTATTTCGCTTTCTTAGTCTTAAAATATTCGTTTTTTTACCCAGGGTTATATGGTTAAAATAGTACTTATTTGTGAAGTCACTGCCCCCCAATATTACTCTCCAATCAATCATATTGTACATCTAATCTGTTTTCAAAATCCACGGACCAAACCGCAAGCCATCATGTACGATAGGTATATTAAAATTTTTCTTTCAAATAAAAACCGTCTCTACAATCCGAGGCCATGCTAATGTTTCCACTTTCCACTACTACCCATGCAAGTTTTGCCGCCATATCAAATCACAAGTATAATTACGATATACCAATAATGTACAGGTTAGTGTGTTTTACTTGTAGGCTTTTAGCTCACTTTACATTTAAGTTAGTAATAAAAAACGTGCACTGAAATAATAAAATATCTTACAAATTAAATTTTCATATTGTGACAGGTCCTAGAGATCAAACAATTGATATAGGGACATATCAACTGACTTTGCCCCAACCCATAACACGGTCAGTCTTTATCAGTCTTCACGGTGATAATACAACACAGTTGATAGAAGCACGTGAACTTGTTTGTATAGTATTAGCCAAGAACAAACCCAAGATTCGAGGGCTAAGTCACCATATGTATTACCAATGCTGACGATCATAAGATTCCTTATTGTTTTTCCCTCTATCCTTTTCTTTTCGGTTTTTATTCAGCCTTTATTCGGCCCAATGGTGCAAGCACGAGCCCAGATGCCTAAAAGCCAACATTTTAAGATTCTCCGAAAAAAAGCCGACATTTTAAGGAAGAATCTCTTAAAGGAACTTTACAACCATAGTTTTGCTTAACAAATGCTTCACTACCTCAAACTTGGACTTTGCAACCTTATTGGCCAGTTTGGTTGAAAGGAGAGTAGTGTAAAGTTAACTAAAAATTGCACAAAAATCACTATTTTAAAGAAACACCTTAATGGCTCGGGCCTAGACTGGGTAACTAGGCGATATGTAGTTGAACTCACAATTGTAGCAAATTTTTAGCTATAACAAAACAAATGTTCTGAAAGAGTCCAATACCCAAGTAACAGAGAAATGACGCATTGGAGCATATGCAGAATGTTTTCACATTTCAATCTATATATTATCCTGTCGAGAAATGCTACAGAAACACACTAGTTTACAATATTTTTACAAACTATTAATGTGACAAATTTTTAATGGTTCTTATCTGAGCTCATCATTAACATCAAATTTTTACTTACTAATAATCACTCACTACATCAACAATTTGTAAAAAAGTTTGTGGCTTTAGCATTTTCCTATCCTATCAAGGAGATGCACAATTGTAGCCACACACAACCACAGCCACACACACACAACCACAGCCACAAGGAGATGCACAGTTGTAGCCACACACACACACACACACACACCCAAAAAAAAATAAAAAAACCAAGACCCAATGCAAATATAAAGTCTTGTCCTTGTGTTGTGGCTAGGGAAGGAGACATATTAGACCCTGAGATAACACAAGGACCCATGCAACATGACTTCAAATGCATGGTTAGGTATTAAGGCAACTTAATTAATGTGACCCAACTTTCCGGCAACAAATTCATGGAAGTAGCAGGATGTGTTACTCCCCAGGTCTCAACAAACCAGAAAATGAGACCAACGCCAAATACCTAACAGACCTAACAAAGTTTTTATAGCAACAGAACTACAACCATTGAGACCATAACATGTGGACCCACATGTCATGTGCAACATACAGAAAAGAAAAGGCCTATTTATAGCATCATAAAGCAAATGACTAGTCAAAAGACACATTTTCTAGACCCCAAATTTTATTAACATGATCTTCAGAACTAGGGACTTCATAAGCTTTAAACAGAAGCATCTGTTAAAACAAAGATACTTCAACGACATAGAGACAATTCAGATTGAAATGAAAACTAAAAATGCACAGACTGCAGTATCCTTATGCCACTTATAACTTATCTAAAATGCATGGTAGCATACCAACTAGGATAGGAGAGCTGATTCCAAAAGTACAAATCCTAACTATCAGAAACCAGAACCAACCTGTAAATCCTTGCCAGATCAAGCTGGCTGACACATAATGCATCAGAACAATTCATAGAGACCATAAATACCATTTCAGTTAATACAACAACTTGACACAGATCATGAGAAGGTAGAGTAACTTGACAACCGCGGCAACATGACGACGACAAGACTGACTTTCAGACACCCATATTGAGCAATGCCGGACGACAACTCTGAACCTTCTCAACCCTCAAACATGTCCTAGTACTCACTGGAACATTAGACAATTGCAAATTAATGGATGCAATGAAGTAGAAAATAAAATAAAACTACAGCTGTTGAAAAAAAATCCACTAGACAAGGGTGAAAGGAATAGATAGAGAGAGAAGATAGTGAAAAAGAGGGAGGGAGGGAGGGAGACGGGGAGGGGGTTAACCCTTGCAAGGAATCCACACGCTTTAATAAAACTGAATGTTTATTGATTTTATTATGTGTACACAAATTATCATCGAACTTATTGACAATTTCAAGCAAAAAATGAATATACAGAGAAAATGTCACACCACAAACCTGGTTACTTTCATCTGGCGATGGTGAAGGCGACTTCTTTGACTCAGTTGGTTTGTCGGCCCCACAATTCTGTCTGTTGCACTTGGTTCTGAATGGAAAGTTTATGTTATTACATTTCTCACACTTCCAGCTTCCCTCAGGCGTCTTTTGTTCTGTAAGGCAACAGATAAATAAGTGTTCCATTTACGACATGAAACCAATAACATTTGCAGGTCTAAAAGAAAGAGAAAGCAATCAATTGGCAGAGATGCATCCTGTCAACTTACTAGAGTTCTTGTCAGATTTTGCAGCCTGCATATGCAAGAGAACATTATTACACATAAAAAAATTACAAATAAATAAAATAAGAAAACAGATTTTTTAAAAGAAGGATATTCCCGCGCGCGCGCGCGCGGGGGGGGGGGGGGGGGGGGGGTGGTGGTGGGGGTGATAAAGGATTGAAATTAAAAGAGGACCATGACATGGTGCGGTAATATGGAACAGACCTGGGATCCGGGCTTTGGTGTGTTGCACTTTCTCATGTTACAAACCGTTCTAAATGAGAAGTTGATATTTCCACATTTGGGACATGTCCAGTCATTATCACGTGTTGCATCTAGAGGTGCATTTAATTACAGAAGGGGGAGAAGGACAAAGTTAGTTCACCAGGAGAAGATGTCAAGGTGTCTAATAATTGGCTAAGACATTCATCAACAGCCTAAAGGTGACAAACCTGCACCCTTCTTTTGAGATTTATCATCTGGAAAAAATCCTGGCCGTGGCCCCTGTGCAAATAAAAAATTCTCATTAATTCTAATTCACATCTTGGTACAATCAATTCTACCCAAAACTGAACAAAATCTAGATGCTCCATTAGAAAAGAAACCATAGCTCAACGTTTGTATGTCTATTACTTAGGTTTTTATAATACATGTGAAAATGAAACACCGAAAAAGGAAGGGATTTGAAATGCCACTTGTTGAGAGGCATGCCAAAAGTGGATTTCATTATTTATGACGATAAACATAATTTAAATTTATTGCAGATGCAAACAACAAAATTGCAGAGAATCTCAGATTCCAATAAACTATCATATAGAAAAAACTAAAATAAAATGTTACACATGTATCCTGAGTTCCCAGTCCCGACAATAGAGAAATCTTTGCAACATACCATAGCACTAGGGCCCATGGGCATACCCAGGCCATAACGATCCATCAGGGGGGGTATACCGTACATCCCACCTGAAAAGGACAAGTAAAAAGGAAAAAACAATAAAAGAAGACATCATTAGGAACAGACACAAGACACAATCCAAAGAGAAGGATTATTAATTATCAAAGGTCTTCTTGATTTTCACATCATGCCCTCTAAATCATGAAAATTGAAACCATCCAGTATTTTTTGATTGGTTAGCTACGGAGGTACCGGTGGGGTCTTGAACCCACAACCATACCCTCCAACCCAATATTATGGAAGGAGTAAATGCCATTTGAGGTAGAGCTTAGCGGCAAAATCGAAACCATCCAATATACAAATAAAGTGTATGGAAAAAGGAAAGTCAGGATTTAAAAGGAATTAAAAGGTTGATTAAACCACTAACTCTAGACTATACATGAAGAAGCTCCCCCCACTCCCTTTTCCCCTCCAACCCAATATTATGGAATGAGTAAGTTCCATTTGAGGTAGAGCTTAGCAGCAAAATTGAAACCATCCAATATACAAATAAACTATATGGAAAAAGGAAAGTCAGGAATTAAAAGGTTGATTAAACCACTAACTTTAGGCTATACCAGAAGAGGCTCCCCCCACTCCCTTTTCCCCACCACAAACACACACACATACTATAGAACAGATGAATGGCAGTAATCCAACACAATTAGAACTTCATGCACACGTTATAACAGTAACATGGAACATAATGGGGTGATAAACAATGGCTTAGTTAGAATTTCAGTTTAGTCGTTCTTTAAGGAAATAGTGATTTTGCACTATCATACAGAACAAAGGTAGCAGAAGATACCATTCCCGATCATAGATCCACTTGAGTAGGGTGCTGGTGCAGACAAATGTAGAGGTCTGTAAGGGCTACCAGTAGAAAGGCGGCTGCCATAGTTGTAGTGGTATGCTGAACCCCCAGAGTATGGTACATCAAATGGAGGCATAGATGAACCACTGAAAATGGAAGAACCATAGGGTGGCACACCCAGATACATTGAAGAGGGTGCACCAGAACCTACATAAGGAGCTGAGGATGTGTAACCCTGTGGGGCTTGAACAGGCTTGGCAGCAGTTTTCTAAAAAGAGAGGTCATTAAATAAAAACATTAGATTGTATGATAACTGAAATAAACTAAATACAATCTTGGAAAAAGCAAAGAAAAAAAAGGTGAACAGAATCAAAAAATAGAAAATAATCCATGAAACACTTCATAACAACCTAATCAACAAAATCATGATGACCCTTAAAACATTGTACACTAGAATAAAAAGCTATAAGCAGTACATAGAAAGAAATGAACACATGACTAAAAATTCAAAAGAAAGATTCATACATACAGTCCAACAATCAATATTACCACTTGCCCAAGTTCTCATTTTTTGAAGACTGCAACTCCATTTAAAAAGGTTGACCTTAGTGCAATGGCAAGTGTCTTTCACCAAAAGCGACAAAAAAATTGGGGGTTAAGGTTGCCTACCAATCACCTCTCCCTAAATCCCAAAAAAGTGGGAGATTTGTGCACTAGGTAGGATATATTTACTACAGCTACATTTAAATCTCCAGAATTTTGATGGAGAAAAGATAAAGTGTTTTAAAATTGAAATTTGTTATATAACCCAATCAAATATGAACCAACTACTTGGATCCAGATCCAACCCTAGAAACCTTTAGTGAACATAATCCAATAATTTGAATTATGTTCTGAAAAGGTCCAATTAACAAAAACACACACAAGCATAATCAAAAATAGATTGCATGATTAAAATGACAGTATGTTGATGCACAAATCAGCAACCATGATAAATAGACAAAATAATCAAGAAAAACAATAGATTATGTTGTACAAAAAATATGCAAGCCAATACGTGAATCACACTCTATCTTTAACCTAATTAGCACTATACCCTGCAATGCATTGATTAATAAAATAACATATGTAAACTAAGAAAATGTTCTTTAATAATGGTTGGTACAAGTCTAGCCACTTGGTGGAAGGAAAGTATAGCCACTTGCCATAAAGAGAAGATAGTCAATTGGCGTAACACAGCTTCTAGGACCCAACTTTTATCATATAGTATATGATACATGAACCTCTTAAGATTTTTTTTAAAAAAAAATTTGTAGAATCAAACCTCTATGAAAATTATAAAAACTATGAGTTATTATTATAGAATATGATACATAAACCTCTAAGATTTTTATTTATTTTTATTTTTTTAGAATCAAACCTCTAAGAAAATTATCAAAACTATGAGTTATTTGTAACCAAAAAATCTAGCAAGCATTCATTCTAGACAACGCAGGGCAGCTGTAGTTTATATCTTACTGAGTTATGATCAGCGGGCCTCGGTTGAGTGCAATTACGCATATTGCAAGTTGTCCTGAATGAAAAATTGACATTACCACAGCTAGGGCAGGTCCAATCATCTTCCCTACGACTACCTACAAACCACACATTATTTAATGCACCCAAATATCAGTACCAAAAAAGCAAGATATATCACTACCTAAGATAAACAATTAATATTATTAGGGCCATTTTCAGAAGAGCATGAGTAAACATTACAAGAATAAAAATTCAAATAAGAAACATTACAATACACAAATGTGATGAGGCTAGTATCAATGTGTGTATGTGTAATATGCATGTGAAGATCATACTACTTGTCACAGTGTAAAGAGAGAGAGTACTTTTTATAGGAATATAGAATTTGCACAACCAAATGGGTTGAACTTGAATCCATGATCTCATCCTCCATCCCTTGTCTAAGGAAGGAGGAGATGCCATTTGGCCCAGATATTCTGGCAAACATAAATAACATTCTTCAAACAGGCAGTCACAAACCCAAAGGGGAAGGGGAGATTCAAATTTCAAACTAGTAAACTCAACTCCATGAGACGTAGTCCCTAGCCAGTTGTGCTACTGCTACCCCATTGGGGGGTTTTTTATTTTTTATTTTTTTATCCTGTCAACCAACTCAACCCGTACCAACTCAACCCAGAAATATACATTTATGTTGCAATATATGATCACATGGAAAATCCACATCAACTACTAAGTTAATTACAACATACACGCATATCCTTTGATATATCACTCAATCCAAATTTCCATAAGTTTAACCCTCCCCCACTTCATGCCTCTGAATGTATTATTCTTATAGAGAGGCGCTTTCATATCTTCTTAAAACAAAATGGCTAGGTTACTGCCTAAACATCTGAGCAACAAGCCATGTCATTCAAATTTTCAACTTTCAACTTGAGCTTTACCCAATACTTGAGATATGACAAAAAATATGATGGGCCCATTGAATCACAACAGAAATATTCCCAATTCAGCTGGTGCTGAATATGCAAGCGCGGACCATTATTCTCTTTATACATAAAACTCAAATAAGATTCCTAGAAAAAGTAGTACATTGCAAATGCACATTTAACATCATAAGTATTAAGATTAACACAAAACATGAATAGTTCAATAACCACATTTAAAATAAAATAAATAAATAAATAAAAACAGCCTACCATCAGTTCTAGCACGCTTGGCAGCTGAAGAATTTCTGTTATCAACCTGAACCAAACAAAAAAGAAAAATACAGTTATCAAACCCTAGAGACTTCGAATGAAACCACAACAAAACAAAAGCCACAAGTTTTGCATTCCAAATCAAATCTAATTTAAGCGCGATCAAAAAAGGAAAAATCAAGAGATTGAGAAACAAAACAAAATCGATATGAACCTAATTTCAAGTATCTGATACAGTACTTTTAGGATGAGCTAGGGTTTGGAATGATAGCGTTAAAAACAAGCTGTGAGAATGGGAAGATATAAATAAATAAAGAAAAGGAAATGGAGAGAGATGGTACCTGTGACATGTTGATGAGGAAAGAGAGTGAGAGAGTACGGCGAGATCTAGGTGCGTAGATTCGAAGCCGGAAAAATGAATTTTGCCCTTCAAGTTGGAAGACAAAGGCGATAGATAAAAGAAAAAACACAGACAAAGCCGCAAGGCGCAAGCGTCGATAAGATGCTAATGCCAGATGGGGGGGGTGTTTTTTTAACACCGTTATTTAGGTCTTGGGTCCGTACACGACGCGCACCGTTTAGTGTATTTTTTTTCTTATGCTGCGTTTGGCCAGGCGTGTGCGGAAGAAAGAAATTGGAAGGGTGGAGGGCTATGGCTAGAAAAGGAAACTAAATCTTAACAAACGCAGCTTTAACATGAATTTACTAGTCGTGAATTTTCAAAATGCACAATTATTACCTTAAACTATAACTTGTGGTTTAATTTACACCCTATCTTTATTGGATAGCTAACTTGGATGAGAAAGTATATCACATGTGACTCATGTGACTTTTGCATAAGTGGCGCCAAATGAAAAAAACTGAAGTGCTCTTCTTCAATCCCTTAAAACAAAGGTTACGTGAGGGTTAAATTTATTAAATGATTTCTTAGATAGAGTAAGAAGGAAATTTGAGAGAGGTGGTGATGGAATATTGTTTATTATAATTGAAATGGCCATCCATAATTGTAAATTGCAATTATAGTAGACTTGTAGAGTGCAATTATGCATATATATATATATATATATATGCAATTCTTTAAATCTTTACCAACTGAATATGACTTAATCAGATATAATACACATAAACATCACGTAAGATAAATAAATTTAGTAGAGTTTCCTTAATATTTAGTTGTTCACATAAAGGTTTTGTAAACTATTGACTAACAAAAAATAGGATACATATGTCTAGTATCACCATTATATAAACTTATGGAAAACTTTACAAAACAGTGACTAATAATGTTTGTCAAACCAAAGGTCCTATCTAAGACCAACACAAAATAGGTTACTTTTCTCCATTAACACCATCAAATAAGCTTATGGACAACTTTACAAAACAGTAACCACAAAAGGTTCTAACAATCAAATGTCCTAACATATAAAAGGTCCAATAAGCTAGTACTACTGCTGCCCCTCACCCTTTTCCTGCTCCATTTCCAGTTCTTCTTCCAACTACAATTCCATTTCTTTTTCCATATCTACCAACTTCACTGCTTCTAGCTACACTTGTTTGGGTTGAGACCTGTAATAATAGATACATTGGATCGTATGGTAAGTATGTATACACAACAAACTCAATGAACAAATACTAGCAATATGAAAATAACAAGCAGAATGTGTAGTATATATCTAATATGGAAATTACTATAATGGATTGGCTTCTAGCAACACTTGATGGGTGATGATCCTCTTCCACTCTTAAGCCCATAAACACATGATCGCCTCCTGTTCTCCTAACCAACAACAAGTTCAAAAAGTTTGTAGTTATCAACTACAATAGGTAAGTAGCACAATAAAAATCTTATTTAGCAATTAGCAAGTATTAATACATAGTTTTGGCTCCCGTATTCGTTGTTGCTGCTTGTCTTTGCTCAGTCTAGCCCTCACTAGCATTATTAGATTTGGGGGGTAATTTGCATCCTCTTTTGTTGTGACCCAATTGTCCACAATTGCCACATTTTGTAAATATGCGGTAGATGACTTCTTTAATTTATGTGAAATCCTTGGTGTCTCATCAGTAGCTTTCTTCCTCTTGTTCTCCTTTGGTCTTCCAGGCTGTACTAGCATCTTTAGAGGTAGAATATTATCACCTGCGACATTTGTCCAAAAGTCCTCACTATTGGTAGGTAGGCTGGATGAGGTGTGAGTATGTTCTAAGGTAAGTCTTAACCTTGTAATAGCTATGCACATAGTTTTCTGCCTTTTCTTTCTTGTAAGCAATTACTGAAACTACATGCTTGCAAGGGATGCCTGTTAAATCCCATCTGTAGTAAGCACATGTATGCTTCTCCAAATCAACTACAAACGGTTTTCCCTTACAATGCACTTCAAACTTTGATCCACTAGACCATGTAAATATGCAATCCCTAGTTGATTCCTTGTTAACTTCTAATTTATCATGAATCTTAGGACAAATTGGGCTAGACTTCTTCAACATCGTATCCCTATTTCTTGGGATCCTTTTCATAAGATACATCCTAATTATCTTACACATAGTCAATATGGACTTATCCTTAGTGTTAATACCCATTTTCGTGCCACATTTTCTATAAACCCGACTCAATCGAGCTCGACCTCATTATGGGCCCAATTCATGTATTATATTATTATTTATTCTTTTAAGCATGACCCATGCCCATGCAACATATGGGGGAAATTGAGGAAGTGTGATTTGAAGGGTATGGATCGGTTTCTTTCGGATATTTTGCATGAGCCCAGCCTATGCGTGCTACCAATGGGTAAGGGACACTAGTATTATGCTAGGCTCATAGAGGAGGTTTTATACCTGAAATTTTTGCCTTAAAAGAGTCTTTATGCTCTAGTTGATTGTCGCCCAACTTTTCTGCTCTACCATTATTTGCCTAAAACGTATAGCTGTCCCTAAGTGGTTGGCCTTGTCTGATGCAACAACCAAATGCAGACTCCAAGGGCCTACCATGTCTAGGAAACATTAGCCTATGAATTTAAGTCACTCCATTTCCCAAATTATGCAAAAAGCAAGCTAACCCTCTTAGCCAATTAAAGCAAATCTGACCATAACCTCTTTGATTGAAACCTTGGGGTTCACCTCTTCTATTAACCAAAAACCAGTCACTTAGAGCACCCCAAACTGAATACAAGAGGCCCCAATCAGATTCAAAATGAACCAACTACGTTTTCCCCCACAGAGTTGAAACTTATGACCAAAAGCCTATTTAGCTAGCCAACATTCTCACAATTCTGAAGCTTAGGGGTGGAAATATGAGTACAGGGGAACCTTCCCTCTCTTCCTCACAACCTCTCTCAATTTCCTCTTCTCGCTGACTGTGGGTCAAAGTTTCGGACCTGTGTATTTTTTTTGCATTTTCTTGTATTTAAGTTATGGCATTTTGATTTCTCTCTTATTAAAGCACCATTAGCCTTTATTTATTAAATATTGGAATTTTGGGCTTGATTCTCCACAAATAAACAATTCTAAAGAACACAAGGGGAGATATGGGCTAATCTTGCAATTTTGGCTCTTGTCGCAAAACAACCCCGACATTTTATCGACTTCACTAGGGAATCAAGCAGCTGAAACAAGAAAAGTCATGTATCTGAAGATGTGAAACTAGCAAAAAGATGGTGTTTCTCACACTAACTTGTCATTCCAAGAGAAACCGTATGATGCTTCGCTGTGCAAGAAGAGCCTGGTGAAGTTGAGTTAAAAAAAGTTTTATCCTTAGCTCATTGAGCTGCTGGAGATGCTCCAAATCATGTGACGAAATTGCTCCAACCTTCGAAAGCCATCCAAGAAGTGAAGGATGGGGGGAGAATCAACTTTCTTATTCAAGGGAAAAAGTTTCTTCTACTCATCTATATTATTTTTAAGCTATCATTATTATGGATAAATCATCCCGCATCTCTTGCTTTATATAATATTTGTGAACATTTTTTTTTTGTAGCTTGAAAATGCAAAAATGGTGAATCGCAAGTCCAACCGTGAAGGCAATGATAGCTTCAGCAAATAATCAACAAAGCAAAGCTTTAGACATCAATTTCAACCCAATAACCCCCAATGACAATGCTAAAAGCTCCTTGTCAATATCTCCTCAACATGTGTCTCCTTTATGTTGCTGGGGTTAGCGCTGAGCATATAGGGGCTGTCGCAGGTGATTGACTTGTTTTGGGATGAGTATAATTGATATTGTGTGCAACCCTTTACAGCTAAATATTTTTTGCGTCACCGCTAAGTAAAGTCTTCGCCAAATTGTTAAAGGCCATAGTTAAGCCCACCATAAGTCACTAGATATTCCACACAAAGTCTTCAAGTAGCGACATTTTATAAACCAAGTTTTGAAGTAATACAAGCGATATACTATTGTCAAAGCATGCTTAAGATAAGACTCTCAAGCTTTCTCTTTGCTAACTCATATTTTTTATATATCGCTTAAACCATTTCAATCAAATTTTATTATATAAGTCATTTATGCTAATGCTTAGACATAACTATTGTTTACTGATATAAATGATAATTACACTAGGGGACAAAACAGAAACCTTCTCAGAGCATCCGACAAAGAAGGAAAGTCGGACTCTATTCCCTCTTACCGAAGTCGTAACATGCTCATGCACTCTAAACCATGACAAACTCACGCATCCAAAATCATGGTAGATCTGTGCACACCAAGCCATGGCATGTTTATATATCTCAAGTCGTGACAAGCGCATGCATTCCACGCCATGGCGACTTCTTGACCAATCTTGAATTCAAGATTATGCTCGAAGAGAAATGAATGTTGCCATCCTCAAGAAAATTGCTCTTGGCATTCACCTTTGAAGAATGCTTTGCTAGAGTTCACTCTAGATATTGATGTCAAATAGCTCAAAAATTGCATGCAAGTTGCTAGAAACTCATTCCAAAGACTTTTGAGTGGAATCTTAGTACAATGTGGAAACTTGGAATAAGCGGCATAGAGGCTAATGAGAAATTATTGTGCTAGAGATGCAACAACCCTACACTGACGTCTCTAATACTTAACCCATCATTATCCCAAAGTTAGAAGCCAGACAAGCAAAGTATGGAGCCGTTGTTTGCGGTACCATGTATCTTCGACAAAGAGGCTAACCAAAACGTGAAAAAAAAAAAAAAAAAAAAAATTGTTGTGCTAGGAATGAAACAACCCTATACAAACATCTCTAATGCTTAGCCTATCATTGTCCCAAAATTAGAAGCCAAGTTAGCGAAGTATAGAGTCACTGTTTGTGGCATAACATATCTTCAGCAAAGAGAAATCATGTTCTGCCCTCTATATAGTGAATGGGAGGACCCCAATTTTCAGAACTTATCTTCAAGTAATATTGAGAATACTAAAGGAGGAAGAAATCCCACCAAACAACTCTTGGCAATGGCATACCATTGGTTTGACATAACCAAATTCACTAAAAGTCGCTGCACTTCCAAGTGCACTCCAAGCTTGTATGCACACAACTTATAAACATTCGAGACATGAGCACCTCATAGCCTTTTATGCTTGGGGGTTTGATCTCATCGGACCTATCCATCCACCTTTGAATGGGTACATTCGAGTCTTTGCCGCACTAAGTAATTTACTAAGTGGTTGGAATCAATTCCACTTAAAGAAAAGCAATGGGAGTGGCCATAGCCAACTCCATCAAGGAGCATGTCATTCGTCGCTTCGGCATCTCACATAAGATTATAAGCGACAACAATATATCTCGCTCATACCAATTTTTGGAGTTAAGTCTTATAAAATATTAGGAAACCGACGAACTATCATATTATTCAAGCATGGTGAGACCCCTACATGCGAAGGTGCAATGCCTTCAATAAGGTAGGGAAAGCCAATGCTTTCTCTTAATGGAAAGCCTTGCAAAGTGGCAAGCCAACAAATTACTCTTATGGCAAAACATCTACATGCGAGAGTTAAAAAAAAAAAAAAAAAAAAAAAAAACTCTCAACAAGGTAGGGAAAGCCAAGTATGTACTCATTCAATGATATACCCTATCAAATAGTAAGGAAGCCAACGAGATGTTTCATTATGGCGATACCCCTACTTGCGAGGGCGCAACTAGCCCTCGATAAGATAGGAAAGCCTATACATCCTCAAAGATAACTCTATCGAATGATTAGGAAGCCAACAAGATGTCATATCATTCGTACATGACAAGCCCCCTACTTGCGAGGGTACACGCCTTCAACAATGTAGGGAAAGCCAATATTTTCTTAACGTCAAGCCTTACAAAGTAGTAAGGAAGCCAACATAATATCTTATAATTCAAGCGCGATGATCCACTACATGTGAGGACATAACCATCCTTCAAGAATATGGGAAAGTCGATGCAACAAATCAATACCTCATTGCCACATGGTAATTTACTATACGTAAGGATAAAACTCCTCAAGAAAATGGCAAAATTGTGCATTTTATAAGTCTCTACATGCAAGAATGTGATATTTTCAAATGATGATAGCAATACAAGCTTTATTCAAGCCACTGCCTGTGAGAACGCAATCAGCCTCTATGAAACGATGACAAACAAGTGCACCATGAGCCACAATGTGCGAGAACGCAGCCCATATGTGGGGGCTTCTTGAAATTAACGAAGCAGCATGTAGTCGCTAGTTAGGATGAATCTATATATATCATCATATCATATTGAGAGAGTGGATTCCTACCATCAAGGAGGTTAAGGGAGTGTTGACAAAAAAAACGGTTAAAAATAGTTTGCGTGTATATATATATATATATACAACGGTTAAAGTAAAAAAAAAAACAAAAAACGCAGTAACTTAAAAAAACCTAGCGATACAAAGAAGCCTGGGACATGGAGAGAAATAGAGAAAGAGGCGATGAGGCCTGGGACACGGAGATGAAATAGAGAATAGAGGAGTCAGAATAAAATAAAAACCCGGTCAAAATAAAATAAAATAAAAAACGTTGCATCTAAAAAAACCCTAGCGACCCTGTGATACAGAGAAAGCGAAGGAGAAAAAAAAAACCTTGCGCCACACTGGAGATTCGTACGACTGACCATCGCCATCCCCTTTTAAGTTTTTCAGGTACTTCTTCTCTCTCTCCCTCTCTTTCTCTCTATGTGTTTTTGCTATTTTGATTCGATTTTGAAACTTTCGTGTGATTTCGGGATAAGTTTCCTCTATTTTCGTGAATTTGCGGAATATTCTAGATCTGTTTTGCGAGTTAAAGCTTTGACTTTGAATGCGCATGCGCGTGATTCTAGGGTTTTGTTATAATCGCCATTTGAAAATTCTTTGAATATATATCTATATATACTAATTTTGGTTTAGGATTTTGTTGTTCTCTACTTTATTGCATCTCAATGGTGGGGTTGGGCGCACACTTGTGTATTTGTTCTTATTGTCATCATTGCACACTTATGTTTTGTTCTGTCATACTCACGATCATGCATAAGTGGGTTGTCCATAAAAGCTAAATACAAATGAAAGTGTCTTTATGGCAGCAACCCTTATTGCACATTACAACCATCTCAAATTCTAAAAGATTCCAACAAATACAAAAGGAAAACAAGCAAAAAAGAAAGGGGAGACTTAAAGAAGATCAAGACTTACAACAATATCTAAAGCCTTCACATTCAGAACACTCACCTGTGATTTCTCTCTATGAATTTGTTGCAACAAGTTTCTGCCTTTTCCCAACAATTGGGTTGCCAAGTTATGCAAGTTGAACTTTCAAGCCTCACTTGAACCATGTATCGACAGTGCATCAAAGGTAGTAGAGAATACGCTATACAATCGATTCATCCTCAATTTAGTTCTTGGCAGCCTCCTTCATTCAAATAGTCACTCCTCGGCCAAGGAAACAACCCAAGTGCTATGGTCACTCCTATCACAGCTCATGTGTGCTACCAAGTGGGCAAGAGATACTGGTAGCACACTAGGATTATGAAAGAGGTCTTGTATCTGAAATTTTCACCTTAAAAGAGCCTTTATGTTTTGACTGACTATGGTCCAACTTTTTAGCTCTACCATTTTTGCCTAAAACATATAGCTGACCCTAAGTGGCTAGCCTTGTCTACAGCAACAATCAAATGCAGACTCCAAGGGCCTGCCATGTCTAGGAAACATCAGCCCATGAATTTAGGCCACTCCATTTCCCAAATTATGCAAAAATCAAGTCAACCCTCTTAGCTAATTAAAGCAAATCTGATCATAACCTCTTTGATTGAGACCTTGGGGGTTCAAAACCTCTTTTATTAATCAAAAACCAGTCACTTAGAGCACTCCAAACTGAATGCAAAAAGCCCCAATCAGATTCAAGATGAACCAACTACGTTTTCCCTCACAGAGTTGAAACTTGAGACCAAAAGCCCATTCAGCCAGCTAACATTTCACAATTCTGAAGCTTAGGAATGGAAATATGGGTACAGGGGAACCTTCCCTCTCTTTCTCACAACCTCTCTTGATTTCCTCTTCTCGCTGACTGTGGGTTGAAGTTTCGGACTTGTGTGTTTTTTCTACATTTTCTTGTATTTCAGTTATGGTATTTTGATTTCTCTTTTATTAAAACACCATTAGCCTCTATTTATTAAATATTGGAATTTTAGGCTTGCTACTGCCCACATTAAATCCTTCAATAGTTTGCCTTTGTGCTCCTTCTTGAAGTTGGCATATAGATGCCTAACACGGAACATTGTATGTGCTTCAGGAGCAACTTTTACAAGAGTAAGAAGTAAACCCTATATTAAAAACCAAATAAATAAATTGGTTAGTATGTAGATATTAAATAATTTGAACACTAAATTTAAGTCTAATATTATACAACAAATATAATATTAAACTTATACAAATAATTACATACCTTATGTTTATCAGAAATAAAGGTCTAGCCACATTCCCTCACAGGACTAATATCAGCTAGTAACAACTCCAAAAACAGTGACCAACTGTCCTTGTTCTCGCCCTCACAAACAGCAAACGCTGTTGGATACATTTCGTCATTCCCATCAATTCCAACAACTACCAGTAGTTGCCACTTTAAAAACCCTCTTAAATGATAAGTTTCAAGACTAATAATTGGCCTATATTCCTCTATAAATCCAGTTCTACAAGTAGCTAGAGACACATACATTCGCTTGAAGTGTAATGTGGGTGTGTGTAAATTAATTTTAGTTGTTTGCCTAGATTAGAAGATCTTAGCACTTCACAATAATCTCTAGCTCTTTCAAATTGGTAGGCAAATCTCCCTGTAAGCATCTCCAATGCAATTTGCCTAGACCTAAAGGCTTTGTCTAAGGATATGTCTACTTGAAATTGACTCATTATACCTTCCTTTATCTCAGTACTCTTGATGTTGGGTCTCCCTCTAAACACTTTTAGCCATGCAACTGTAATCAACCTTACAGACACTATCCTACTATGAAAAGCCCCAGAACATGTATGTTTTCCATGAGGTTTTCACTAACAAAAAGTTTTCTTCACGGTCCCATGAGGCATAAATATACAACTCACAATTTTCACATTTGTAACTCACCTTGCAAGATTCGTTCTTAACAATTAACAATGGATATTCATGCTTGATTCTATAAGATTGCCCATCCCTCTTAAACTCCTTGTGGTCACTAAACAACATCTCCTTCTCAAAAACAAGGTCGGGCATATTCACCTCAGTCCTAAATTCAGTGTACCTAGGGTGCTCTTCATCATCCTTAGAGTTGACAAGTGTGCACAAGACATCAGAGTGACCATAATCACTTTCCCCACTTTTTATATCATGCTTCTCATCACTAAAGCAAGTGAGTGCCCAATTTGATGTTTTTTACTCATAAGAATTTAGGTTGGATTGGTCATGGGGAGTGGAGGGGACAATGTAGGTGGATGGGTCAATGCGGGAGGATGGGTCAATAGGGGAGGATGGTTTTTCATATCTATTAAATTCACTGTCACCTACCAAATCAACATAGTTCTTATAATAAAATTTGTCATCTACTCTAGCCCCTTCATCAACTTCTTTATAAAACTCATGCCCATCATCACCTTCATTACCTTGATCCTCATCTATAACTTGTTTAACATGCTTCACATATATGTGTATTAACTTTTCAAGTGCAAATTCTAATCAGTCACATATAGCCCTAACATCACCATCTTCATTCAATGGACATAAGCCATTATGAAGTTTCATCTGAGGAATCTGGCAAAGAAATTATGCTACATTCGTAATACCAAGATTTTTGGCATATTTAGGCATATAAAAAATAGCAAGAATGTCAATATCAACATTTGAGACCCTTGATTCAGTCCCTCTAATATATTCAACATGTGTATCATTATGTGTAATGAATACCCCTCCATGATGTATACACATATCAAATAGTTGATCCATATTTAATACCCTGCACACACATATAAATGCATTACTAAAATATAACCTTGAATTAATAGGTTACTAAGATATAATACACATATAAATGCAACAAAACACACATGCAGACATGAGGCATAAAGCACAACATAGGGACTGCTCAGTGGGACCACAACCATTGCACTCAGTTAATTTACCAATTAAAAATATGCATTATTTTATACCAGACAATACATATAGCTTATAATTACCAAAGAGGTTGACCCACCAAAAATAAAGATCAATAAAGTAACCAGAACTAGACAAAATACAACCAACTATATTATAATCCATTGACAACAAACTAATACAAAACTAATCCCAATCAACAATATTCAAAGTGATAAAAAAACCAAAAAAAAAAAAAAAAAAAAATCAAGGAGAAAAAAAGAGAAACAAACTTCACTATAAAGACACACAATTTCAATAGAGAAGCAAGTTGTACGGTGAGTTTAAATCATACACATATAGACAGTTCTATCAGCAAATCAATCAACCAAAATTTTTTACAAAAACCCCACCAAATGCAATCAACAAAACCCCTAAAAAGCTAAGACTTACAAAGGCCAAATCTAAAAAGAGACACATGAGAAGAGACACATCGAAGTTGCCTAAAGCTGTTGCCGCTGCCGCCGAGGTTCACAAGAGCCGATATCAGCTTCGTGGGGTTTGAGTTCGACCTATCTAGGTTCACTAAAATCGGAGCTAGGGAGGTCTAGACGTCACCGTCAAGATTGTTGGAGCCTTCATTGTCGCCACCGCCACTACTGCCTAGGATGAGGAGTTTAGGTTTGTGAGGTTTGGTTGTTTGTGATCTTTGAGTTGCTCGTGGTTTTTGTTTTTAGATTTTAGGATTTTGAGTGAAACTGTGTTGTTTAAAGAGAGATTTTTTGTTTTAAGTTTAGGCTTGAAATGATGTAGTTTTGATGCATGCCGCCTCTTTGCTTAGTCATCACTAAAAATGAGGGCTTAGTCATCATTAAAACTACATAGTTTTGAGGTTGATTTGGCAAAAATAAAACACATCAGCATGATGATGTGTCACTTAACAGCATAAATTAACTGTGGGGGGTAACTCACTAACGGAACCAAACTTTAGGGTGTAAAATCAAAATTTTGAAACTTTGGGGTATAAAATCTAGTCAACCCTAAACTTTAGAGGTGTAATTTGCAATTTACCCAACTTAGAAACTAGACATTTTTTGAAAAGATGCAAAGCAGATTCATCACCTTCTCCGCAAAGGGGGCAACACATGAATAGCAAGATGAACCATTAAAGATCTGAAAAATAAAACAATCAACCAGGACTATCCTTTGCCACTGAAGCTAATCAAAACATGAAAACTAAACAAGCAAATATAATTTCAAAAACAAAAAACTTCATTGAGTGCTTACAGGGGTTTTGGAAGACTTAATTTGGAGAAGAATCTCCTTGAGGCTTTGATCATTGGAAGTACTTTTCAAGTTTCCATGGCGATTCAGTGGAAGATCCAAACCTGTGCCATCCAACCCTTTCTTTGCGCTGTCTTCATTTCCATTCGTAGTAGCAGCAAACCCACCTTCCATTTTCCCTTTTTTTTTTTTTTTTTTTTTTTTTTTTTTTTTTTGTCTTTAGTATACACTGTAAAGTGGCTGAGAACTAAGAAAGTCTTGGTTTTGTCCTTTGACTAAGTGTATAACTGGCTTGTTTTTTTTCCTGCTATTTTGTGTGGTTCTTTGAAAGGAATTAACCCGAAATTCCTAACCTGTGAGAAACAAAAAAAATTGAGAAAACACACACCAAAGAAAAAATGTACAAAACAATATTTACGTGGTTTGGCAATTTGCCTACATCTATGGAATTGCAAAGATTTCACTATTATCAGGGGAAAAAATACAAAAGTTGCTGCAATACAATTTTTTTTTTTTTTCCACTCTTAACAACGACAACAACAAACCTTAATTACCAAAATTGCGTTTTCTACATCCTGCGCTCTAGCTTGGGCTTATCGGCCCAAGCCTCCGCTCCATGGACTAAGTCTCAGAAAATCTCCCATTAAAAACCACACAACATTATTCGAGTCTGGTCGGGTCGTCAACCGGATCAAACATAAACTAAGCTCCACAAAACCCAACAAATCTCCCACTTGGAGACTAGTTCAATCACCAACATCAACCGCAATCCTCCAAAAACAATCACTCATCCCTGCAACTCATCTTTCTGTCCTCAAGCTAGAAGGCCAACTGAAACTGCACATAGCTTCAATTTCTCAATAGTGACACCCTTAGTCAACATGTCTGTTGGGTTCTTAGAAAATCTCCCATAAAAAACCACGCAACATTATTCGGATCGGGTCGGGTCAGGTCGTCAATCGAATCAAATATAAACTAGGCTCTCTAAAGCCCAACAGTTCTCATAATTTTATTTTGTGTGTCTGACAACACATATAAAGAGTAAAGCTGAAAATATTGACATTTGAAATGTGTAAACAAATTCCTTTCAAAAAAAAAAAAAGTGTAAACAAATTTAAAAGAATTATGCTAGTAACACAATTTTTTGCACAACTTTGTGTCACAACTCGTCACATGATAAGTTGTAATTGGTAAGGGTGTGTTCTCACATGACCCACTAACATACCCTTACCAATCACAATATGCCATGTGGCGAGTTGTGATATAAAGTTGTGCCAAGGTTGTGTCCCTAGCATAATTCAATTTAAAAGTTCAGGCACACCTCTAAATTTAATTTTAACTACACCCTTGTTAGTACTTTTTTTTTTTATAATATTATTCTCATCTATCTTATTATTCTTTTATTGAAAATATTATTGTTCAACGGGGTAGGTGGATAATTTTGGTCCTTTTTGACCTTTGGCACAACTGCACAAGCAAGTTGCAACTCATGAGAACGATTTTTTTTTTTTTTTTTAATGTTTGTTTGCTTTTCTTTTTTAAGAGGATTATTTTTGTTAATTAAATGAAATAACTAAAAATTTACTAAACTTTCTTTAAAATGAATTCATAAAAAACCAACTACTATTTTCTTACATTAATAATTTTATAATATACTTTATGAGATTAGCAACTACACTTTACCATCAAAAAATAAAAAACTGCACTTTTATGTTTTTTTTTAATCAACAATTACAATTTATGTCATAAAAAAAAATAAAGACTTCTATACAAGCTTTAACGATGGATAATTGAGTCCAACTTTTTTATAGTGATTGCCGTTTGTGCCACTAATTATTTTAATTTGTTTTAAGGATGATATTGTAATGTTAATACTTACTATGTTTAGTTACATATTTTTTTTAATATAAAAGGTGAAAACTCACTTAAATTTTTTATAAAAAATTTATTATATATTATAATAAGATATATTATTAGTCATAAACTTATTATATATTTTTATAATTATTAATTAAATATTTATGACATCACCAATTCTACTACCGGTTGAACCACAAAACCGATAACCACTCCCTTTTTCGATTCTTTGATCGTACTAATTTTTAAAATCATGGGCACTATTATAAAATCGGAACGGTTCATCATTCCAATTTTCTAAACTTATTATAAAACCGGAAATTATACTTTTGTTGTAAGCCTCTCAAATCGCAGGCAAACCACGTGAATTTTCAAAACCGAAAGCGGGTTTTCCAGCTTCTTCTTCCTAGAAAATTTAACAATAAAAATGGCAAAAAGTAGTTTAGGTCTTCGTAAAGAGCAACTACCTATTCACTAGATTTATTCTTAGTTTAGAGAAGAAAGAGTGAGGAGGGGAGAGAAAGAGGTAGAGTTAGTGAAGGCTAAAGCTATGAAAGAGAGATAAGTTGTTGCTTTACTTTGTGTTTGAGAAACTGGGGAAGATGACAAGAGTTAGTAGAGATTGAAAGGCGAGGAGAGAAGGAGAGGAAGATTGAGAAGTATATGTCGGGATGTAATTTACCATTTGTTTTATAAACTCATATTTTGTGCATTATATTAAATTATAAAAACTTGAATCTAGACAATTGGTTGATAACATGGTTATTAATCTTTAATCATCTTGAAATTTTATAAGCATTAGAAATATATGAAGATAATGTAATCTAACGGTAGATTTGTCAAAATTCACATCAAATTAAGAAATATAGGGTTGGGTTCAAGTTACACCTAATGTAACTCAAAAAAATGTTACACCACCTAATAACTTATTACTGAATTCATATTTTGAAAATCCAACCGTTGAATTACATGTTCTATATAGTCTTAACATGCATGCCAATTTTCATGTCAATCGGATGTAACCATTTGATTTTTAAACTCATCTTTTATGCGTTATTTTAAACTACAAAAACTTGAATTTAGACAATTGATTGATGACATGCCTATTAATCTTTGATCACTTTGAAATTTTATAATCATGAAAAATAGACGAAGATAATGTAATATAATGGTAGATTTGTCAAAATTTACATTGAATTAAGAAATATAAGATTAAGTTACACTTGATATAACTCAAAAAAATGTTACACTTCCCAATAACTTATTATTGAATGCATATTTTGAAAATCCAACTGTTAGATTATATGTTCTATATGTTCTTAACATGCATGCCAATTTTCATGTCAATCAGATATAATTTACCATTTGATCTTTAAACTCATCTTTTATGCGTTATTTTAAACTACAAAAACTTGAATTTAGACAATTGATTGATGACATGCCTATTAATCTTTGATCACCTTGAAATTTTGTAAGCATGAAAAATATATGAAGATAATATAATCTAACGGTTGATTTATGAAAATTCACATTGAATTAAGAAATATAGGGTTAGGTTTAAGTTACACCTATTGTAATTCTAAAAAATGTTACACCACCAATAACTTATTATTGAATACATATTTTGAAAATCCAACCGTTGGATTACATTTTTTATATTTTCTTAATGTGCATACCAATTTTCATGCCAATCGGATGTAATTTACCATTTGATCTTTAAACTCATCTTTTATGCGTTATTTTAAACTATAAAAACTTGAATTTAGACAATTGATTGATGACATGCTTATTAATCTTTGATCACCATGAAATTTTGTAATTATGAAAAATATACGAAGATAATGTAATCTAACGGTATATTTGTCAAAATTCACAATGAATTAAGAAATATAGGGTTGGGTTCACGTTACACCTGACGTTACTCTACAAAATGTTACACTACCCAATAACTTATTATTGAATGCATATTTTGAAAATCCAACTATTAGATTACATGTTCAATATGTTCTTAACATGCATGCCAATTTTCATTTCAATCAGATGTAATTTAGCATTTGATCTTTAAACTCATCTTTTATGCGTTATTTTAAACTACAAAAACTTAAATTTAGACAACTGATTGATGACATGCCTATTAATCTTTGATCACCTTGAAATTTTGTAAGCATGAAAAATATACAAAGATAATGTAATCTAACGGTAGGTTTGTCAAAATTCACATCGAATTAAGAAATATAGGATTGGGTTCAAGTTACACCTAATGTAACTCAAAAAAATGTTACAACACCTAATAAATTATTATTGAATACATATTTTGAAAATCCAACCGTTGGATTACATGTTCTATATGTTCTTAACATGCATGCCAATTTTCATGCCAATTGGATATAATTTACCATTTGATCTATAAACTCATATTTTATGCATTATTTTAAACTACTAAAACTTGAATTTAAACAATTAATTGATGACATGAGAATTAATCTTTGATCACCTTGAAATTTTGTAATCATAAAAAATATATGAATACAATGCAATCTAACGGTATATTTGTCAAAATTCACAATGAATTAAGAAATATAGGGTTGGGTTCAAGTTACACCTGATGTAACTCAAAAAAATGTTTCACCACCTAATAACTTATTATTGAATTCATATTTTGAAAATTCAACCATTGGATTACATTTTCTATATGTTCTTAACATGCATGCAAATTTTCATGCCAATCAAATGTAATTTACCATTTGATCTTGAAACTCATCTTTATGCGTTATTTTAAACTACAAAAATTTGAATTTAGACAATTGATTGATGACATGCCTATTAATCTTTTATTACCTTGAAATTTTGTAAACATGAAAAATATGTGAAGATAATGTAATCTAACGATAGATTTATCAAAATTCACATTGAATTAAGAAATATAGGGTTGGGTTCAAGTTACACCTACTATAACTCTAAAAAATGTTACAGCACCAATAACTTATTATTGAATACATATTTTGAAAATCGAACCGTTGCATTACATGTTTTATATGTTCTTAATGTGCATACCAATTTTCATGCCAATCGGATGTAATTTACCATTTGATATTTAAACTCATCTTTTATGCATTATTTTAAACTACAAAAACTTGAATTTAGACAATTAATTGATGACATGCCTATTAATCTTTCATCACCTTGAAATTTTGTAAACATGAAAAATATATGAAGATAATGTAATCTAATGGTAGATTTGTTAAAATTCACATCGAATTAAGAAATATAGGATTGAGTTCAAGTTACACCTGATGTAACTCAAAAAAGTGTTACGCCACCCAATAATTTATTATTGAATGAATATTTTGAAAATCCAACTGTTGGATTACAAGTTCTATATGTTCTTAACATGCATGCTAATTTTCATGCCAATCGAATGTAATTTACTATTTGATCTTTAAACTCATCTTTTATGCGTTATTTTAAACTACAAAAACTTGAATTTAGACAATTAATTGATGACATGCCTATTAATCTTTGATCACCTTAAAATTTTGTAAGCATGAAAAATATATGAAAATAATGTAAACATGAAAAATACTAATATTTTAGTTCCATAAAAAATATTAGTATTTGTGATGGTTATAACACATAATTGTGACAACTTTTCTTGTTGGTTACAAATATTTCACATTTTACCAAGCATTTGCGATGACTTTATTTTTCCATCACAAAATAAGATTTTTTGAGAGAGCTTTTTTAGTCCGTAAAAAATTCTTACCCATTTACCCATTATTAGGTGCAAACAATTTGGATATGGTTTGGATATTACCCATTTACCCATTATTACCCATTTAACTGATTAAATCTAACCCAAACCTAACTCAACCAAATTATTATGGGTAAACCTCAATCCACCCAATTACCCAATAATAAAAATTACCAAATTGCCCCTAAAACTTGCAAATAACCAAAGTACTCCTAAAATCCTCTAAAATTGCCGAAATGCACCCTAAACCTAAAAAATGATCCGAAATACCTCTAAAATCATAAAATTACCAAAATACCCATAAAACTTAAAATATTACCAAAATATCCCCAGAAACACAAAAAAAAAAAAAACAAAAAAAAAAAAAAAAAACAAAATACCCCTTAAACTTAAAAAATAACCGAAATACTCTTGAAACTTTTAAAATGACCAAAATACTCCCGAAACTTAAAAATGACAAAAATACCCTCTAAATATGAAAATTACCAAAATACCCTATAAACCTAAAAAAAACTGAAAATGCCCTCGAAACTTTAAAAAATGACCAAAATACCCCTACAACTTATAAAATGACCAAAATACTCCCTAAACCTAAAAAATGACCAAAATAACCCGAAATTATAAAAATGAATTTGGAATTTCGTCACCTTCGGTTAGTCTTTGGTTAAACAATAGGTGACGAAAATTTATTTTGTCACCAAAAACACCTACATCCTAATATTGGGTGACGAATTCAGAATTTCGTCACCTTTGGTAAGTCTTTGGTGACACGAATATTTCGTTGCCCTAGGTTTGCCTTTTTTTTCATGACTTATAGTGATGAAATTTTAAATTTTTTATAATATTTGGTGACGAATTCTTCTTTTCCTCACTAAATGTTATCATTTGGTGACGAAATTGTTTATCCTCACTAGATTTCGTCACCATTGCCCACTTTTGTTGTAGTGCAAGGAAATGTTTACCTCTCAAGTACTTTGAATTCAGGATCCTTGCACAATTGCAATCCTTCTTTGTCAATACCGTCCAAGCAAGTTTGAATAATAGAGTTTTATGAGTATTGAGGAAATCTTTACCTACCTCATAATGTGACTCATATGCAGTTGTTGTATGAGTTTTTGCATTAAAATTATGGTTTTGTGAAGAAAACATCATTCCTTTGTTTGAATTTGAAGATGGGGTTTTATATCAAGCTTTGGAGGTTTCTAATGACTGGTTTAAAGATAATGGATGAGGCCATGGACCTCTTTGGTGCTAATTTGAAGTTTTAGCTCAGTTTGCTTTTGTTTAGGCAAATGGTTGGCTTGATTTTTACATCAAAAAAGGAAAGACTTAACCAATTGGGATTGGGTAATCTTTCCTAGCCATTTTTGGGCCTCTAGAGAAGCTAGCCATGCTGACATGATGCAGCCAAAGTCAGCCAAGAAGACAGCTTAGTCCAAAAACCTAAAATGGCAACGTATGAAGGTTTTAGCCACATACAACAAGAGCTACAAGTCTCTATTTGAGTGAAAACTTTGGACATGTAACATTTTCCATGAAAACTAGGTCATGTAAGCATTCCCCAACTTTCATAACACAACCTATATTCAGGGATCATGCAAAAAGGTTTAAAGAATCTACCCACACCAAACAAACCACTCTCCCCTAAATCCCTCTTAAGGTGCAGTGGCTCAGGCCATGCAAAAAAGAATAAATTGGGATAAAAAACATGAATCGAGTCCAAGAATAATAAATTGGACTTAGCTTGCATTGGGCTTGTAAGATTTTACGAAAATAAGTACCAACAGTTTTATATGCTTAAATCGAGTATCATAGTTACGAGCTTATCCACGATCAGCGAATAATATTAGAGATTTTTTGTTTGTTTATATGCTTAAAGAGTATCATACTTACGAACTTACCCATAATTAGCTGATTTTTTGTTTGTTTGTATTTGTGTGGGGCTGATGGTGGGAATTTAGGATTACGTAAAAACTACGGAATAATTTTATATTTAAAAAAAAAAAAAAATTAATTGCATGACTTGAAAAAGCATAGTGTCTACTTATAAACGTTTTAGACACTACCATGATTAGTGGTATACGACGATTAGTGAAACATAAAATGAAGTGAAACAAGTGCATTTGTATTCAAACCTTTGCACAACCCGTCAGCCACACACACCCAATGAGAAAAGTCTGAAAGGTTGATAATTACGCATACATAGGAAACTATTGAGCTAAATGTAATAGCGAGTACCCCGAAAACAAATTGATGCAACGACAATACAATCAAGCATAAAAAGTCCTAAAAAGGCGAGCAAAACAACCGAGATAAAGGAGCTTGCAAGCTTCGCTGCTCCTGTTAGCTGAACCTTTCCCACTCTACTCAATACTAGTGGCTGCAGACCCAGCTGGGAATGCCAAGAGAAAAATGGCTATAGCCATCGCCATCAGACCAGTCAAGTGAGGTCCAAGCCTAGTTCCGAAATTGGTGTCGCTAGCGTTAGCTTTTTCTGACGACGACGATGATGTTGGAGTGGGTGTTGCTGTTGAAGCATTTGTGAAGATCGCAGCGTCTGGGGAGCCAGGAGCTAGCCCTAACAGCTCTGTCCAATCCAAAAGACACGATACAAAGTTAGCAATTAATTAACTCTGTCACACTTTGATTCTACTTCGTCAGCTCTCAAATTTTAATACGTAGAAGGCCAAAGGGCAAAAGGAGAATGAAAACATGGAAGTATGGAACTTCTTACAGCTTAGACATAAAGTTATTGGCTCTAAATTAAATGAAGTTGACTACACAGCATTAGGGTTAAAAAAAATTAAGGTCACAATCTCTATATTAGATATATGTATCACTCTTCTCACAATATGGGTCCCATAATTTCATATATGAAATTGATTTGAGACACTACAAGAAAGCATATGCATATATTTAATACATCATAAATGAGATGCTTTATTCTATGGTGGACATTGAATTTTCATTGATTGATACTACATACTAAGATTAACGACGGAATCAACGTTTGAAAAATTGAAAGGTCACTTTCAATATTTCGATTTTGTATTTAATTTTCTTTTGATGATTCGATAGCTAAAAGTGGAGAGGATTTGAACACGTTTCTGTTAGAAATAGTAAGAAGTATTAGTTGATTTACAACTTTTTTTTTTTTTTTTTTAATTGTAAAAGGAGTTTTTTCTAAAACCGCAACTTTTGTCATAGCTCTAAAGTGGTAGTCTGTGAATGTCTATCATTTTCATATTAATTCACCATTTTTTCTCTAATTAAGCACATAAAAATTGTAGCAAAAGTTGTGTCCATAGATATTCTCTTGCAGAAAACACCGTTCACCCTTGTATTTGAGGGAGATGATAGAAACAATATTTATCTAGCAGCCATGATGTTGATTATAGCCACTGCAAACTTAACCATCGACAGCATTAACAAATTACAAATAAATTAGTTAAGTCATCATATATAGCCGATAATAAGGTGTCCAAATCTTCTGTCCCACACTTTCTGCTCCACTATATACTCCACAAATAAAAACACGCTACATGTTCATCTAATTTATTAAATGCTAAATTTATGCCTTCTATTATTTCAATTTCCTAAAATAAATAAATAAATAACCCATCATATTTAGATAATTGAAATAATAGAAGGTATAAATTTAGCATTTAATAAATTAGATGGATATATGACATGTTTTTATTTGTAGAATATATAATGGAGCAGAAAGTGTGGAAAAGAAGATTTGAACTCGATAATAAGTGCACAACTTACAACTGACAGCAGCATAAAGGCCCTAACTATTAACCAGCAACCACTACCTGCCTAGATGTCTTGCTGTCCTTCATTAAATAACGAAGAGGGACAGTTAGACACTGGGAGCGGTTGGACTGTACTTCTTGTAATTTTCTTAGAGGCCCTTTCAAATTTATTCCTCGATCACTCTAGGAATTTTGCTAACAGCAATAATCAATCCTACAGTGATATATTTACATATACTGTTTATGTAAATTGTTCACATTTGCATGAACAGTGTACAATAATGTAAAGTGTATGTAAACATTTTTACGTTACATTTGCATGAATATGAACAGGGTACAATAAAGTAAAGTGTATGTAAACATTTTTACGTTACATTTGCATGAATAGTGTACAATAATGTAAAGTGCATGTAAACATTAAATGTAAAAGCATAATTTTCTTCTGCTAAAAAAAAAAAAAAAAAAAAAAAGAGGTAGGTTTAACTCAATTATTTTCTCATTTCCTAGAGCGTGGGCTTGGGGAATTATATAAAACAAGTTCACGGCTCACCTCATAAATTATGTTGAGTAATGCTGTCTCCAATTGTCAAAGTGATTCATCTTAACCTTGAAGGTGAAATAGTTCATACCATTAGGACTGTGGCAGAACTACCGCCATGAATTGTGCAATTTGCTTAAAAGAAAAATTTCTCCATGCACCACATGCGGTGACAGGCTATCTATACTAATTTACGGTTTATATGAGAGTAGGGTTTGGTGAATGGAATGGAAATTTTAATGAATATTCCTATGTGGTATATCATATATGCTCACATATATAGTATACCACCACATTAGGGTTTTCTTTTTCCTTAATTACATTAATGTTTTTATTACCTCTGAGAAGTTAATAGCAAGTTATTAGCGATATCTCAAAAGAAAAAATGTTATTAGCAAATTAATAAAAGTCATAAGGCAATATTGTCAAAATGTTTTTTTTATTAACAAAGAAAGGGTGAAATCGCAGATGTGTTCATTGCCCCCACTTCATTTTAACCTTGTAATTGGTGGCACGGGACCACCTGAGCACTAAATTGGGGCAATATTGCCTACATGATTATAACAATATTTTGCATATGCATTGACTGGATTTGGGCTTACAGGTTTCTTTCTTTTAATTGTATCAAGGGTATATATAAGCAATGTTATTATAAAATTTTCATTTTCATTCCTTTTAGTCTTTTACATTACATAACAAGCTCCTTTCTGGTTTTCTTAAATTCATTTCCTTCCAAATATCCAGCAGAAATATAAATATTTTATTCCTTACTATTTAATGAATGATGTATCTATTCCAATTTTTTTTTTTTATTAATCTATTCCAGTCCTTTACTCTTTTCGGATGAAATCTTTTGAATACCCAAAATAACATTAGAATAATTACCTACTTAATAAAATATGAAAATTATGCTCAAGTCTAAGATAATAATAACAAAAGTTTTCGGTTTTAAATCATAGTGGAGTGGTAATAACATCTTTTTTGGGGTGACATGAATTTTTTTTTTTCTTTTCCTTCATTTTTAGTCTTCCTGTCCCACATCTAACTTCTTGTATATTTATACTTTGTACCTGTATTGCATATTCTCAATTCCTCACACTACCATCTATTTTAAAATAGTTTAAAACAAAATCACATGCATGGTATATATAAATTATTTCTACAAACTCCCTAATCAAAATCACCATCCTGAGAGTGCTAAGGCAGTCAGAAATAAAATCATTGTATCAAACACACATTGAGAGAGAGAGAGAGAGAGACTCACTAGGGCAATCACTAATGCTAGAGTTTTTCAAGTTGCATGCAGTGGGGAGCTGAAGCAGCCTAGCCTCCTGGATTCCCAAATTCTTGATAGCCTCACTACCATTGTGAGTCTGCTGAATCATGAAACACAAGCACTCCGGGTCACTGTCCCTCATTCCCTTCACCGATGTGCAACACTCCTTCGTTGGCGTTTCCGCTTTCCCCGATGCGAAGCTCAGGCACTGAGCCACATTCGACAATTGCTGGCTACACTTTTCTGCCACACCTGCTCCACTAACCTCACAAATCAAACCACACAACAACACAAAAAATAAGATGGACATTTTAAGGGATTGCCCTTTCATTTTGTTCATCATCTTTGTTAGTTTTTCAAGTTTGAACGCTTGGAAAAGTGAAGAAAGCTAGCTTTGCTATATAGTGTAATAAAGGAGGCTAGGTGTGAAAATTAAGAAGTCTGGACTTTTAGCTATGAGTGAGGTGGCTATTTAATGGTAGCAGAGTAGATTGAATATTATAATTTCATCTGGGCTGACCACGTCAGCATCCCTTTACCATTGGACGGTTCAGATAAATTTGGAGTTGTTCAGTAAGTGTCCGTGTCTGAGATTTAAATGAAGGTTGTTCATGGGTAGTTGGGTTGCCATTAATGTACCCAATGGAATTACAGTATTTGCAAAGAGGACCTGTACCATTAATTAATGAGGTTCACAGCTTTTACCAAGAACGTGTCGTGCTGCATGCAACGTGGCACAGCTGCACAGCTTTGCCTTTGATATATGCATGTAACGTTGAAGTTCTGAATCTTGTGTTGATTGTGAAAGTCAAAAATATTGGACGCTGAAGATTCAAAATACAGAAGAATTGATCGGTCCACAAGGGATGGGAATGTAACGTTCTTGTTTCCTTGGGGAATGGTAACTAATAAGACAACATGGCACTCGTATTAATATGGCCTTATCCATGGAAGCTTGATACGAGTTTATTACAATATATTGGGAATCCTTATATTTTGGAATATTTTTATTTTGGTCACTCATATTCAGGAGCGTAGCTAGGAATAATTACTTGGGGAGTCGGGTTGTAGTAGAGATATACTAAATATAATTCAACCAATTTTCATGTGATTCAAACCATGAAAATTGAAAACTACGACGATAATTTTTCGGTCCTTTGTATGGATACTCTATATTTTTAGGTTGATAGGGACCTGTTATAAGATAAGCAGGTCAAATTTCATCTTGTTCATTGATAGAGAATTCATATATTTATTTACATGATCCTAGATCATGGTCTATCCCTTTAGATTAAATTATTGAACATTTGGAGGGATGCTTAACAGACATTGAAATATCGACATTTGTTTCTACAGATTACCTAAGTTTTGAATGACATACAATTTTTTCTTAAAAAATGCATTAATTGTTTGTCATTTGCTCATTATTTGGCACCTAATTTCAATCCCCCCCCCCCCCCCCCCAAAATCAATTCAAAAAATGATAAGCTAACTTGGAAGAGAGATATAATAAATTATCATATAAAATTCATTCTTACACAGTCTCATGGCCCTCACCCCACCCGAACACACTTAAGAGACAAACAACACAAAAGCCAAAAAGGCTGAGTCATAGAGTCAGTGGGTCAAGAATAAAGAATCCAATAACAATAAACACAAAAAGATAAAGTCAAATAAATATAAATGCTTTATTGGCAAAAGATATCACATACACATACTTGATATTTCTATTATGCTATTTAGTATTTAGTTCAGTTCTAGAGAAAAAGAGAGAGAACTGAGATGAGAATGACTGAATGAGATACCTTGAGGAATTGAGGTGAGGGCTTTAGGACTTGAGGTTGAGCGATGAAGGCTAGGTGAGGTCAGCGGCTAGTGGAGCTACAGTGTCACGGGAAGCCAGAGAGGCGTGACCGCATGACGTGAGGTTTGGGAATTCAGGCGGCATGAACTAAGGTTGTCAAGCAGAGCGTAGAGGTGTGACTACATGAAGACTAGGAATTTAGGCAGAAGCGTGAGGTGATTTTTGTTTGATTAGGATTAGGGATTTCAAATTTGGGGTTGGGCTGGACTAGAAGTGTCTTTACTTTAGAGGAGAAGAATTTTGTATGATTAAGGATTTTGGGCTGGTCGGCTGGGCTGAATGTGAACAAATATTTTTGTTTTATTTGAAGTTGTATTGGACTGGTTGTTGAAAATAATTTGGGGGAGCCGGATTTAATTCTTGGAGGGGCTCATGTCTTTTTTTTATACACTCTAGGGAAAAATTTAAAAATTTTGGGGGGGCCACGGCCCCCCTAAGGAGCTAAGTAGCTCTGCCCCTACTCATTTTTGAAAACATTACTCATAAAGGGGATGTGTAGTTTGGTTGTAAGAGTCGTTCTTGTATAGCTTCATATAATGTTTAGAAAGAGTTGAGTAGTTTGAACAGTAGTACTTCAACAAATAGTTTGTGCTCATAATTCCGTGATACATGTTGTATTATTCTTATATCAAAGACTCTTTTTTATTCAGCAAATTGCTAACATGCTGACCTGACACACATAATCAATAAAATAATAAAAATATATTTAATTAACATTAAAAGCTACGTTAACATTTTAATTAAATAAAAAAAATATAAAGTAGGTTTTATTAAATGAATAAGATTTTGCTTAATATGTTTTATTCGATATGGGTCACATCATAAAGGAAAAAGAAAACTTACTTCCTTAATTTTAAAAGAAAAGGGAACAAAAGTAATTGAAAAAAATCTACAATTCTTTTTTCTTTTGGTTTCTTTTCTTAGCAACCAAACAAATACGCCCAATTCCGGTTTAGCAAAAACAAATAGATGGAGGTTTCAACTCAAGGCTTTCTCTCAAATTCCTTACCATACCAAAACGGTAGAGAGCTTGACCCTAACTCCTTGCTGGATGATTTGGACAACCAACCTATAAAATATATCTCTAGCTCCTAAAAGCATCAGCATTAATTGTTCCAAAAAAAAAACTATATTTTAACGCACAAAAAAATTACTTTATCTATTTAACATAACATTTAACATTACACTCGTAAGTTCTAACTAGCTTAATTGGTAAAGTCTCTAATTGTTAAATAAGAGATCTGAGGTTTAATCTCCACCTATATCAAAAACTGATTGGTGTCTTGGTCTGATGATAAAGGGCTATCATCAGGAGCGAACGCCATAAGTTGAAACTCTCTGTCAAAAAAAAAAAAAAAAAAACATTGCATTCTATATCAAATAAGGAAATTAAATATATTTTTTTTAATAAAGTAGCAGTTGAATAGAAAATGACAAAACTAAAAATTAAAAAAAAAGAAAAAGAAAAGAACACCAAAGAAGAAACCAAGCAAAACCCAGTTTGCTTATCAAAAGAAAAAAAGAAGCAAAACTCGGTTAACATTGTGCAACAGCACAGTTGCACGGGGGTGCTCTAGTCCATTTTTGTTCTCTCTAATTTTCTCCCTAATTTGGGGAGAAAACATTTTGGTGAGCCTGAGGAGAAAACACCCGAGTCCTACCAATTTTTTTTCCTCCCCTCCCTTCAACCAAACACTCACTAAAAATATTTTCTCTCCTTTTTTTTAATCCTCCTTAAAATCCACCCAACCAAACATACCCTAGAATAATACATATAACCCATTAAACTAACCTAAAAAATTTACAAAATCCATAGTACCACCTGTGGATGCCGAACTCTCGCTTTCTCAGGGTTTGTGTCACACATTGGGTCTTTGGAGACGTAACACTTTGTGTGCATGTGTTTTTAGGGTGAGGTGTGTAAGTCTCTATTTATTATTTTATTCTAAAGAGTTGCCACCAACTATTGGTTTTGTATTAGGTGTGATTGGTCACCTATTTGTCTAATTCATTTTTTAGTTACCTAATTAACTAAAAACCAATTCAAGGGTAATTAATTAATTAAGGTAAACCAAAGTCTCAAACCAAAAATCTTAGACTTGGAAGTTCGGTTACTGATGGAGAAGGTGTTAGGCACCCTATACCATCTATCCAAAGGATAATAACCCATTTTAATTTTAATTCCAACATTTAGATAAAAAAAATCAGATAATTGACATTTGGTTTTTGAAAAAGATTTTTGTACATACAATATATATATATATATATATATGAGTATTTATTTACATATAACATATCATGTGAATATTTATGACAAAGAATTATTTACAAACAAAACATGTGAAATATATGTACATAACATGTGAGAAACTAAATTTAAATATGTATAACTAGCATGTAAGTATAATATCTATTACATATCTAACAAGTGAATATGTACAACATAAAATAAAAGGAAAGGGAAGGAATGATGTCACATTTTAGCAAATTTATCCTTCATTTTCTCATTCTCATGCACAAATATAATGAACCAAAACATTAGTGCCAAGCGGAAGGAGGAATATGTTAGCTTTATTGGGGTCTATTGGTTCAATGGAAGAGAACCATAGACACAAACCTAAAATAGAATGCAATTCCAACAGATTCTAAACAATGCACATGAAAAAGACCTTTAAAACTAATCTTTGGAAAGATGAGCAATTTCTTTTAGGAACACTCATGACTTTTGAAAAAAATTTAATTAGAAACTAAGTGTGGGAGCAAATGATCTGAGCACATATTTAGGCCTCGGGCCCTGTTCGAGGATGATTAAAGATCCATATGTGCATGAACCAAAATCTGACATGTAGGTAAGAGGTCTAAGGAGAAAAGGTGAACTGGTCTACTGACCGAGGATCCCAAGGAGCAAAGGCACTTCGTGAATACTTCAAGTAATTGCCTATATCGGAAAGTAGAGCTTTAGGGAAGACAACAGAGTTGTGTAAGCAACGGAAAGAAGAAATATCTGGGAAAGTGACTGCCACCTCCACATTTAATGCACTGCACCAATTGAACTGACCACATTTATAAGGAAAAGACACTTGAACAATGTTTTCACAGCTTACAGCCCTCTTTACCACCTCTAGAAGGGTCTTGATGGGACAAGCATCCAAAGGGTTTCCTTGAGTTGTATAGATGGAAGGCTGAGATGCAACGGAGGGGACTATATAAGGAAAGGATCCCCACAAAAATGGGGATACTGATCTGACACGAAGGGAGAGAAAAGGAGAGAATACAAAACCTCACTGTAAAAAGAACATCCCTAATCTTTTAATGAACAACTCTGATAATAGCTTAATTTTGCATATTTATATCATTATTAGAAAGTATTATCATACTTATTTTGAGTTAATTCGTGCATTTTATAGTTGATTTTGGAATAATGCTATATAATCAATTTTGTGCTTAATTGAATTTTAATGCGTGAATTTATCTTTTGTATGATAATGAGATTTAATAAGTGGATTTGTGCAAAGAAGAAAGCTAATGGACTTTAATTTTACAAGGGCCATGATGAAGTCAAAGAAGGCCAACTCAATTAAATTCAAGTCCAATTGGAGTAAGGAATCAAAGGAAATTTGCACCTAATCCAAGTCCAATTTGGATTAGGATTCCAGCTTGCACACCAGTTAGTATTTGGAGCATAACTTTTGACTCAAATATCTAATCAAGATTATTCAAATTGCAATGGAAAGCTAACTTAAAAGGCTACAACTTTTTAGTTTACCAAAAGTCCTAATTCTGAATATAAATGGGCCAAAAACGTCGGTTAAATGAAGCTTAAAAAACTTGGGATTTTCTCCATACGGGAATTCAACTTGTAATAGAATTCTTTGACCTATTTAAAGGCTCCTTATGGCAAAATTCAGGGGAGAGCTACTGTAGAACATAATTTAGGTTTTCTTAAAGTTTCTTTATAGTTTTTAGAGTTCTATTTGTGTTATGGCTTGCTAGAAGCCTTGCTAAGGTAAGGGGTGAAACCCAACCGTTTATTGGTATGTTCTTAACAATCATTTATTGGTTTTAATGCTTATATTTTTATGTTTTTGATTGTTTTACTCATCTAGAAAAGTGTTTAGTTTTGTATAATCCTTTGATTTATCATAGACTTCGGGCACGTTAAATGCTTAGTATTCTCTGCGAACTAATTCACTAGTTTTGTTTTGCTTAAAATCAATCAAGTGCATGAATCTACCATAGACAATTAATTCTTGAGTTTTTATTGTTAAATCATCCGACTAAGATCATCCTTTGTATAAATTTTAGTTGAGTTATAAAATAAATATTGTTAAGACTACTAATAGATGTGTTGTGTGTGAATCTCTAAACCTTAACGCCTTAATATATTGTTATTTTCTCTCAATTTAAATTACATTTACTAAACTATCACAAATCTCTTTAGTTAAACTTTATTATTTTAGTTTTATTCTCTTGTGGTTTGCTAATTAATTTCCTTTTCCCTGTGGATTCGATCTCAGACTTATCGAGTTATTACTTCACGACAATCCTGTACTTCGGAGCATTATTTAAGTCGCAGCAAACTCCTTAGACTTGCCCGAGGAACATTTTACACTGAATTTGTGTCTCTTACACTTATATTAATAACGTTCACCCAGTTGTTCTCAAGTCTGAATTTGCTTGGCATTCTATTTGGCTCATTAAACCCACTCTCTTACAAATCTATTGTTTTGGGCTTGTTGTGTTGGGTCACACTGTTCTAAGTGAGCTTAGGCCACAATTCTAGTCCCCACACTAAGGTTTACACTTTTTTTTTTTTTTTTTTGGAAAAGGGGCTTCTCTTAATTTAACACAAAAAATTGTTTTCTTTGATGTAAAAGGAATAAAGAATGTGTTAATTTTAAGGAATTGAATTTGAAAAACAAAAGCATTTTTTTAATGAAAAAGAGTTGGGTTTTTAAGAAAATGGATTCCATGGTTTTTTTTAGTCTTGAAGATAGAAAGAACTTGATTAAAAAAGATTTTAAAAGGATGAAATGTTTAAACATTAAAAGCCATTTTATTTTAAGAGAGTTTCCATGGTTTATTGAAAACCACAGTTTTCATCCAAACTTTCCAAGTGAACTAAACTTTTTGTCTTTTTTATAAAGAAGAGTAGCCAAAAAGTTTTCATGAAAATAAAGTTTAAGATTAAAAATCGTTTGTAAAGAAAGTTCAAAACAAAGAAAAAAAATCTTTTTTTTTTTAGAAAAATGATTTTTAGAACCTTTGTTAAAACATGAGAAAATGATTGATTTAAAGAAAATGGTTTCCATGGATGTTCTCATAAAAGGGGTTTTAGGGTTAAAAATCCATGGTTTTTATTCATCTTGAAGAACATAATATAAGAAGGTTATTTTAAGAAAAAAAAAAATTTAAGGAAATTTCTCTTAAATAAGTTTTAAACCTTATCACATCCAAGCTTATAGAGTCTTTTCCATGTTGGGAAATGGAAGTCTTGGAGACATCTACCATTTTCTTGGAAACATATCCATATTGTACTTAGGGACAAGTTTAAGACCCTAAGTTTAAGATCCATTTAAAAGAAACTCAAAAAGGGATTTCCAGTTTTTTTTTTTTTTTTTTTTTTGAAAGTAGATGCCCAAACTTTTTTAGGCTTAAAATCATTTTAAAAGAAAAGGATTTGAAAAATATTTTATGGGTTTGAGAAAAAATATTTTAAGAAAAGGCTTTGAAAAATACCCATTTGGAAGGCTTTTATGGGTTTAAAAGGAAAATTTCTCTTTGAAAATGTTTATTTTTAAGAAAATGAATGGCCATTGGAACCTCTCTTTTTTTTTCCTTTTTTTTTACAATTTTTTAGAGGTTTGTTTACCCAAACTTTTTACTATTTGGTAATCTAGGGTTTAAGGTTGCTAGCTTTTTGGTGCTAGGTAGAGAGCTAACACCCTTAAACTATATTACACAAGAGAAAAGGAATGGAAGATAAAACAAGAATTTAAAGAATTTAAGAGCAAGCTTTTATTTAAAGGAATTTAAAAAGAAGACAATAATGTAAAAGATTGAATTTAAAGACAAGACATAATGTAAAAGCTAGAATTTAATGGAATTTAAAGACAAGACAAGAATGAAAAAGCTTGAACTTAAAGGAATTTAAAGACACGACAATAATATTGAAGCTTGAATTTAAAGGAATTTAAAGGCAAGACAATAATGTAAAAGGGTTGATTTAAAATTCTTTTTAAAGAAATCTCTCCTAAATAAGCCTTAATCTTGTCATGTCCAAGCTTATGAGTTCTTTTCCATGTGGGGAAATGGGAGTCTTGGAGACCTCTACCATTTTCTCAGAAACATACCTATGTTGTGGTTAGGAACAAGGTTTAGAACCCATTTAAGAGAGACCCACTTATGGTAAATCACCATCTTCCCACTAAGGTTGGTCACGCACAAGGAGAAATCCTCCACAAATGTTCTAGTTAGGAAGATGAGGAAAAGGGTAGAAGACAACAAAGAGAAAAGGGTAGAAAACAATTTTTTTACAAGTGTAGAAAAAGCTTTAAGGAATAAAGAACATAAACAATAAACAATAAACATACACAAATAGAGAGATATAGAACAATATGTAAAGAGCAAAAAGAATAGATGAACAACATAAAAAGAGAGCATTTCAATGTATATAGAATGATGTATCTACAAAGAGATAAGTAAAGAAAATGGTGTAGCTATGAAAAAAGATACCCATTTCTATTACAAGGCTTACCAAGCTTACCTAAGAGTTTTTGGAGGTGTAAAAATGCTAGAAGAGGGCCAAGAGTTTCTGTTTCGAAGAGGGTTTCCTAAAGAAAAAAGAGAGAAACTAAAAGCTAGAGAAATTCCTAAGAGAGAGAGAGAAAGAGAGGAGTTTTTTTTTTTTTTTTTTTTTTTTTATAATTTTTGCATGAATTTCCAAGAGGAGGGGGGGGGGGGTCTATTTATAGAGGGGTGAGATGCAACATCTCACCTAGCCGCATATTGTCTTGATGCACAAACAATTTCACTTTTCGCCTTTTTCCTCTTTTCAACCCTATTTTAAGGCTGCTGTTTGGAGATCTTCTCGAGCCCAAATATCTTCAAACTTGGTGTCCTTGGAAAGGTCTAGATGTCTAGTTTCCATAGGTCTTAGGGCGAGTGTATCAACTTAGACATCGTTTGAGGCTCTCGGTCATACAGCTTATGAATGAATAAATCAGAAGTGACTCCATTGTATAAAGCCGCCAAAATGATTTTTTCATCCATCTTGTCTACCAACAAAGCTTCTCTGTTAAAGAGACCAATGAAAGACCGTAGACTCTCATTTTCCCCTTACTCTATGTTTAGTAGGTCGGACGAGGAGTGCTTGTGCCTTTAGCCCCTAAAGAAGTTGTTGACGAACAACTTACTTAACTCCTGTGATGAAGTTATGGTATTTGGTGGTAGTTTGCTGAACCATACCCCAGCTGGGCCTTTCAATGTGGTAGGAAAGGCTCTGCACATGATCTCATTTGGAACGCCTTGGAGGTGCATTGTCGAATTGAATGTAGCGATGTGATCACAAGGATCTCGCTTTCCATTGTATGAGTCTAAAGTAGGCATCTTGAACTTGAAAGGTAAGGGATGATTTGTGATTGACGCGGTAAGAGAATCGGTTCTGTGGATGAGGTCATCTACATGAGTCATCTTCCTTATGGAGTCCCTCATTTCCTTCATGCCTATCTTCATCCGGTCCATTTATCTCTCCAAGTATGGCACCCTCCGGGTGACAGTGCCTTTGGACTAATCTTCTCCTTTAGCACCATTCTCTGCCTTTCTTTCCTTCTAGTTCTATCTAGGTTCCTCCCTTTCTATACGTCGATATTATTATAATGCTTTTTTCTGTGGACTTTCCTAGTCAAGTCCTAGTTTTGCTGTGTTAAGTCTACCATTACAGTCGCCATAGACTACAACTGCTATTGGACGAACGTTGGTGGCGGGTCTGGTACGTGGTTCAAATGGTTGGTAGCGTCTCCATTCTCTGGGTGTTTTAGACTTGAGGCCATCGACCTAGTCTGAACCATATAGTCTTTTGTCTTAGAGAGAAAAGTGGCTAGTCACTAACCTTTTCTTCCCACAGATGGCACCAACTAATTATGGTGAAATCAGTTGGTTGTATGCTCTAGACTTCAACGGCGGGCGAATGACCTAAAAAGAAGAAAAAAAACTATCGAAGGTGACCAGGGTAAACCGGCTAAGGACCCCCCGATGGTTAAGTCAGATTTTTCTCTAGGACTCAAATGTAGTGAATGGATGAATAGTAGAACATACCTTCGTCTGGTAAGGTTGAGTCCTTTTTATAGAGAGTTTGGAGTGGGTCTACTTGTTAGGCACCACTAATGTCATGGGAGATGTGTAATTCATCCCACGTTTTGTGGTAGTGGATCATGGTGCAACCATCCTTGGTTTATGAAGAACACCTTAGAATTTACTAAGTGTTTGTTGTTTGTCTATACCTTCTCTCTTAGTATGGACAACCTATTTTCCTTAGATGATCTTATTCCTCGATGTTTGATAATCTTGCCATCTTTTCCTCTTGGACGAGTTTCTTTGTTGTAATTCCCTTGGACGACTCTTTTCCCTAGTGCTGTCCTTTCCCTTTTAGATCATATCTTTGGACGGGCTTTGTTCTTGTGGACGGCTTATATGGACGATAAAACATATTCAACTACCCATCATATTCTTTAATAAGAAAGTAAAAAACCTTAGCCTCTATCATAGCATGGGCAAACCTACCTTTAAGATTTATTAGAAACATTAGGCACATATCTTTTCAAAATTTTTTTTTGGTTCTCTTTTATGTTCAAGCTTTAAAGAAATGTCTAAACCAAAGTTGCTATTTGCATATGAACAATTTTGGCAATTCCATTGGCTCCTGATATCATAATCTTTTGTTTGGACAAACATGCAATATGTTTGATAAATCCTAAAGTTCAAATACTTCGAGAAAATTGAATATATCAGTATGGCCAAACCTTCAACTACCCAATAAATTTCAGGATGTCTATTTGATAGCATGGCATGATAGGATAATTTGGTCATTTTAACAATGCCTTTAATATTGTAGTTGATTTCTCTTAAGATGCTAATTAAATAATATTAAGAACTGAATGGATGAAGTTCTTTTTCTGATTCTTTACTATTAGTAACAACATCACCAAGCTGCATTTTTGTTCTAGGTTTTCTTGATGAAGCACTATAGGAACCGGAGGTTGGATGACCCAGAGTTCGTGCTTGATTTTGAGAAGAATTATGCTATTGATTCCAAAACAAAAAATCAATTACCAAAGCTAAAGTTTTGGTGAGGATATTTGTTTGTGAATATTAGTTTTAAAACTGCAATGACTATTTTTCTTATACTTCTTGTGGATGTGGAATGGCTATTTGCTTCTTTACCTCTGGAATTTTGATTTTGATTTTTTTTCCTTTCCTTTTTGTTTTGTTTTGGCTACCTTTTGATTTTGATGAATCACTTTGCTTAAGAAGTATAGTTGTAGGACCATGTTTCCAAAATGAAAAATGGTGATGCTTTAGGTTAGTGGTGAAATTTTTTAGGTTCTTCACCCCCCCCCCCCCCTCCCAAAAAAAAAGGATCCCTGAAAAGAAAGTGAAAATTTCTAATGATGGAGATTTATGTAATAGCCATCAATCAAGGCTACTATAAGATTTCTAATGATAGAGATTTATGTAATTTATTTTCCATTTAGTAACAAATGTTTCATATCAAGAATAGGGATATCTGAGATTGGAATCCTAATGTGCAACATTCATTCATAAATAAATTACAATATTAAGTTTTCATGTTAAATTACGATGAAATGATGATGGTAGTAAATAAACAAATATTAAATAATAATTTATATTCAATAGTTTTTCTGTATATCACATAAGTTAGTGACTAGTATATATAAATAAATGTAACCTATACTTGTAAGTTAGTGACTAGTATATATAAATAAATGTAACCTATACTTGTCAGGCTGAACTGATGGCACCAAAAGGTCCAAAACGCTAATCTAGTAGCTTCCGCCTAACTTGCTTCTAGTTCTAGATACCACAATTAGCGGGTGAGTGAGGACTTCGGTCTTGTCCTATGACCATCTAGCTACGACTTGTTTTGGACTTTCATTCACTTTTTTGTTAGGTTTTAGAAGAATTTAAACGATTGGTAGATAATTTCAAAATGACTTTACAGTCTATTGTTTTGTACAACGCTTTGTTTCTTGGAAGAATTTGGTAAAAAATCCCAGTACGAATAAAGTTATAAAAAATGGTAATATTCATTTATTGCTCTTATATCCTAGATTTATTAAGTTATGTTGATAGTCATTACTTGACTGATTATCTAAACCCTTCTAGTCTTTCGGTACATATTATTATTATTATTATTTTAAAACCCTATTTATTCAAAGTAACTTGTGAAAGTACCGTTTGTTGCATGGCTTTAATCATGCTTTTTTAAAATTCTTTTTGAGAAATAAAAACTAAATGAGTTATGTGGGGCACAATAGTTTGTGGGCTCGGCCTGCTCGCTTATGAGGAGTCCACAGGTCCCAAACTAAAGAAGGCTAGGGCCCAAGCTCAAAAATAGTAAGCCCAAAGTGGCCCGAAGATACAGCCGAGGAATGCTTAGTCCTCGGCAGACCCAAAGCCTCATAGATGAAAGTGGAATATAAGTAAATTTAAAAGATCAGAAAATATCTCGGGGAAACTGTCCTTAATACCCCTCATTGATATGACATTGCACCTAACAGAACCTGATTTTTAGGCTTTATTAACAATCCCCAGCAATTCTGGGATTAGATTGACGGGACAAATATCAGTCCTGGAAAAATTGACCCTACACGTGGACGAGGGACAACAAACGTAGGCTAGTATAAAAGGAAAGGTAAACTAATTAGAAGGAGGCCCCCATCCCATTTCCTGGAAAAAACTCCAGGAATGAGAATGCCCGGATTATATACGTGCATCACCATGAAAAACCTATCGCCGGGTAACCGGAGAGGAACACAAGTGCTCCTCGGACATGATCCGAGGAGTCCAATCCCTCAATTTATAAAGTTATTGGGCTTGGATACCCGGACTAAAGCCTTTTTTGGTCTAGGTTTATCTAAGGTCCGGCCTGGATCAACGCCCCGTGACCAAACGCTGGCCTTTCAAGCCCACTCTCTACAAATTTTATTGTGTGGGATCCATCACGCGCGAGCCCAACCTCATCGTTGGGCCGTTCGAGGATCGTGTCCCTACAAGTTATTATTATATAATTTTAGAACTCATTTCTAACTAAATAAATGATTATTATCATATAAAATTAGGGACGGACCCAAGGGGAGCCCAAGGAGGCCCAAGCCCCCAGGCCCAAAGAAAAAAAGGTAAAAAATATTTGGACCCCCTTGGCCCAAAGAAAAAAAGAGAAAAATTCTTTATTGGTTATATATATATATATATATTAGAGCTACATCTCCCTCTTCCAAAAACTTAGACTCCTCCTTTTTAATTAGTCTAGCCCAACTAGTAACTATCAAACTTAAAAACTTAACAAAAATAAAACTTTAAAATAGAAAATAAAAAATCGTAGTTAGCCCAATATTAGAGTACTAGTATCAGGTGTTCTAAATGATAAATATTTAGTATTTAGAGCACCAAATACCAAAAACATCATTGTACGAGACATTTCAAATGCTATATTATAGTAGCAAAAGTAAGTTTTGGTTTATGAAAATAAATTTTTTTTGCAACAGCTAATGCTCTTAAGAAATAATATTATTTTGTCTTTGTTGGTAGATAATTACATCTTAATGTATTAAGAAACAATGATTTTGTGTATTTATCTTGGTTGATATTTTGTTAGTACTATATGGATACTGTGGGGGGGTCTGAGGACCGAGGAATCTCAGTCGAGGATTAATTTGCCCAAACCAGACCAAGATGGGTAAGCAAACTCCGAGGATTCTGCCTACCTGAGGAGAGCAAGAAAATCAGGACAACTAACACCCTTTAGAAGTCCAAGGATAGGAGAAAAGATAGCAACTGAAACAAGGTTGGTGGGAGGAAGTTTCCAAAAGGAGACACCTCCCACCTCTACATTGAATGCCCAGTACCAACCTCATTAGTTGCATTAATGTGGAAATGACCCCTAAACAATAACTTCACAGCTAGCAACTCATTCTACCATCTCCAAAAGTGTCCTGATGGGACAAGTATCCTAAGAAATGCCCTGGAATGTACATGTGGAGGGCACAGATGCAAAGGAAGGGACTATAAAAGGAAGGTAACCCCCCAGAAAAAGTGGATGAACAATTTCTAAGTAAAAAGAAAACAGTGAGGAGAATTGAGAAGGACCTTGTAAAGAACCATAATTAAACTTATATACAAAAACTGATCCTCAGATTTGCCCGGGAAGGATATTATCCTCAACTATTGTTCCAATTGCATTATTTACTACTTTGGATTGTTCAGTCTTAGACTTGGACCTAAACTTGTATTGCACTTGAGTTTGTGGCCCACTCTCTTAAAAATTCTATTGTTTAGGATTGATTTAAGGAATAAGATACCACTGTTCTAGGGGGGCTTGGGCCTTTATTTTCTGAGCCCTTAAAATTGGTGTTGTCTATGGGGATCATCTGCAATCTTTTTTATCCAAGCTATGGCCAACTCTTGATAAAATAGAGAGGAGTCTGTTGGCTTGCAATGTGTGGATCATTTTGTCAATTTAGAGCGGAGGAGAGATTGAAAGCATAATCGATCTCCAAGCGTTAGGGCGGAAACGCAACATACAGAGCACACTGATAGGAGTTAGTCAAGGATTGGAAGTCACGTATCACATAAGCAAGAGACCCGAAATCTCATATTGGAGATTGATCATTTACGCAAAAAGCTACACCGTAGGGCGCATCTTAGGGGAGACCCAACACCCCTATTAAGCTCAGGATCTGATGATGAAGGAGACCATAGCTATAGACCGAGGTCAATGACTCCCACCAGTGAATTTTTCTCTGCATCTTCATGCTTAGATAAGATGAAGAAACATAGTAGAAGGCGAGGTGAGAGCTCATCCTCCAGGAATACGGGAAATGATGCAATGAGTAAAGCTTTACACCAAATTTCTAAGTCACCTTTCACATAAAGGATTGATAGGGCCAAGCTTCCCCATCGCTTTACTCAGCCTACCTTTACTATTTATAATGGAAAGACTGACCCCGTGGAACATGTGAGTCACTTCAACCAGAGGATGGCCATTCACTTGAGGAATGAGGCCCTTATGTGCAAGGTTTTTCCATTTAGCCTCGGGCCTGTTGCCATGAGATGGTTTGACGGGCTGGAAGAAGGTTCAATAAGATCTTATGAAGAACTGACTAAAGCCTTTGGAGCAAGATTCGTGGCATGTAGCAGGGTTCCCTGAACTTTGGAATCTTTATTATCCATGGTGATGAGAGAAGGGGAGACTTTAAAAACTTACTCTGACAGGTATTGGGAAACGTTTAATGAAATAGACGGGAATTTTGAAGATGTGGCCATAAGAACCTTCAAGGTTGGGCTCCAAATGGAACACAACTTGAGAAAATCTTTAACTATGAAACCCGCCCGAAGTATATGTCAGCTCATAGACCGCATTAACGAGCATAAGTGGGTCGAGGAGGATTAAACCCAAGGAAAGGGAAAAACCAAAGTCTTCCCCCCTAAAAGGAGAGATCCTCGGCCAGAGAGGTATAATCATAGTCGAACCAGGAGAGAGTTTGCTAACCAATCATGAAAGGCTAATGCGCAAGTAGTTAACTCAGTGTTTAAAGAGTCGGTGTATCAGATCCTCGAGAAGATTAAGAATGAACCTTATTTCAAGTGGCCCAATAAAATGGGAAGAGATCCATCCAAGCGTAATCAAAGTCTTTACTGCTGGTACCATCAAGACAGAGGGCACACTATCGAGGACTATAGAACCTTGAGTGATCATCTGGACCAAGTGGTGAAAGCTAGGAAGTTGAAGCAATTCATGCACCAACCTTTGGGACAAGCGAGTCAGACCAAAGTAGGGTACCAAAGGGAAATTGCTACTCGACCATCCTTGGGGACTATCAATGTGATTTTTGCCACCCCTAGTCACAATTCAGGTTCATGTCCAGGTGTTATGTTTGTGGCCTCAAAACCAGAGCTTGAGGTGCAAGTCTGAGAATCTAAGAGGGTCAGGTCTGAAGCACTACCAACCTTAGGCTTCTCGGAAGAAGATAAAGTTGGGACTTTCCAACCCCATGATGATGCCCTGGTTGTGACCCTTCGTATTGGGGGATATGATGTAAAAAAAAGTCTTGGTAGATCAGGGAAGTGGAGCTGAAATTATGTACCCAGACTTAAATAAGAGCATCCACATTGGTGGAGCTATTTTTTTTAGCTATTTGGTACTAGAAAAAGTTACTTTATCTATTTTACCTACTCACTTTACAAAACATTCAGCATCAGTGGATCTATTTTAGCTTTCAATACAATAAAATAATATAAACAATACAATAAAATAATATAGTTACTATAATAAAATAATATATATCCACTACCATAAACATCCACCACAACCATAGTCTGCACATAAAAAATTCCTATACAAACATTTACAAGCTGAAAAATAATAAGCACAACAATCAAATCATTAATACCATTTGACCTAGCAAAACCCAATTTCAATTAAAAATCAAATTATTGATATATCCTCTATTTTCTCAGTAACCAAACAAAAGGGTTGCATGACCCCAACCCAAATCCCCAATCTTTTTCCTCAACCCAGACCATCAAAAATCACTAATCACAAACAAAACTTCAAAAAATGTAAGATCTTTTGAATAATCCCAAAGCAGAATCAACAACAACATAAAAAAACACACACAAAGACGACGATGGGGCGTGGCTTGCATGGGTCGGCGATAAGTTTGACAAAGTTGACCCGGAGTTGACTCTTGGCGGGCCCCAAAAACTCTAATTTTGATCCAACTGTCAAAACGGGTTGAAACTAACGTCATTGTAAAGATTATCAAATTCTCAGTCCAATGACTATTCATGGGTCGAAATTGGAGTTAGAACGGCCAAGATATCATGAAAACTAGGTTAACGCACTGATTAATGCATCGCTAACTTCCGAGAGTCATAACTTTTGATTCAACCATTGGATTTTCAAGTTCCATACCTTTTCAGAAACATAAAGTGAAGATCTTTCTAAGGGTGTCAAGATCAACCCGATCCAAGGCCTTTTGAAGGTGGCGGCCCTACAAGGGCCACCACCTCGTAAATCGCGCCAAGGTTATAAAAGGCCCCAGACACCCTCCAGACCAAAAAGAAAAAAAAAGGCTCCCTGCTTTCCGCCTGGACGAATTCTAAGCTTTTCTCCTCTCTTTCAAACACAAAAAATACACAAATACACATCAAAGTCTCTTGATTCTTCTCTTCACCAAAAATACAAGGTATTGTTCTTATACCCAATCTTCTTTGCTTTGGTTCTACACCTTGGATTTGGGGTTTAGAGGTGTGGACGTAGCTTTATAGCTACTAACCACACCTCTAACTTTCTAAATCTTTTCTAGCATTTATCTTACTCTTTTTGCCTTAATAATATGATTTATTACTTTATCTAGCATGATTCTTGCTTTATCTTGCTTTAGCATGCTTTTTTAGCTTGTTTCCATATGCTTCCATGTTTGTTTAAGTGCTAGTTGCCTTTTCTTCATGCTTTATGCTTTATGCCATGTTTAGATCCTTCTTTCTTATGAGTTGATGTTTGGGTCTACATGCTCACATGCTTGATATCATGTCTTCGGCTATGCCTTGCTTAGATCTATACGTTTGTGTGCATGTTCTATGCTCCTATGCCTATGTCTATGCCTTCACATACTTGTATGCTTGGATTTGTGTTCTTCCATGCTTTCATGCTTACATCCACATGCTTAGATGTACTTTTACATGCCTACATGCATATTTCCACGCTTATATGTGTAGATCGGTGTGTTTACATGCTTAGATCGATGTTCTCTACATGCTTAATGCCATCATCTATGTGCTTGCGTGCTTTATGCCTTGTTTATGTGCTTAGGCCTAGACCTTGTTTGTTATGCCATGTGTTGTTGTAACCATTTTGTTCCTTTTTGTTGCATTTTCTTGTGTTTTGGCCTAATGGTTAGGATCTGATCTAGACCTTATGGTCTTTGTCATTGTCCATACACCAAGGCCCACATCAAAGGGTTTGGATCATCCTATTTGCATGTCTATGTTTGCTTGCTTCTATGCTTTATGCTTGTGATATCCTCTCTTGTACTAGGCTTTGCCACACTTGATGCCCTTAGCGAGTTTATGGTTATGTGGTTACATCCGACGCCCATGAGGTCTTGTTTGGATGTAACCATTTAGGATGTATCACCATGATGTCGGTTTCTTCGTGTATACCTTTCCCCTTTTCTGCTCCATGCAATGATACACTTGCCATGCTTGTTTGTGCCACCTATTGGCTTTCTATGCATCTTTACACTCTCACATGTTCATGCATGAGTCTTGCTTGCTAGTTTGTCGTCCACACTTCAACACAATGAAGTCATGGACATCCGATCTAAACCTACATTTGTCCCTCGTGAACACCACCTTTTGTTTGCTTTCTTACTTGTTTGCCTTCTCACTTGTTTGCTTGCATTCTTGTTTCTTTGCTTGCCAAGTCTATCATGCTTAGTTGCTTTATACCTCTTTCTTATGCTTTTTGCATCTTTTTCCCTCCATTGTTGGTTTGTTGGTTTCTTGTCTTTCCCTTTGCATGTACACACATGGAGTGAGGATGCATGGAGTTAGGGCACGATCTCCTTGGTGCAAACAAAAAGGGCGAGGATGTGAGCATGTGGATATAAGCCAAGCAGCTATGTTCGGTAGATTTAGGGGTCTAGCTTCTCCCATTTGGTTATGTACTCTTTCAAACCCCCTCCCTTCCACCCTCCTTTCTCTCTTAGATGGGTTGTATTAGGTATATCATGCTATGTACCATTTGTCCTCATCTCTAGAGTATGGCAACCCCTGTTTACTTTCCTACACCTATATTTTGGGCCATGCTCTAGGGATGTAGGCATTTACTTTCCTTCTTTGTGTGCTTGCATTGTGCATGATGTATGTATATATATATATATACGCTTGCTCACCTTTTCCGATGTGATTGTCACAATCCATGTCACCTAAGGCGAAGCAATGCCTAATTTCCGCCATGAAAGTGAGGTGACATGTCGCCGGATTTTCGCTATGAAAATCTAATACTTTGCTCGAATGCCTTAGGAAAGCATAGATTGGGACCACACCCATTCAAAAGCCAAACCTCAAAGCCCCCATGCATGCAAAGCCCCGAAAACCAATGCCAAAATCATGTTTTTACTGCCAAGCTCCGAAAATTAAGGTTTTATCAAAACAAAGGACTGTCCTTGGATAGGCGTTGTGGGGTGCCTAACACCTTCCCCACACGTAACCAAACTTCCAGATTCAAGAATTAAGATTTTTTTTTGTCATCCACATTAGATTAGGAAAAATGCCCTTTTTCTTAGCCTAGGATTGGTAATAAAATCAACTAGAAACAAGTGACCAATCACACCTTAGAAAAACCCAATGATTGGTGGCGACCTCACTTACCTTTGATAATTCTCTTAAAATTTAGACAAGATTCCTATCATACCTCCAAAGGTAGACAAATACCCTCCTCCACTGAGGGAGACACCCAAAACTCCATGCAAACAATCGCACAATCATCGAGAGGGGCCTTCAATGGGAGCGTCGCCACAGTGGGTGGTCGAACGAAGGCCCCGACGGTTCTCCATCTTGAGGTCGGGGCGTTGACAACTGTGGACAACCATCATGGACAAAAATCCTTAACTTAGTCCCCATTTGGCCATATCCCTTTTGCCCCCTCAAGCTAAGTCTTGATGATCTTTAGCAAAAATCGGTTTGCAACTTCAGCTTATTCGTTGGCTTGTGGGTATAAAGGTGAGGAGTAGTGATTCTTGATTCCTAACTGCTCGCAAAACTCTTTGAAATGTGTATTGTCAAATTGATGTCCATTGTCCGAAACGAGCACCCTAGGGATTCCAAAACGGTAGATTATGTTCTTCCAGACGAAGTTTCTGACATTCTATTCAGTGATTCTTGCCATGGGCTCTGCTTCCACCCATTTGGTAAAATAATCAATCCATACTACCAAGAACTTCATTTGTCTCGTTCCCATGGAAAATGGACTAAGGATGTCAAGTCCTTACTAAGCAAAGGGCCAAGGGGCCACCATTGGAGTGAGATACTCTGATGGTTGTCTAGGAATATTGCTGTAGCGCTGACACTTGTCACACACCTAAACATAAGTTTTAGCATCTGCTTGCATGGACGGCTAGTAATATCTTGCGTGGACTATCTTATAGATGAGGGACCTAGCCCCTGAATGGTTTCCATAAGCCCCTTCATGGACGTCTCGCAGGACGTAAAGGGACTCGTCTGCATTTAAACACCTTAGGTAGGACTGAGGAAAACCCCTTTTATATAACACTTCGTCTATAAGAACAAACTTTGCTGCTCTGACCCTTGACTTCCTTGCTTATTCTTGTCTTCAGGAAGAACTTCATCCTTGAGATAAGATACAATGAAGGAGGTCCAGTTGGCAACTTCGTCTATTTGATTCACTTCCGGAATGTTTATACTTGGAATATACTGGACTTTAACTTGATCACCCATTATCTCATCCGCAGATGCCATCTTGGCTAAGACATTAGCTTCTGCATTCTCTTCCCTTGGTATTTGTTAGAACTAGGTTGTTGTGAAGCTTTTGATGCACTGCTTAAATTTGCCCAAATACTTCTTCATTCGTTCTTCCTTGGCCTCATACGTTCCATTTACTTGGCCTATCACCAACTGTGAGTCTCCTTGGACGAGGACTAAATCTGCTCCAAGTGATTTAGCTAACTCCAAGCCCTAAAGTAGAGTTTTATATTCAGCTTCATTATTGGTTCTTTGGAACTGTAGACGGACTGTGTACTCCAAATGATCTCCTTCTAGTGAGCGTAAAACTATCCCAATTCCTCCTGCATGCTGTGTGGATGAGCCATCTACATGAACGATCCACTGCTTTGTCCCCTAGTCTTCACCTTGTAGCCCATTGGCAAGAGCAAATTCAGCAATGAAGTCTATAAGGACTTGAGCTTTTATTGCTTCTTTTGGTCTATACCACACGTCAAACTCACTAAGTTCCACTGCCCCCTAGATCAATTCTCTAGTGGCCTCCAGTTTGTTCATGGCCTTCTTTAACGAGTGATTTGTTAGTACTTTGATCACATGAGCTTGAAAATAAGGCTTGACTTTTCTTGCTGCTGTTACCAATGAAAAAGCTAACTTTTCCATTGGCGGATATCATCCTTCAGCTTCTCTTAAAGCTTTGCTAGTGTAGTAGACGGGCTTCTGTACCTTTCCCTCTTCTCTGATCAAGGCCAAACTCATTGCATGAGGGGACACTGCTAGGTAGAGATACAACTCTTTTCCTGGTTTAGATGGGCTTAAGAGTAAAGTTGAAACGAGATAAGCCTTCGAGTCTTCAAATGCTTGTTAGCACTCGTTTGTCCATTCAAATGCTTTCCTTAACACTTTGAAAAATGGTAAACACTTGTCAGTAGCTTTCAAAACAAACCTGTTAAGGGTAGTTACTCGTCCATTGATGCTTTGGACGTCCTTGATATTTTTCAGGGGCTCCATGTTCAAGATTGCTTGCATCTTATCAAGGTTTGCTTCAATCCTTCTCTGTGAAACCATAAAACCAAGGAATTTTCCTGATGCAACTTCGAAGGCACATTTGCTTAGATTTAGTTTCATTTTATATCACCTAAGTGTATCAAAGGTTTCTTAAAGGTCGTCCAAATGTTGCATCTCCCTTGCACTCTTGACCAATATGTCATCTACATACACTTTAATGTTTTGCCCAATTTATGGATGAAACATTTGGTTGACTAGCCTCTGGTAGGTAGCTCCTACATTTTTTCAGACCAAATGGCATCACTTTGTAACAAAACAAACCTTGGCTTGTGATGAAAGATGTTTTCTTCTGGTCTACCTCGTCCATCTTAATCTAGTTGTACCTTGAGAATGCATCCATGAAGTTTAGCAGCTAGTGTCCTGCCGTTAAGTCTACCAACTGATCAATGTGTAGAAGATGATACTATCCTTGGGGCATGCTTTGTTCAAATTTGTGAAATCCACGCACATCCACCATTTGCCATTAGCCTTCTTAACCATCAATACATTAGCTAGCCAATCAAGGTAGTAAACTTCACGGACGAACTTTGCGGTGACTAACTTATGAACTTCTTCTTTGATGGCATTATCTCATTCCAAGGCAAGCACTCTCTTCTTCTGATGGACGGGCTTATAAGATGGGGACACGTTTAAACAGTGAGTGATCACACTTGGGTCAATCTCAGGCATGTTTTCATGGCTCCAAGCAAAAACATTTGTGCTCTTCTTGAGGAATCCAACGAGATTCTGTTTTGTCTTCTCCCCCATACTCGTCCCAATTCTAGTAAACTTCTCTAGGTTGGAGTCATCCAATGGTACATCTTCTAATACCTCAATTGGGTAAGCCAATGTTCATCTTTCTTCAATGTTCATTGTTTGTATCTGCTTGTCCATGGCCAACATTGCTAAGTAACATTCTTTAGCAGCTAATTGATCTCTTTGTACTTCTCCAATGCCACACTCTATTGGGAACTTGACAGACAAGTGGTAGGTGGACGTTGCAACCCTTAAACTGTTCAAAATTGGTCGTCTAATAATGGCATTATATGAGGATGAACAGTTTACAACAAGGAAATTCACTTCCTTATTGATTTCCCGTGGGTAAGAGCCAACCATGACTGGCAAGGAGATGGTGCCTACTGGTAGAACCTTCATTCCTCCAAACTCGATCAATGGCACATTCACTGGACATAGTAATTCCTTATTAATCCTCATTTGCTAAAAGGGTGGATACTATAAGATGTTTGTTGAACTCATATTGTCTATTAACACCCTTCTACTTGTATAATTTGCAATCGCCAATGTAATGACAATCGCATCATCATGAGGATGGTGCAGTCGTCTTGCATCTTCGCCTATGAAAATAATGGCTGGCTCATCTTCTTTGATCATTCATGGTAGTCGTCCAGATATTTGAACATTCTGGACTTCCTATAAGTAAGTCTTTTTGGCTTTGGACGAGCTTCCTGTTGATGTATCCCCTACAATGATCCTTATTTCTCTAAGCGGTGGACGCATTGGTTCTTCTGCTTTACCCTTCATTGGCTGTCTCTCATCCTTGTGGTCTCGCCCAAGAAATTTTTTTAACTTTCCTTACTTAATGAGAGCTTTAATCTGGTACTTCAAGTCATAGCATTTGTCCATATCATGTCTATGGTCGCTGGTGAAAACGATAGTACTTGCTTTTGTTCTGCTTGTTAGGATCTCTTTTCATCCTCTCGGGCCACTTCAAGGATGGATCGTCTTTGATCTGCATTAACACTTGGTCAAGCGGAGTAATTAAGGGAGTGTGGTTAAAGTATCGTCTTGAGGATGACCCTACTTTCTTGCCATCGCGATCCCTTTTCTCCCCTACTTTGGCTTTCTTTGGATGAAGACCGTACTCTGGATGGTGTTTATACATTGTCCAGCCATTCACCTTTCTTCTTTTTCTTAGCAATAATCGCGTCTTCTGTGTTCATGAAACTTTGGGTTGAATGTATTAATTCAGCCATCATTTGCGGCTCCTGGTCATATAGCTTATGGATGAACAGGTCTAAACTAACTCCATTGTAGAAAGCTACTAAGAGGATTTTGTCATCCATCTCGTCCACCAATAGGGCTTTTCTGTTAAAACGGCTAATGAAAGTACGCAAGCTTTTGTTTTCTCCTTGTTCTATGTTCAATAGGCTGGATGAGGAATGCTTCTGCTTTTGTCCCCCTATAAAGTTGTTGACCAAGAACTTACTTAGCTCCTGGAACAAAGTTATGGTGTTTGGTGATAGTTTACCAAACCATACTCTGGCTGGGCCTTTCAATGTAGTAGGAAAGGCTTTGCATATGATTTCGTTTGTAACATCTTGGAGATGCATGGTTGTCTTGAACATGGCAATATGATCGCAAGTGCCACACGTCCCATCATATGAATCCTGGGTAGGCATTTTGAACTTGGAAGGCAGGGGATGACTCGTGATGGACACAATGAAGGGGTAATCAGTCCTATGGACGAGGTCATCCACATGATTTGAACTCCTCATGGAATCCTTCATCTCCTCCATGGCTCTATTCATCTGGTCCATCTCCTTTTCCAAATGTGATACCCTACGAGTAACGGTACCTCTAGACTGGTCTCTTTCAGCATTATTCTCAGCCCTTCATACTCTGAATTTTGGCCTTGTTCTTCACCACATGGCTGCTGACGTTGTCTATTAACTTCTCTAGTTAACTCCTGGTTCTGTTGTGTCAGTTTTGCCATCGTTGCTGCCATGGACTACAACTGTTGTTGGATAGTCATGGGGGTGGTGGTGCACGATTTGAATGACTGGAGACGTTTCCACTCTCTTGGTGTCTTGGACTAGTGGCTATCGACCTAGTTTGAACCATGATGCCTTTTTGTCTTGGAAAGCTAAGAAGCTAACACTTAGAAATTTAACTAACTACTCTCCACAGACGGCGCCAATTGATGATGTCCGAAAATTAGTAGGATGGAATGTTTCAAACAATGTGATAGCTTTTTGGTCCAGAAAAGAAAAGAAAGAACTGTCAAGGGTGACCGGTGTAACCCAGCCAAGGATCCTCCGACTGTTAAGTCAGTTTTCTCTCTAAAGCACAAGGATCGGAAACTGTGTATGGTAGAACTTACCTTGAGTGAGTGGGACTTTCTTCTTTTATAGAGAGTTTGGAGTGGGTCTACTTGTTCGGATTCACCACCATCGTGGGTGATATGAGTAGTTAATGGAGAAAATGGGTAAATGGAGTATGTGGAGCGAATTACGAGGAACTCCTTCCACGTTTTGAGAGCAACATATTATGGTCAGATCATAAGGAACTTTATAAGAAATTCTTTTGTAGAATTCACCAAGTGTTATTTGGTCGTTCTTTCTTTTGTGCTATGGACGACTAACCTGGTCTTGGTATAAAGGAACATGTATTGTTCCTAAGTACAATGTCCTTGTTCTCCTCTTCTTAAGGTTTTCTGGATGTGATCAAGTTATGGACGTGGTGACTATGGACGACCATCATGGACGAATATCCTTAACTTAGTCCCCATCATAGTATATGATGATAATATGATATGATGTGGCCACAAGAAAAGAAAAATAATGGGGGGAAAATTGTTGGCAAAATTATTGAGGCATTTCGTATTTACCAAAAAAAGTATGAATGTTGAGACGTGAATTTCTTAAATTGAAAGAAAGTGTGAATTGTAACATCCCTAGGGGGCAAAAAAAGAAATGGAAAAAAAGAATATTTAGAAGGATATGATAATTTAGTGGATTTGAACCTAATATTTTTCATGTGGGCAGTTTGAGAAGTAAGGTTATGTTTGGTAACAGTTTTTGTTTTCTATTTTTAAAAACTTGTTTTTGGGAATATAAAGAAAAAAAAATCTTGTATTTTTGAAATAAAAAACATGTTTGGTTAGTTGAAATTAAAAAAGATAGTTTTTTGAAGAAAAAAATAAAAAATACTAAAATATGTTGTTACTAGAATTTGAACTCTAATGCTAACTCATTAAATGAGATAGATTCATTAAATTAAATGCGTATTTTAATTGACTTTTGAAAATTAGAAATTGAAAACAACCTTTAGTATGTTTTCAGTTTCCTTCACAAATTGAGTTTTGAGAACAGTTTTTGTTTTCTATTCATTTTGGGTTGCCAAACAAGTTTTTTAATTTCAAAAATAGAAAATTGTTTTTAGAAACAAAAAATAAAGAGAAAAAACAGTTACCAAACATATCCTAAATGTTCTGTACATTTAGTTTTAATTTCTTTCCTCCTTGAGTAATCTATCCTTTTGGCTCCCCCCCCCCCCTCCCCCACAACATATATTTCCTAAGTCAATACTTTTGCCAAATACTCCTTTAATTAGCTGAAATTAGTAAAAGTAAGTTTGAAAAGATAGATAAGCCCATTGTGGGGCACAATAGTTTGTGGGCTCGGTCCGCTCGCTTATGAGGAGTCCACAGGTCCCAAACTGAAGGAGGCCAGGGCCCAAGCTCAAAAATAGTAAGCCCAAAGTGGCCCGAAGATACGGCCGAGGACAGCTTAGTCCTCGGCAGACCCAAAGTCTCATTGATGAAAGTGGCATACAAGCAAACTTAAAAGATCAGAAAATATCTCGGGGAAATTGTCCTTAATACCCTTCATTGATATGACATTGCACCTAACAGAACCTGATTTTTAGGCTTTATTAACAATCCCCAACAATTCTGGGATTAGATTGACGGGACAAATATCAGTCCTGGAAAAATTGACCCTACACGTGGACGAGGGACAACAAACGTAGGCTAGTATAAAAGGAAAGGTAAACTAATTAGGGAGGGGATCCATCTCACTTCCTGCGGAAAAAGCTCCAGGGATGAGAATGACCGGATAATATATGTAAACCACCACGAAAAAGTCACCGCCGGATAACCGGAGAAAAACATTAGTGCTCCTCGGACCTGATCCGAGAAGCCCAATCCCACAAGTTATAAAACTGTGGGGCTTGGATATCCAGGCCGAAGTCTTTTCTTATCTGAGTTCCTTAAAATCCGGTTTGGACCAACGCCCTATGACCAAACGCTAGCCTTTTAAGCCCACTCTCTACAAATTTTATTGTGAGGGATCCTACACGTGCGAGCCCAACGTAATCGTTGGGCCGTTTGAGAATCGTGTCCCTACAATTGGCGCCGTCTGTGGGTAGGCTTGCGCGTCGGCGTAGGTGGCGCATGAGTCAGCCCTCTAGCAAGCGGAGATTCGCGAGTTTTTTCCCATCTCCGGTGACCTGAAGTTGTCGCTCTGATATAAACTTACACTAGGGCTTACATCCTGTAGCGCCAACGGCACAGGCATCTCCAGGGGCTTCCGACCCCAAGTCAGCTCTCCCCGTCATGGTCAAGGGGCTGACCTGCACAAGAAAAACAAAAAAGTTTTGGACAGAACCAAGGCCTTGCATGGTCCTTGGACTCAAGCCTATGGGGAAACCAAGTACTCAAAAAAGTTTTGGACAGAACCAAGGCCTTGCATGGTCCTCGGACTCAAGCCTATGGGGAAACCAAGTACACACAAGAAAAACAAAAAAGTTTTGGACAGAACCAAGGCCTTGCATGGTCCTCGGACTCAAGCCTATGGGGAAACCAAGTACTCAAAAAAGAAATCTTACAAGTTTTGGACAGAACCAAGGCCTTGCATGGTCCTCGGACCCAAGCCTATGGGGAAACCAAGTACACAAGAAGCACAATCGGAGTTCCCTGCTTCCCAGTTGACTGCTCGGATGGATTATTTAGAGATTATCAGCCTTGGACGGTATTTACGCGCTTATCACAGAATATTCAACTGTTATCCCGGTTAGTTTCCTAAGTTTGATTTACTAAGAATTATCGATATAATGCCTGGTAGTATTGGTAAATTGGAATTAGTTAGATTATGTTTCAAGCTATTTTACTCTAAATATTCTTGAAAAAACACACACATAGAGCATACCCATTCACGAAGTAGTGTTGTCAAAGGAACAGTATTCAAAACAAAGTAAAGAAATTTCCATTCTTACTAAAACAAAGAAATAGTACAGCGTACAATGAAAAAGTGGGAATCAGTTTGTGTCAAAGCTCACTACATAACAAACAGAAAGGAAGATACAAGAGAATAAAATAAAGCTGAGGAAGTAGGTCAGAGGAGAGGTTGGCTACAGCTCCAAGACTTTGTTCTTCCTCAATGCTTTCACATGCCCACAGCTCAAACAGCAAAAGGAACCCAACTTGAACCTGACACCGTTGAAGGAAAGGTGCAGGGAGTGGGAGGTTGAGGGGCTTTCTCTAAATATTCGCCTGCCGCAAAGCAGAGGCGCTGATGGTGGAAAATCTTTCTTCTGCCACACCAAAATTCTGGCATGGATAGAACCTGCTTCGGATTTTGGCTAAAAGAGTGGGGAGGCAAATCTTGAGTCTCCGCCACCCTTGCCCCGACCGAGCCATCTCAAGTTTTGTTAGGACATGGCGTTTTTGGGAGAGGAAGGGTTTATTCATGGCTGATTACTATGGTGGATGTATTATTGGATGGGGAATAACCAGAGGGAAGAAGTGAACTTTGAGAAGGGCCTGAGGGATTCAGATATGAGAAAATCGCCTTTTGTCTTCTCTCTTTATATAGGGAACGAAGAAAAGGGTATATAACACGCTCAGATCCCCAGGGAAATCTATAAAGAAGAACGCGCCGTTTCGTTCTCCCACGCCATCAGTAACCGTTAGATCTGGGAGGTCTCGTAAATGGGAAGATATTAAAGGCACGCTTTAGATAACCAAACGGCATAATGGCAACGTGCGCAAATTGAGGGAAACGTCTTGTAGACCGGCGCATTCCTCGGGGAGGTGAAGAGTCGCCAACGTGGATCAAGGGCGGAATTGAATGAACCGCAATAAAGGTTTGATGTTACCAAAACCCACCTTTCCAACCAAGACGTTGGACAGCAGGGTTTTGAGGGGCTAATGTGGGGCACAATAGTTTGTGGGCTCGGCCCGCTCGCTTATGAGGAGTCCACAGGTCCCAAACTGAAGGAGGCTAGGGCCCAAGCTCAAAAATAGTAAGCCCAAAGTGGCCCGAAGATACGGCTGAGGACAGCTTAGTCCTCGGCAGACCCAAAGTCTCATTGATGAAAGTGGCATACAAGCAAACTTAAAAGATCAGAAAATATCTCGAGGAAATTGTCCTTAATACCCTTCATTGATATGACATTGCACCTAACAAAACCTGATTTTTAGGCTTTATTAACAATCCCCAACAATTCTGGGATTAGATTGACGGGACAAATATCAGTCCTGGAAAAATTGACCCTACACGTGGACGAGGGACAACAAACGTAGGCTAGTATAAAAGGAAAGGTAAACTAATTAGGGAGGGGATCCATCTCACTTCCTGCGGAAAAAGCTCCAGGGATGAGAATGACCGGATAATATATGTAAACCACCACGAAAAAGTCACCGCCGGATAACCGGAGAAAAACATTAGTGCTCCTCGGACCTGATCCGAGAAGCCCAATCCCACAAGTTATAAAACTGTGGGGCTTGGATATCCAGGCCGAAGCCTTTTCTTATCTGAGTTCCTTAAAATCCGGTTTGGACCAACGCCCTGTGACCAAACGCTAGCCTTTTAAGCCCACTCTCTACAAATTTTATTGTGAGGGATCCTACACGTGCGAGCTCAACGTAATCGTTGGGCCGTTTGAGAATCGTGTCCCTACACCCATAAAAAAAAAAAAAAAAAAAAAAGGAAAAGATGGATAAGAATTTTTTTTTAATAAAATAAAGATAGATAAGAATTCTTAAAAAAGAGGAAAAAAAATGACCCGATCTACATTTAAAAAAAATAAAGAGAAATGATTTACACTTTCCGTTATAGGAATTTCGCTATACTAACAAATTTTTATTGCACATTAAAGGCTATAAATGCTTTCTAATCAACTATCAAGTATGGAAAAAACTCACAATAACTTTTGGAAACTTATTAATAAGTTCTTAGATGGAAATAATCATAACTTAAAAGAGTAAATTTCAATTAGCTCAACACTTAAGTTAAAATTCTATCATATCTAAATAAATAAAAAGATGTAGGATGTTCCGCCTGACATCCTTAATGTTTACAATTTTGATTTGCATGTAATTGATCAATAATATTCCCTCGCTCTTAGGGGGGGGGGGGGGGGTGTTGTTTCTCAAAAATATAAAACTTAAATGAGATTTGGTTTAGACTCTCATTAATTCCCAACTTTAATACTAGAAGATAAGTAACGTGTTAACCTGATTGAATAACTACTCCATTTTTTGTTATTCTTATTAGGGTCATGCTAACTAGTGCCCTTAAGGTACTTGTTAACAATTCATTTTAGGAAAGTTTTGACATCACTTTTATGAGAAATGAAAAAAACTGTCAAAACATTAATTATTTTTTTTCCCATAAAAACTTTCTTTAACTAGATTCTTAACCGATATCTTAAAGGTATTCGTTAGCATTTCTTTTCTTATTAAAAAATGACTTTGTTAATAGGTGCCGGCCAACACATGTTAATGAACCAGCTGTGCTTCATTTATGATCTATCACAAATCTCACCTGCATAGGAAATTGACAAAGTTTTACTTTTCAACTATGATTTTGTAAAATAATTTGACTTTTTCCATCTAAATTGACACATATTTAATACATATTCAATTTTTTTCAAATCTCTAAAAACAAAGTAAATGGTTTATTTTAAATTTTATAATACAGCACCCGTTAACAACACCTATTAAAGAATAACAGTTGTAATTACTTTTGTTCACGGTTCACCCTCATGTCAATTAATGCCAACTTTTGAATTATTAGAAATACGACTTTTCCCGGCCAGCCCTCAATATGCGACCTTGAAACAATGAAACTCTTTGAGATTGAAATTAATAGACTAATTTTCAAAAATATCTTTGTGAAGTAATTGACTCTCGTCGCCCCCACCAATCGTAATTCGACCAGTATGGTATAACACAGGCCACGTGTTGCTTCATGATAAGGCAGAAGACCCCACCACCAGGGTTCAGAGTATCTAATAAGACGATACTTGTCCAACTCTAAGAAAATTTTCAACGCTGTTAAAGAAGACTTTGTATTTATAACCGTAGTGAACACACTCATTCTATCCTCTGCAGTACCCTTTATTTTTTTTTTAAAATCTCCCAACAACAGTTCACGAGAAAACATGAAGAACAATAATACTCATCGGAACTCGATTCCCGGAAAATCTTTGTTCATCGGAGCAGCTCTGTCTGGTCTTATAGTCGGCGCGCTTCTCATTTCCGGCTTCATCGGCTCGAGATCGGGAAACTCTCTGTTCTGTTCACTAGCCGCCGTGAGAATCGGCGGCGGCGCGGCGGCGAGTATTCACACTCCGACGCCGATCCAGCTCCAGGCCATTCTCCACTACGCCACGTCACGCGTGGTCCCACAGCAGTCTTTAGGGGAAGTCACGGTTTCCTACGACGTGTTGAAGGCCAGAGCTCCGTGCAACTTCCTAGTGTTCGGACTCGGCCACGACTCGCTGATGTGGACCTCGCTGAACCCACGTGGCAAAACGGTGTTCCTCGAGGAAGATCCGAAGTGGTTCCAGACGGTCCTCAAGGACTCGCCGTACCTGAAGGCCCACACGGTCAAGTACCGAACCCAGCTCTCCCAGGCCGACGATCTCCTCTCCTCGTACCGCTCCGAACGCCTCTGCTCGCCGTCCGATGCGTACCTACGTGGCAACACGCGGTGTCGTTTGGCGCTCGAGAATCTTCCCGACGAGGTGTACGAGACGGAGTGGGATTTGATAATGATCGACGCGCCGAGAGGGTACTTCGCCGAAGCGCCAGGTAGGATGGGTGCGATTTTCTCTGCGGCGGTCATGGCGAGGAACAGGAAGGGATCCGGTGTGACGCACGTGTTCCTGCACGATGTTGATCGGAGAGTAGAGAAGGCTTTTGCTGAAGAGTTTCTTTGTAGGAAGTACTTGGTTAAGGCTGTCGGGAGGCTCTGGCATTTTGAGATTCCGTCTGCGGCTAATAACGCTAGTGTTGCTGGGAGTAACTCAGTTACTTTTTGCTGAGTTTAATTCTGTGAAGAGTGCTGGGACTACACATTTTTCGCAACAAATGATTAGTAGTGTTACTTTTTCTAATATGAACTCTTTTCTATTTACTATTTATAATTCCTTATCGTGAAAAGAGTATTTTTATTTTGTTAAACTATAATTATGCTATAAAAAAGATAGGATACCCCCATAAACAGATGAAGAAAGGTTTACCCATGGGTTTTTGGGTTAAATGATAACAATTTCTAGTATTTCATGAAAAGTTAACTATGGTTGTTTTATTCTGTAACGATGGGGTTCAAATAGAATGATTAGTGAAATTCAAACATTTCAGGCTTACTATGCCCAATTTTGTTTTTTAAGGAGGAGAACTTTAGGGTTGTTTTTGCAATCATTAATGGTTGCTGACCCGCAAAATTACGAGGAGGATTAGATGGGAGAAGCCGACTCAAGGTTGGCTGAAACTCAACACAGATGGCTCTTCTATTGGCAATCCCGGCTTGGCTGGTTGTAGAGGGGCAATTAGGGATGATGCGGGTAGGTGGATTATTGGCTTTAGTAGGCGTATTGGCATGACAAGCAGCTTTGCTGCTGAACTTTAGGGGTTAAGGGAGGGACTCATTCTATGCAGCAACCTAAATATAACTTCTCTTGAAATTGAGCTTGATGCCAAGTCTACTGTGCCTTAGGGAATCCTTCGTATGTAAATGACATCATTTCTCCTTTATTGGTTGATTGCAGGCTTTTGATATGTCGCATACTGCATATTTGTATTAGGCACTGCTTTTGTCAGGTGAACAGAGTGCCAATAGTCTGGTTAGGATGAGTTTTTGTTTAGATGCTAATTTTTCTCCTTTTGATAGGACATGGTTGATTTGTTTGAGGATGACCTGATGGAATGTATTTTAATGAAGCTTCTTTTCACCCAAGCCGTGTCCAAAAAAAAAGAAAAAAAAAGGGAGAGATATGTCACTTTTTGTATCTTTTCTTATGCGGCTTGTTTCTGATTTTTGACTTTTGAAAAGATTTTGAAGGAAAAAAAAAATGGAAAACTCACTTATCATTGAGTGTTTGCTTTGGACGTTTTGCTGCTTAAACGCGTTTGCGTTTTGGGCATGGGACTCATGCTACAGTAAACACAATAAATATGTCTTTTTTTTTTTCGCGTTTCAAAGTAATCGGCTACTGTTCAGTCGAATATGTTGACTTTTTTTCACTGTAAACAGTGCACAAATGCACTGTTTACGGACCCACAAATTCCATTTTTTACAATTTTTTCATTAAAAATGGGTTTCACGGTACTATTTACACATTTAAAAAATATTTTGCTACCGTGTTTTTAGTTTCAACAAAAATAAGCTCAATCCAAATTGATCTTATTGTCGCCTTGACTGTGGAAGCAGGTAAAAAAAAATCTTTACACGAACGATGGAAGTAGAAGTGTAGAACCAAGGGAGTAGGTACTAGGTAGTAAAATAAATAATTTGATTTACCATGAAAGAAATAAATAATTTGAAGCACTTTAGGGTCCATTTGGTAGGGTATTTTAAGTAATTTTTTAAGCATTTTAAACACATTTATATACATTTTCACACAGTTTTTTACCTACATATATATTAAAAATACTCAAATAACATTACTCAAATTTCTCTACCAAACACCCTCTTAATAGTAGGGTAGATTCCATACTTGTAAATAGCATATCGGCCCATTTAATAAGAAGAACGAAATATTTCACCAAACTTATAAGCTATGATTTATGAATGTAATTACCGGTCCACTTGATAAGACCACCGAATATTTCAGCAACTTGGGGCAAAAAAGAATATTTAATCAACTTGTAAACTATGACTTGTGAATGTGATTACAGGTCCGTTTGATAAGAACAACGAAATATTCATTAAACTTATAATAATAATAAGTTATAAATGTGATTCCAAACGTTATTTTCTCTATCTGCTTAGAAGAATTAAATAGTTGGTATATTTTTCATAAACAAATAGTTGGTATATTTCAGCATCTAGGTTATTATTATCTTTAATATATTTACATTTACATATTCAAAAATTCAAAATCACTTCAAAAAAAAAAATTCAAAATAATAATAATAACAATAATAATATTATTATATAAAGAAAGGGACAAAGTTTCATAGATTCAAACTTCAAACTTCTTAGGAGAAATATTAGAAAAAGTCTGGTGCCACAAGTTGTGGCACTAGAAGTTGCAATATTAATAAAAAGAAAAAAAAGTCTAAAATTCATTGATTCATCCCACGTTAAAACAATATAAATAAAATAGATCGAAATAGTTAGTACAAACCAAAACAAACAAATTGTGGGAAGTAAAACACCGGGAAGCCCATGTCAATATTTACATTTGGGCCCGTCAAAGGAAGAACCCCTCCTTGGCCATGGGAAGAACTCTCCTCGGCCATGGGTGTAGCCGAGGACAAAGGGAGTAGCCTACCACTAGGAGTGACACTCTGGGTCATTCCATGGAATAAGATAAATACTAAGACAGAAAAGGACAACGGGAAGAATGGAAATATCTAAGGGAAAGCTTTCATTATTGCATTCAGTGCCCCGTACCTGACATAACCATGCCTCTCTGTCTTTACAACCACTCCCAACAACTTTGGGGATGCGCGGATGGGACAAGTAGCAGCGCTATGAATCTAAAAATCCATGGGAGGGAAAGGGGATATAAATAGGATGGGATGGGAGGCAACAGAGCGGGACTTTGGAACCCCTATCACTGATCGTGCACAAGAAAAAGCTCACCGGATTGTGCTGAGGACCAACTTTCTTTGATAGACTTAGTTCATCTTTGCTTGACTGTCATGAATACCATATTAACTGTTATCCATGCATTGAGGCCTAGCTCTTCAACCTACTCTCTACAAATTTATTGTACTGGGTTCACTAGTCCAAGATCCTATACATTTTGGGCTTGGGCTGAAAAACGTGACCCTACAATTGGCGCCGTCTGTAGGAAGAGCTTATGCGTTAGCGAATGCAACGGTTAATCATGGTGGGATCAAGCTCCGATCAACAAGAGTCCCTCGAGAAGACCATTTTGGCGGTGGTGCAAGCTGCACGAAAGATTCCCCATTATTTTCAAGAACACACCGTTGTTGTCATAACTCAGCTTCCGCTTAAGTCTACACTACGGAGTACTGATTATGCAGAAAGGATTGCTAAACAGAGTGCAGTTCTAGGGGCTTCTGACGTCAAGTATGTGCCCTGTGCACTTGTCAAGGGGCTAGTTCTCGCGGGTCTAGTAGTCCGATTCATTGAATTCCCTTCAGAGAAAGAAGCCGAGGGCCAAAGCAGAATCTTATGAAATGGTTAAACAGAACCTTAGCTATGTCGGGTCCTCGGACCTCTTGCTTTGGGGAAATTAACACGCACCAGAATCTTGTGAAATGGTTAAACAGAACCTTAGCTATGTCGGGTCTTCGGACCTCCTGCTTTGGGGAAATTAACACGCACTAGAATCTTCCGAAGCGGTTAAATAGAACCTTAGCTATGTCGGGTCCTCGGACCTCCTGCTCTGGGGAAATTAACACGCACCAGAATCTTGTGAAGCGGTTAAACAGAACCTTAGCTATGTCAGGTCCTCGGACCTTCTACTCTGGGGAAATTAACACGCACCAGAATCTTGTGAAGCAGTTAAACAGAACCTTAGCTATGTTGGGTCCTTGGACCTCCTGCTCTGGGGAAATTAACACGCACCAGAATCTTGTGAAGCGGTTAAACAGAACCTTAGCTATGTCGAGTCATCGGACCTCTTGCTTTAGGGAAATTAACACGCACCAGAATCTTGTGAAGCGGTTAAACAGAACCTTAGCTATGTCGGGTCCTCGGACCTCCTGCTTTGGGGAAATTAACACGCACCAGAATCTTGTGAAGCGGTTAAACAGAACCTTAGCTATGTCGGGTCCTCAGACCTCCTGCTTTGGGGAAATTAACACGCACCAGAATCTTTTGAAACGGTTAAACAGAATCTTAGCTATGTCGGGTCCTCGGACCTCCTGCTCTGGGGAAATTAACACGCACCAGAATCTTTTGAAGCGGTTAAACAGAACCTTAACTATGTCGGGTCCTCGGACCTCCTGCTCTGGGGAAATTAACACGCACCAGAAACTTGTGAAACGGTTAAACAGAACCTTAGCTATGTTGGGTCCTTAGACCTCCTGCTTTGGGGAAATTAACACACACCATAATCTTTTGAAGCGGTTAAACAGAACCTTAGCTATGTCGGGTAATTAACACGCACCAGAATCTTTTGAAGCGGTTAAACAGAACCTTAGCTATGTCGGATCCTCGGACCTCCTGCTCTGGGGAAATTAACACACACCAGAATCTTGTGAAGCAATTAAACAGAACCTTAGCTATGTCGGGTCCTCGGACCTCCTGCTTTGGGGAAATTAACACGTACCAGAATCTTTCGAAGCGGTTAAACAGAACCTTAGCTATGTCGGGTCCTCGGACCTCCTGCTTTGGGGAAATTAACATGCACCAAAATCTTGTGAAGCGGTTAAACAGGACCTTAGCTATGTCGGGTCCTCGGACCTCCTGCTCTGGGGAAATTAACACGCACTAGAATCTTGTGAAGCGGTTAAACAGAACCTTAGCTATGTCGGGTCCTCAGACCTCCTGCTCTGGGGAAATTAACATGCACCAGAATCTTTTGAAGCGGTTAAACAGAACCTTAGCTATGTCGAGTCCTCGGACCTCTTGTTTTGGGGAAATTAACACGCACCAGAATCTTGTGAAGCGGTTAAACAGAACCTTAGCTATGTCGGGTCCTCGGACCTCCTGCTTTAGGGAAACTAGTTACTTCAACAGAAACAAGGTCTTGCATGGTCCTCGGACTGAAACCTATGGGGAAACTAATTACTTCAAAGAAGAATCTAAGTACTAGATAGAACCAAGGTCTTGCATGGTCCTCGGACTCAAACCTATGGGGAAACTAGTTACTTCAGAGAAGAACCTAAGTACTAGATAGAACCAAGGTCTTGCATGGTCCTCGGACTTAAACTTGTGGGGAAACTAGTTACTTCAAAGAAGAACCTAAGTACTAGACAAAACCAAGGTCTTGCATGGTCCTCGGACTCAAACCTATGGGGAAACTAGTTACTTCAAAGAAGAATCTAAGTGCTAGATAGAACCAAGGTCTTGCATGGTTCTCGGACCTCTTGCTTTGTAGAAACTAACACATGCTGACAACTTTCTAAGTGTTTAAACTAAATTCAATCATGCCTCAATCCTCGGACTAGACACTTAAGGGAAGCTAACGCTATAAACATCATCGTAAATGTTGAAAAGAACTTTAGTACCCGGTGACCCCCTCGGAATGTTCACTTTAAATTACATGTCCTTTGGCGGTTGCGCTATTCGCAATGTAGAGCACGCGGTTATTTTCCTGTTTAGTCCTATATAGTTAACTTATTTAAAGTTAGCGGTGGTGTGCCCGTCAGTTTTGATAAATTCAGGGTGACAACTCTTTACCATCAACAGCATCAATTCTAAGTACTATTCGAAAGAAAAGATACCAACACACCCATTCATAAAACAATTATTGCAGAAAAGGAAAGGTACGCAAAATGAAATAAAGTCATCTTTTTATTAGATAAAGAAGAAGTACAGTGTACATAAAAGGGCTTAGACAAGCCTGTTTCAAAAGCTAACTATAAAAAAAAAAAAAAAAGAAAGAAAAAAGTCCATGGGAACAATAAATCCACAACTTTGTTCTAGCAGAAATGGAGCAAGTATGGACGGTACCGGCGATGGGACAGAAGAAGAAGCAGAGATGCCAGATCCACAATCTTGCTCCAGCAGCAATCGAGCAAGTATAGATGGTACCGGCGATGAGAAATCCAAATTTGCACACGCGTGACACACGACGCCGGATGAAATCCAAATTTTGTCGCACCAAAAATCTAATGCGACCTACGCCTGCTTCGGATTTTAGCTGAAGGAAGAGCGACCTCTTTTTTTTCCGGTCAAAGGGGAGAAATATCTTTGGCCTCTGCTTCCCTTGCCTGAACTATGTCATTCTGAATCTTGGTGACACCCAGGGCTTCTGAAGAGGGCTTGGTCCCTTCACCCTCACCTTTATCCTTGACCATTTCACTCCCTAAATCTCAATCACCACCTTGGTGGGGCCCTTGGGAATATTTGAAGAGTTAAGAGCCTGAAACTCCCGCAGGGCTCAAGGATCTGCGAATGAAGAAGAATGTCCCCCGTCCCATGCGCCTTATATAGGAGGCAAACCTGGTGGCAATCAATTCGCCCAAATCTCCAAGAAAGAATTACAAGCGAGATAAATCTCGCTCAATTTCCAAAACAGTCTTCAGCCGTTGGATTTACGTCACCTCGTAAGAAGACCTTAATAAAGCGTGCCTCGTGTACCGAAACGGCAGGAACGCGACTTAGATAAACTAAAAGAATGTCTCACAACTAGGAGTAGTGCAAAACGGGTGCGAGAGGACAATCATGATATCGAGATCCTCCTTTCCTCCCATGGGGAAGAAAAGAAGAATCTCGAGGGGCTATTGTGGGAGGTAAAAGACCAGGAAGCCCATGTCAATATCTACATTGGGCCAAGGGCCCAGTCTAAGGAAGAACCCCTCCTCGGCCATGGGAAGAACCCTCCTCAGCCATGGGTGTAGCCGAGGACAAAGGGAGCAGCCTACCATTGGGAGTGACACTCCGGGTCATTCCATGGAATATGGTAAGTACTAAGACAGAAAAGGATAACGAGAAGAATGGAAATATCTAAGGGAAAGCTGTCATTATTGCATTCAGTGCCCCGTACCTGACATAGCCATGCCTTTCTGCCTTTATAACCACTCCCAACAACTTTGGGGATGGGCAAATGGGACAAGTAGCAGCGCTATGAATCTAAAAATCTATGGGAGGGAAAGGGGATATAAATAGGATGGGATGGGAGGCAACAGAGTGGGAGTCTGGAACCCCTATCACTGACCGCGCACAAGAAAAAGCTCCTCAGATTGTGCCGATGACCAACTTTCTTTGATAAACTCAGTTCATCTTTGCTTGACTATCATGAAAACCATATTAACTGTTATCCATGCACTAAGGCCTAGCTCTTCGACCCACTCTCTACAAATTTATTGTACTAGGTTCACTGGTTCAAGATCCCATACATTTTGGGCTTGGGCTGAAAAACGTGACCCTACACAAATATTTTAGCGGATACTAGAATAAGAACATTGGCCTCTTGTAAAAAAAAAAAAAAATATATATATATATATATTTTAATTTAAGAATTTATTTTTTCTATTTTACACAATTACTTTTTCAAAAACATCCAAATTAGATTATTTATTCTAAAAGCTACTTTAATAAGATATTCATTCTTCATTTGCATCAGCTCGTGTAATTTTTTTTTTTTTTTTTTCTATTTTAGCATAATTGTTTATCTTAACATAAAAATTAGATTATCAGCTCGTTCAATATTAACAAAATATAAACAAAAGAAACTATATAGAGTAATGGTTTCCTAATACACTTCTACTAATTTATTTGTGATTACTTAAAAGGTAAGTGATCAATCAAAATATAACTTTTTTTTTGCTGGAACAATTAAAATATAACTTGACTAGTTTTTAAATTACAACAATAATTTGTAATTAATTATATACTAAATTTCGCAATAATTTTCCTTTTAATGTATAAAATCAAAGAATCCATTATAATATCATTTTTGAAATTATTGCAAAAAATTATAATATCATGACTGAAAATGCTTATTTCATAATTGTAAGGGTAAAATGCAAATCACACTCCCAAACTTTAGGGGTGTGTTTTTCATTTTACTTTAATTGTAATAGAAACTAAAAAAGCAAATAGAAGTGCAACAATTCTATAAATGAAATAGTATCAACCACAAAAGTTGAAAATCATATTTAATAACATTGTATACCCAATATTATTCTTTAAAAAAATAAGTAATTAATGTTGTTAAGTAAATTTCTTTGGTAGATAGTATATAACTTGGAAAAATATTTATAAAATATAGACAAAAATTTAAAAGCACTCAAACAATCCTATAGGTGGAATTAGTCAACATGACATCACTCAAAACTAAACGTTTCAAACTTTTAATTTTTATTTTCAAATATTAATTAAGCAAACTTTAGAACCAAACATATACATGCAGAGTCACCAATTATTTTTTAACTTCTTTTATCAAAAAACTTCTTTGTGCCAACTTTCAATTTGGAACAATTAGTTATTAATTGAACTCAAAGTCCGATAATTTAATACAAAACACATATAGGTCAAGTGACTATTTTAATTTTTGGATCAACTCTCAATTTGGAATGACTAGTTGTCAATTTTGGGGGGCAAAATTTTTTTTTCTTTTTCATAAACCGTAGAAATTCATTGCAATGTAAAGTGTTTGATAATTCCCTCCAAAAAAAAAGTGTTTGATAATAACACAGAAGCATAATAGTTGTGGGATATACACCCCATATATATATATATATATATACACACACAGTTTCATGACAATAACCCCACAAACCATTCACAAAGGCCACGATATCCCCTTGCATTTTATCCATTAGTTGGCGCGTTGTTGCTATCAATTTTGTGACTCGCTTTCACAGTTTCACGTGTCTTTGTTTTTGTCGTTAGTTTTTGGGCCCTTGTTTTTTGAATTTGACAAATAGGTCAGGCTGTTGATTCTTTTCGACTGTGTGGTTTGACTATAATGACAAGAGTAATTTAATATGAAAACTCTCTCTCTCTCTCTCTTCTGGGAATTTTCGAATTTTCTATTGAAACATTAGGCTTTGATTTTATGTGCCTAGGTGGTTTTCTATGTTTGTGGGATTATGGAAAAAATATAGGCTTCTTCATATGGTTTTTACCATTTTGGCTATTATCCATTAAGAACGTACGCATGTAATCTGTTTTCAACTGTTTATGGTTATGAAAAATTTTTTTGTGTGCATTTTTCTCCAAGTTCCAGATTTGTGTTTTTGAAATGCACTAATCTAGTTTAAGTATTTGCTATTCACAGGGTTGAATTTGTTAATGTGCAAGTGTTATGGAAAAATGAAGATTGATTTGCAGGATGAAGATAGAATATAGATTTGAAATTTGCTAAATTCAGCTAACTTATTAGAGTTGTCTTTTCAATCAGTATCTTCTCTGTCTGTGACTCTGTGGCCTAGACTTACAACATTTTCCCATTGATTCTTTAGATACAAAATTTGAATTGTAAACTTGAGGGTTGGCTTTTAAATTTTGTCACCATCCGTACCCTTTTCCCAATCCATCTGACCAACCTCGGTTTGGGAAATTGGCATTCACCTTAAATTGGAAATTGAAAATGTTATAGCAAAATAATTTTTTAAATATGTGGATGATATTGTGAAATCCATGAATAGTGTGTAAACAATATGTGAACAGTGACTTTGTTTTTACAAAGTAAGTTTATGTGATGTTACTATTTATGTACTGGAAAAAAAAAAAAAAAAAGATGTTGAAAATGTGAATGTGGATCCGCACAAATGCTCCCTCAATCTCGTTCAAAAATAGCCGACCGCACTGCTTTGTAAATAATTCAGCCCAACATGTTGACGGGCTTGATCGTGACTAACCATTTTTTTATTATTATTTATTTTGGGAAGAAAGGACCAACAATTTATCGGGCTTTAAGAGCATTCACATCAGCTCTTAGATAATTGTGTATAAATGTGTAAAATACACATTTTGACCATTTTTACACATTTTGAAGCAAAAAACACACTACATCAGTCTTTGTAAACTCGTGTAAACCCATGTATAATTTTCAACGAGTTACAGTACCCATGTAAATTTACACGGGCACTGTAGCATGTGTATATATTATTTTACTAATTTCCGTTCGCACCAATTTTTACTCTTCTCTGTGCACAACAACGTCAGCTCTTCATCTTGTTTTCCTCAGATGCACACAAATACATCCACACAAATAAATCAACACAGAAACACACCCACACACAAACAAACCCACACAGACAAACCAACAGAGAGATATGGGTCGTCGGTGAAGAAAGGATATGGGTCACCGGAGCTTGGTTCGTGGATCGGCCAGTGAAGAAAGGATCTGGGTTGCCGAGCTTGGTTCGTGGATCGGCCGGTGAAGAAAGGATCTGCGTCGCCGGAGCTTGGTTCGTGGATCGGCCTATGAAGAAAGGATCTGGATCGGCCGGTGAAGAAAGGACCCGGTGAAGAAGTGATCTAGGTTGGTAGTTTTTAGAAAGAAAGGATCTGGGTAGCCGGTGAAGAAAGGATCAGCCAGTGAAGAAAGGATCTGGGTAGCCGGTGAAGAAAGAATCTGGATCGGCTGATGAAGAAAGGACCTGGTGAGGAAGTGTCGGTCATTTTTGGGAAAGAATGAGAGAAGGGAGAAAAGAGAGAGACAGAGAGAGAGAGAGAAAGGTCTTCAGTTTAGGAAAAATGAGTAAAGAAAGAGAGTGAGAGCGCACGTGTATAGAGGTAGGCAGTTGACAGAAAAAAAAAAAAAATGAGAAAGGTGAATATTTTATTAAAATATCTTGTAAAATAAAAGAACTGATGTGGGTGTTTTATATAGGTGGTAGTGTAAAATAGAAAAAGTAGGTTTTTTCGTGTAAAATAGACAGAAAATTTAGAAGGACTGATGTGAATGCTCTTATTGGTCTAAAATTGCAAAACTCCTCAATCTTTGCCACCTATATGGGCCCTAACACTGGGTGTAAGCTCTAGCCCATTAAGGCGATATTATATTAAATTTCGGACAAAATTTAGGTACAGTACCTTAAGTATCGTTTCTTAAATTTTCCTCTTAAAATTTAATTATCTAGCTACTTAATTAAAAAAAAACACTTTTGTAGGGTCTTGTTTTTCAGCCCAAGCCCAAGATGTATGAGATCATGGACCAGCAAGCCCGGTACAATAAATTTGTAGAGAGTGGGTCGAAGAGCTAGGTTTTAGTGTATGGACAACAGTTAACATGGTGTTTATCACAGTCAAGCGAGGATGAACTGGGTTTATCAAAGAGGGTTGGTCCTCGGCACGATCCGAGGAGCTTTTTCTGGTGCCTCTTGAGTGTTAGGGGGTTCAGCCCCACTTTTCTGCTTCCCTTCACCCTCTTTTATAATAGTTTCCTTCCTCTGAATTAGGTTCCTAGTGCTGATATTTGTCCCATCAGCCCTTCCCCCAAGTTGTTGGGAGTGGTTGTAAAGGCGGAAAAACATGGCTCTATCAGGTACAAGGCACTGAATGCAATAATGGCAGCTTTTCCCTTAGACATTTCTATTTTCTCCGTTATCCTTTTCTGTTTTAGTACTTTTCCTGTTCCATGGAGTGACCCGGAGTGCCTCTCTCAGTGATAAGCCGTTCCCTTTATCCTCGGCTACATCCATGGCCGAGGAGGATTTTTCCCATGGCCGAGGAAGGGTTCTTCCTTGGACTGGGCCCTTGGCCCAATGTAGATAGTGACATGGACTTCCCAGTCTTTTACCCCCCACAACTTCATTTCCATGAGAAAAAATCTATATGGCAGAATCTTAAAAAGAAAACTTAAAAAACAACACTTAAATACTGTAGTGTCTATACTTAAATCGAACCTTTAAATTTTTTTACCTCATGTTTTAACTAGAAGAAAAGGAGTAAGGAGGTTGCCAGAGGTAGAAATTTTGAGCGTAAAGCATGGTGTCTTCTACTTGCAGAAGAATCAATAACTGATAGGACTAGAGAATAAAGTACATATGCACTCTCTCAAGGATCAAGTGGATTCAACTATGGGTGATGTTTATTTCACACTTGTTATTGCACATACACAATCGTACATACACTTTATGATTTTAGCACAAAAAGTGTGTGTATTTGATTGTGTGTATTAAGAATCGTAAAATCGTAAAGTGTGTGTCCGGTTGTGTGCAATAATAAGTGTCTACTAGAATTTACCTTTCAACTATAATATGACCTTACTCCTTAACTATGAAGGTCAGTCATTAACCTCAGCCAAACAAAATGAGAATAAACTTTTGTCAATAAATCCTTCACCGTCGGTGGTACGTGATACTCTGTTAAGTCCTATAACTAATTGAAAATTATTCATTCATTCTATTCCTTTTTTTTTTCTTTTTTTCTTTTTCTTTTTTATATAGTTAATATCATTCATTCATACGTTTTCCCTGTAGGACCTACCCATGTGAAACATTCAAAAAAACAAAAACACAAAAATGAACCCATGTGGAACAACCGATAATATGTAGATCGTGAGACCCATTGAGGCTCGCTGCCATAGAAACTGTTTTTTAACATTCAATTTAAAAGCTTCAGATTCCTACATCGTAGTGGAACTGTGGAAGACAGGTTTTACATGCAATTTTTTTTTTAATTGACTGCACCTACGTACTTGTATATATCTTCAGTTGCCCCTAATCTACTTGACCACTTGGAATATATTTTCTTGTTTACCATATACTACTTGCCTCTTTGGTATCACACCATCATGGAATCTAGATTTCATTCTAGGGATGAAAGTATTATAAAAAAATTCATCATTCAACAGAGAGAATTATTCAAACCATAAAAAAAATTGAAACTAACGTTAATTTACTCAAGTTTAACAAAATATAAATTAAAGAAAAAACATAATAATTATTTTTTTAATACATTTTAACTTAATCATCTATGAAGACGTAATTAAGTGTGTGTATGTTTAACAATTAGTTTGTTTCTAAAAAAAAAATCTATGAAGACGTAACTTAACAATATTTTAAATCCCGAAAATCATCTATGATTGATAAGGGTATTTTCGGCCTATGAAAATTTCTTTAGCTCTTTGACTTGTTGGGATAAAATAGTTTACTTATGGTCCATCAAGGAAGATGGCTCACCTAATCTCTAGGAAACTCAAAGACCTGTCGGGACGGGTATCTCATGTAATCCCCTAGGACCTGATGGTGCAAGTACCTTACCCTTCTTGGGACCTCTCGACCTCCCTTAGATCCGTCAGGTAGCATGTACTTAAGCCCGATGATGAGCCCAATAGCAGATCTACTTAGGTTCCAGTGTGTGATCCTGACGAGTGCTTCACATACCAACAGACAATTTGCATACCAACGGTTGAGTACATTGGGTCCCACAAACTTTTATGTGTTCTCCACTCATGTATGCCTATATGGAAATAACTTGCACACCATGTCCAAAAACCCTACTACACGTTTGTATATTCCCCATAAGGGAAGAAAAGCCTTGAGATCTTAGGGCTACTCCAAATTTTCTCTACAAGGAAAGCCCCTACATTTAAGGGATCTTGGTCAACTCTACACCACTATATAAGTGCCAAGCCTCCTCTTCCTTAAGGTACAATAAAATTCCTAGCTCTCTGTTGAGGGCCATTTGTGAGAGCCCAAGCAGAAAGAAAGAAAGCCCAGGCAGAAAGAAAGAAAGCCCAATAATAAGGGCAACAAGGAATTGACAAAATAGATAGCAAAAAACCATTAGGCCCAAGTGACAGGAATAATGGATCATAGGCCCAAGAAATAAACAAATGGGTCTTGAAGAGGCAAGTGGGCTCAAAGAAGCCCGGAAAGAAAGAAATAGCATCCCATGGGTAGTGTATGAGGTAGAAAAGCGAGAAAGGGCCGCTGCAGGCCTAGTGTAATGTAAACTAAGAAAATAAGGGGTTTATGGCAGGCCCATAAACCCCCAAGGATGAGAATAAGGTTATTGGGTCAAGGAAGCCCAATGAAGTTAATAAAAAGCCCATAGGGAGTGTGGAATTAGCAAATGGGCCGAGGAAGCCCAAAGAAAGCAAATGGGCCGTGGATGCCCAAAGGGACATAGGAGCCCATAAGTAAAAGCAAAACAGTGGCCATGTCAAGCCACTAAGAGAAGGAATAAACGGCTGGCCCAAAAGAGATCCTGTTGGATTAAGTTATTACGGTAGGAATAACAATACAACATTGAAGAAATAAAGAAAACCAAGAGTGGGCCAAAGAAATGTAAGGCCCATCATCAGACAAAGTCCAGCTCTTGAATGGAGCGGGAAAACAAAGAAAAGCCCACATAAGAGGTCAAAAAACACGGACGGCGAGCCTCCAGATCACGGCAAATGCATGAGCAACAGGCAGATTTTTGGACATATCTGAAAGGGAAGCATACGCAAGGCCCAGGCACCACCAACCTGTACCCAGCCAATATGGGACGTGGTGGGGTCATGGGCCAGAGGTAAGAGGTAAATGGGGTATGGTTTGGTGGTGGGGAGAGGGGAAAAGACCTATTTTGCAGCTCTTGCCCAAGCCCTTTTGGAAGGTACATCTTGCTGGGATGACAGACCACCCAAAAGATGCAAGGTTGAGGGGGGAACCGTTAGGTGCATGCCTTGAGGGAAAGAGAGAAAGCATTTATGCCGTGGCAGGTAAGAGTGCTACGGTGGACTGATGAATGAAACAAACCTGCCTTTGTCTAGCAAGGGTGAGTGTCACATAGACGAACCCTTTGGTGGTCGGCAAGTACGCCCAGACTAGACAAAGGCGGTTAAGGGGCAAAGTGGTAAAAAACTGGCCACGACAAGCACTATAAAAAGACCCTTGCCGTGCCCTGAATAAAGGATCGAAAAACAGAGGGTATTCACGGAGTAAAAAGAAAGCAGAGTAAAAGAAAACAAGAGAAAGAAAAGAAAAAGATAGGAGAGAAAACAGAGGAAAGCAGTGAGGAAATTGAGGAAAAAAGAGAGATAATACAATGAGCATGCACCAGTAGGTCGATTTTCCCCTCTCCCCCTTCAAATCCTGCTCTCTTCCAAAATATAACAAGGATTCCTTTTGGGCATTAACCATTCAGGTCCGACTCCCTCAAAGTCATTAATCGCCACGGCATGATCTTTTCCTGGGAGATTATTTGCATTGAGAGGAGGCGTTCTCCCCTCTTTGGCTTTGCTTCTGCGAACCAAACTTAAAACTTGACTTTATGTCCGTTCTTGATTTGTTCATATTATTTTCTTTCTCCTTTACTTTCTCTGTAAATGACATTATCATCACTGTAATCATGTTTTATAAGTAGGGATTACTTGGCCATTTTTATTAAATAATCAGACTACTCTGTTTTGTTATTATTATAATATCTGCCTGTCGTAACTCATCTGAAACAGTTCTGCTTGCCATAAGCCTACTCCTGGCAGATAAGGCATAGTTTGTGCACAAACCGGCCCAAGTTGAGTCACAGTTGGACCAGTCCCAACTTCCTTACTCAGAAACATTCGGGCCCATTACCGCAGGAGGCAGCCAAGCCCAATGCACAATACGCAAAAAAGGCCCCTACACTCTCACACTATTTAGTTATTGGAGATCCTTCTATCACTAACTTAACCTTTGGATGGTTTTTGGCCGGCAACCCACCAGTGCTCTCTGTTGGTTCTTTATTTTCTTGTTCTTCAGGTAACCTAATTGGTGTGTGTAGACGATCAGCTCACTGACGATTTTTGTGCATATTTAATGATTAATGACATACTACATTTTGCAACAATTTTCCTTAACTCTAAAGTTGAAGGCTATCCTAAAATTTCTAATATAAAAAAAAAAATAGGCTAAAATACATTGTTGATCGTGGATTTTCATAACTCATGAGGTAAGTGAAAAATGTGGTATTATAATTTAAGGTGGAAAAGTGTAATTTTCCTTTTAAAAAATTTAGGCCAAAATACACTATTGATCCATAAAGTTTACCTAGTAAGCACTATTAGTACTTAAAGTTCAAAAAGAGTGCATTGTTGATTCCTCTGTCAAGTTCTATTAATTTTATTGTCTATGTCTAACAAAGCAATGACATGACAAACTTTTTTATTATTAAAAAAATTACACAACAACTTAGAAAGACTCTTTTCTATTTTGGTCCTTCACAAAATTAAAATCGGTATGAGTACCAACCACATAATTCAAGACGTGTGTGAAATCAGCTTGGAGACAATTAGAGATTGGAATAAAACGAAGATGTCAAAACTAAGTTGAACCAAAAAAAAAAAAAAAAAAAAAACAAAAAAAAGAAACAGCAAGCAAATCCAAATTTCATAAACATCTCCAACAACAGAGAGAAACATATAGGAAATTTTTTTTTTAAAAGAAAATTACTTTAAATGAAAAAAATATGTGAAGGGGTCAGCTTCGGCTGGGTTTATTTGGGGAAAGGTCCAAATAGGAACGAATTTGATTTGGGGAATGACCCAAATAGAAATGGGTCTTCCCAAGCTAATGTGTATTAGTAATAACAAAATTGTCACTCCATTGAGAAAAAAAAAAAAAGTTATTTTCGCAACATTTTCCCAACAAATTATAAATAGCAAGCTTTTACGAATTGTTATTGGTGGGCAAGTTTTTACGAATTGTTATTGGTGGGCATAGATTTAAATTTGGAGAGATGCTAAGTTCACAACATTTTCACAACAAATCACAGGTGGTTAATTGTTATTGGTTCAAATTTGAACCTAATACTAAAATTACTTTTTTGCCCCAACAATAACAACCAGTAACAACCTGTCACTTAGGATTTGTTGTGAAAATGTTGTGAACATATCATTTCTCTTAAATTTTAACTAATAAGGCAATAACAACTTACCATCTATAATTTGTTGTGAAAATGTTGTGAATATAATACTTCTCTTAAAAAAAAAGCTACATCATTGCTCTAATAACACATATAGACAAAAAATAAAAAGTTCATGAAGAGACTAAGAGCATTCACATCAATGTGGCTATTTTAATATTTCAGCAAATATATAGCTAAAGACTAAAAAAAATTCACACATTAGTCTCAATATTTTAGAGAACAATTGCACTCACTTGAAACTTGAAGATTGAAAAGCGCTCAATAGGTGTACGTGCAAGTTAGATTTTAGAGATTATTTTGTAAAGATCTCGATCTAAAACCTTAACAATACATTTAAACATCATCTTTGTAAAAATGATGTTTTTGTGCTTGCAAGAAAATGAAAAACATAAGAGTAAAGTTGCAAGACAAATACACACAAGTTTTTTTAACAGGGAAACCCTCTATGTTGGAAGAGAGAGGAAACTACAAGCACAAGCCAGTCAAATATTCCACTATTTTCTAAAAATAGTTACAATGAGGGTATTATGTTACAATGGAGAAAGAGAGAAGAAACAATGAAGATAAGAGAGAAAGAAGAGGTGGGAAAAGGGCTTCCACAATAGTGTTAATCAAAAAGCCTCTCTTTTATTGAGTCCTTTTTTTTTTTTTTTTTTTTTTTTTTTTTTTTTTTTTTTTTTTTTTTTTTTTTTTGATGAGAAAACACACAATATTTTATTCATAATTGGGAAAGTACATCATGCATGCAAGCATGCTGAATTCACGTTGGGCTTTCCTCACGTGGGCAGGGGTATTCCCTTGTCTTTTGGTATGGGAAAAGTCAAAAGTGAGAAAATCTTGAGCACACTTCAGGATTCCTGTGACAACATTCTGGACCGAAGGAGCAGCTTCTGTCAGGTCGTGGATAGAATTACATATTATAAGCAAGTCACCCTCAAAAATCATGCCCTTGACCCCAACCTCCTTCGCAAACTTGACCCCTATCTCTATAGCCTTAGCCTTTACTTCTAGTGCCCCAACAGAGTGTACAGTTTTCTGCACAATGCCGCTACCACGTGTCCTGCATCATCTCGTACAACCACTCCCACACCAACCTGCTTCCACCTAAAGAAAACAGCACCATCAACGTTCACCTTATAACGGCCTCCTAATGGAGGGACCCACTTCACAACTTGGTTCCATTCTGCATTAGCCGTTGGTTTTTCATTCGCCATCTAAAATTCCTCAAGAAAACAAAGAGAGCTTCTTGTCACTGCCTGTCCATTACAAAGCCTGCCCCCGTGCTGAAAATTGTTCCTATTTTTCCATAACCCCCAGCTAATCATGACAGTTCGCTCCAAGAGTCCTGGCTGTGACTCCTCCCACTTTTGTGGTTGCCATATAACATCCATGTAGTTCCACGAAGGAAGAATCTCAAATGGAAAGGAGAGCTTGCAAGAAGACCATACCTCTTTCGCTCATTCATAGAACCAAAATAAGTGGCTTATGGACTCCACCTGTTTCCCACAGGCATCACATATGCTTTCTTTTGTGATATTCCTCCTCCATAAATTTTCCTTCGTAACTAGGATGTTTCTACATGCTTTCCACGCAAAGTGCTTGACCTTACTTGGTACGTTCATCTGCCATAGTCTCCTCCAGGTCTGTTTCATTGTTGACTGGTTTGAGCCTTCCGCCATCAGTTTATCCCCTTGGACCTCCTATCAGGGGCGGCTTAATGCATTTAGGGGCCTAAGGCGAAAATTGATCATCTTATTTAGATGCAAAATTACTACTAATTAACATGAACTACATAGATTTTTTTTTTTTTTTTTTTGAATTTTTGAGACAAAAAAAATTTGACAAAATTTTTCATACTTGTTGATGTGGTAGATTGATAGTGGTAAGTAAAACAGTGGTGTTAGTGGTAGATTTAGATGAAAACTAGTAAAAGTTTGCTAATTAAACTCTTATTATTATTCTTTTTTTTAGAAGTGCAACATTCACAATATTTTTTACAACAAATCCTAGATTTTAAACTGCTTTTTGTTTTTTATTTAAAAATATCACTATAATTATTTTTTTGCCATCAACAATAGGCTGTAATAACTTGCTACTTAGCATTAGTTGTACAAGTGTTGTGAAAAATATTGTGGACGACGTTGCATTTTTCTCTATTTTTTTATTTTTTTTTCATCTAATAAAAAAATTTATTTTATTTATTGATTATAAATAATCCTATTGGTTAAAATTTAGGGGCCTTTTTTTTACTTGGGGCCTTAGGCGGTTGCATTTTTTGCTCCACCATAGAGCCGGCCCTGCCTCCTATGCCAGTCTATATGCACTTCTTACCGTGAACCTCCCGTTTTTGTTTTTGGCCCATATCACCCTATCCCTCGTCTTGGTGACGCTTAAGGGTATGCTTAGGATTGCATTGACATCCTGAGCAGGGGCGGCTTGATACATTTGGGGGCCTAAGGCGAAAATTGATCATCTTATTTAGATGCAAAATTACTACTAATTAACATGAACTACATAGAATTTTTTTTTTTTTTTTTTTTGAATTTTTAAGACAAAAAAAATTTGACAAAATTTTTCATACTTGTTGATGTGGTAGATTGATAGTGGTAAGCAAAATAGTGGTGTTAGTGGTAGATTTAGATGAAAACTAGTAAAAGTTTGCTAATTAAACTCTTATTATTATTCTTTTTTTTTTAGAAGTGCAACATTCACAATATTTTTTACAACAAATCCTAGATTTTAAACTGTTTTTTTGTTTTTTATTTGAAAATATCACTATAATTATTTTTTTGCCATCAACAATAGGCTGTAATAACTTGCTACTTAGCATTAGTTGTACAAGTGTTGTGAAAAATATTGTGGACGACGTTGCATTTTTCTCTATTTTTTTATTTTTTTTTTCATCTAATAAAAAAAATTTATTTTTATTTATTGATTATAAATAATCCTATTGGTTAAAATTTAGGGGCCTTTTTTTTACTTGGGGCCTTAGGCGGTTGCATTTTTTGCTCTACCATAGAGCCGGCCCTGATCCTGAGGCAGAAAACTTTGGCAGACAAGGGCTCTCTTCCATTCCTTGCTATCTTCGTCGATGAGATCACTGACCCACTGAATTTGCTCTGGTGTTCTCTCCGGCGTAATGACTTTGTATGTGCTTGGACTTGGTATCCATTTATCTCTCCAGATCTTAATCATTTTACCGTCACCCACCTACCACCTCACACCACGTTGCACTAGATGTTGGGTTGCCATGATGCTCCTCCATGCGTATGAAGGTTGACACCCCATACTAGCTTCGACAAAATCACAGCTTGGGAAGTATTTTGCCTTGTAGACCCTGTAAAATAGTAAGGAGGAGTTGGTTTGAAGTCACCACCCCTATTTTGCCAATAGAGTAAGGTTAAAAAGTTGCAGATCTCGAAAACTCATGCCACTTCTCTCCTTTGGCAGGCACATTTTCTCCCAACTCAGCCATGGAAGTTTCTTTTCATCCTTTACCTGACCCCACTAGAATTGCCTAACCATTCCAGTCAACTCCTCACATAGTGTATAAGGGAGCTTAAAGCAACTCATTGTATAGGAAGGGACTGCCTGTGCTACCACCTTGATCAGTATCTCCTTTCTGGCATTTGACAGCAATTTTTCCTTCCACCTCGTTAGCTTGTTCGCCACCTTTTGCTTTAATTATGCAAATGTGTTTCGTTTAGATTTCCCCACCAATGAAGGCAGACCCAGATAGGATTCGTGTGGCTTGATGACCTGTGCTTCAAACATGACCTTTACTGCTTCCTTCGTGTCAGTGTTAGGGCTAAAACAGACGGAGGTTTTACTTCGGTTGAGTTGTTGACCAGAGGACTCCTCATATACTTGGAGCACACGTTGAATTTCCTTTCCTTTCCTGACCGTGGCTCTTCCAAATATCAAGTTATCGTCGGCGAAAAAAGGATGGGAGATAGTGGGTCCTCTAGCTGAGGTAGCCACCCCTTTGAGAGACTTGTTCTGGACAGCCTTATGCAACAGTGCCAACAGTCCTTCGGCACAAATGAGGAATAAGTAGGGTGATAAAGGGTCCCCCTGCCTCATCCTTCGTGTTAGGACAATGTAGCCGCTTGGCTGACCGTTAATTCGCACTGCATATGTCACTGAAGAGACACACTTCATCACTAAGCTGATCCACCTTTCATGAAACCCTACTTTTACCATGATTTTTTGAAGACATCCCTACTCCACCCAGTCATATGCCTTACTCATATCTAATTTTAGGGCCATCTCTCCGTTTTTTCCTTTCTTCCTCCTATTGATATGATTCATTAATTCATGAGCCACTAGGACATTGTCTGTGATGAGCCTCTTAGACACGAAAGCGCTTTGATTTTCGCATATAATGTCTTGCAAGACTAGTTTAAGGTGGCTTGCCACTGCCTTAGAGGCAAGCTTGTAGGTCACGTTGCACAGGCTGATCGACCTATAATTCGTTACATATTTCGGGTTTTTCATTTTAGGGATAAGTACAATATGCGTTTCATGGAACTTAGGAGGAGCTACACCGTTGTTAAGAAAGTCTGACACAGTTTTTATAACAATTGGACTCACATTAGACCAAAAATGCTGGTAAAAGATGGAGGGGCATACCATCTAGGCTAGGCGCCTTTAGCGGGTGTATTTGCTTCAGAGTTTTTTCCACGTTATAAGCTTGAAATTCCTGTAGGAGTAAGGTATTCATTCTATCCGTCACCTTTACCTGGATGGCCTCAATTGGCTCTATACTGACTTTAGCCTGGGATGACGTAAACAACTGTGTAAAATACTCCACAAAGGTTCTGCCCATTATTTCCTCATCCTCTTGCCAAACATTATTTGAATCCTTGATCCTGGAAATGGTGTTTCATTGGTTTTTGTTAGATGCCTTGGTGTGAAAAAATGATGTGTTACAGTTACCCGACTTCAGCCAACTGTTCCTTGATCTTTGCTGCCCCATGTCCTCTTCTACCAAGAGCATCCTATTCAGCTCCATCTTTTTTTCCTAAATCTCCTCCATAACGTTAATACTACTTTTCCTACCCTTCAAACCCTGGAGTTTTCCTTGAAGTCTTGCTATTTTCCTCCCTACATGGCCAAAAGTATTCTTGTTCCACACCATCATAGACTGCTTACACTCCTCCAAGCATTGAGAAAACGGGTGTTGGCCCCCCATATTCAGTGCCCTATCCCATGCCTCAGTCACTATCTCCTTGCACCCCTTATCTCTTAGCCACATTGACTCAAACTTGAATAGCTTCCTCCGTTGGGTTCTCCACTGTCTATCACGGTGGGCCTTCAAAACCAGCATACAATGATCCGATGTGGAAGCTACTACATGATGTAGACCCATATTTGGGAACATAACAGACCAGTTTGTGGACGCCAGATCTCTGTCAAGTCTCTCTCTAATCCATCCACGAGCCCCCAGTCTCCTGCACCATGTGAAATCCGACCTAGGGTAACCTATATCTCTCAAGTTGCATTGGTTGACCGCTTCACGGAAATTCTTCATTTGCCACTCTGGACGAATATTCCCACCTTCCTTCTCCCTCCCATGCATTATCTCATTAAAGTCCCCCATACAAATCCATGGTAAGTCACTTTTAGTACTTAGCTCTTCTAGTAGTCTCCAAGATTCCTCACGTTCATTCGTTTCTAGGTGGCCGTAGAAACCAGTAAATCTACACTGTTTGTTACCTTGTTCTTCAGTAACAATCGCATTGATATGTCGAGGTGAATAGGTTTGGACGTCCACTTTCATCGAACTTTTCCATAGAAGTGCCAACCCCCTCCACTCCGAACACTAGGTACTACTAGACCCTGTTGCCGATCTAGTTTGTGCTTAATGCGTGCCATCTCCGACACAAAAAACTTGGTTTCCATAAGAAAAACCAAGGTGGGATCTTCCTCCATAACAAGCTTCTGGAGTGCTTTCACTGTGCAGGGGTTCCCAAGCCCCCGACAGTTCCAACCAATAGCACTCATTGCTCCCGACGTGGCTGCCTCGCAACTGATGTTGATCCAAGGTGTTTTACCATGATTATTCCCAAAGCCATGACTTCTCCTTCAAGCTTCTGTTTCTTTCCATATTCCTTAACAGCTGAAATATCCTCCAACGGTATTCTTTCCTTGCTCTTAATTCCAACGCCTTTTGCTTCCACTTCCATTAACATATGCTCCTCTTTTTTCTCCCCAAGCAACTGACCCCGATCCCCCACGTCAATATTTTCCTTTCCTACAAAGTTATGTCCCACTATACTATTTTTTTTTCCGTAGGCCCCTTCAATATTCTGTTCTTATTACTACTTTGAGGCCTTGGATTGTGTTGGCCCATCACTACATTGCTTTCTTTTGTTTCATGGGCTGTGGATATATTAATGTTAGAAGGAGTAATATTGGTCATACCTGGAGGCCCAATAGACGAGCCCAAGTCCTCTTTAAGTCCAGCCCACATTTCAACCTTCTCTTCCCGCTTTTCACTCTCTTCGTCAACCCTTGAGCTTTGCGTCGAGTTTTGCAGGTCAGCCGAAACTACTGGCACACTTTTCGCACTTGATGGCTTCTCCAAAACACCACCTCTCCCTTGAAAGCCTCATCTATTTCACTGAGTTTCTTTTCAAAAGCTGCAACTTGCATATTTTCTGGGATTTGACAAGTCTGGTGCATCGTTAATGGGTCCGAGAGTGCCATGTCGCCCTTCATGTGCTTCCCATGTGCTTTCTCGAAACCAATACCCCTATCAACCGTTGCCGCTACCGTCACCTTGCATGCCCGCTCCTTCGCTTCACTTGGACAGTCTTCATGTCCATGCGTTTTCCTCCCGCCCCGGTCACCGTTAGTTGCAACAACCATCTGCGGCTTTTATAGTCGTTTCGGGATAGCGCGCAACCAAGGGCCATATTGTTTCTCTTTTGCTCTGAGAGTTTCACTACTACGAATCCACAACATGCAATCTCGCTCATCGTGGTCTACCATTCCACACCAGTAGCAAAATATTGGCATGCATTCGCATTTGAAATCCACCCATGTTGGCGACAGCCCACCGAGGCGAACTAACCTTCCACGACATAACGGTAAGGATATATCCAATGATACCCTGATGCGCAAATGGCTTCCTATGCTAAATCCTTTGTCATCCACATCTAACTTTTCCATTGTCCCCAACGTCCCACCAATCAACAAGCTGGCATCTTTTGTCTGGCACATGGTAGGAAGATCATGGATTTGAACCCAAAAGGTTGCTCTGTCAAACTTTACTTTTGTCACTGCTTCCCCTTTGTTAAGTTTATGAAGAATCAATAGGTACTTATCGAAAGACCACGGACCCAACAAAAGCACCTTATCTAGATCCTCCTTGAGGCTGAAATGGAAGAGAACCTTGTTTTCCCCCATATCGTGCACCTCAAAACTTTTCTCAGTTCTCCAATCCATCCTCAACACTCTCACCACTAATTCCAGGTTCACCCATCTCTTCATACAAAACTTTCCAGCTAGTACGTGACCGTGCTCCCTCGCTATCAGTGCTAGGTCCACCTCATATACTTCCCTTTCTGATAGTTTTAATCCAGCACACTGATTCGTGATCTCCTCCATGCGTACTGGTGTTATGGTAGAAGGCAATCTATTTGAAAGTGTTCTACCACCTAAATGGAGAGAAGTGTTTGCCCAAGCGGCAAGCCTAGGTTTCACCTCAAGGGTTTCAAGGAAAGCCTAGAGAGAAAAAGTTACGTTTCTAAGTTTTATGAGGCTATGACTTGAGTCCTTTTTTTCTTTAATAATAGTAGAAATGGACGTGTTATTTTTCTAATGGGTAAAGTGTCACCTTCCCATTGGAGAATGACAAAGTAGAGTCTTGACAAAATGGGACCACACACATTTGGTGTTTCTTTGACAGGTGTGCTTGTGCTTGTGCTTGTACTACACACAATAATGCTTCTTCAACAAGCTGACCCTCTATTGTAATATGCCTAAAACCTGTAGCATGTGGTTGGGATTTGTTATTGCAATTGTAATAGTCATTGACTTATTTTGCTATCACTTTTACCCACTATCTTGGACGCATGGACCACAACTAATGGCGATATGCTTTCTCTATTGCACATCTTTTTTTTTTTTTTTTTTTTTTTGAGCAACTATTGCACATCTTTTTATCTTTCTTTTCTTATTGAAGCAAATCTAGTATGCCCCACTTTTGGGCTTGGTGACTATGTATTAGGAACTTGAGTTACGAATTGTTTTAGATGAGTTAACAATACTTTTTAAAGTAATGTACAGTAACAGATTGCACTTGGGTTTATGTATTTATTAATGGAGTTTTATTTTTTAATGGATAGCATAAGGGCAATCTTCTTAAAAAAATACTTTTAAAAATTTTTTATGTCAGAGGAAAAAAAAACTTAAATTTTTGACATTTTATTTTATTTTTATATTTCTTATTAAAATGGTATCAAAACTTTTTTAAATTTAATTAAAAAGTCTTTTTTTTTTTTTTTTTTTTTTTTGGGTGGGGGGGGGGGGGGGGGGGGGGGGAAGCCCCATAGTTGTGAGCTAGTTGGTTATTTCTATCTTACGAGTTCTCCTTGTGCCAATTTTATTTTGAAAAGAGGGTTGCCGCAAATTTTTAGAAGTCTAAATTTCAAACTTTAGCTATATATAAGGTTAAATAATATCTAACAATATTTAAAGTATAAACGGTTAAAAAAGGGAAGAAAAAAAAAAAAAAAATTGGGGTCAGGGGACCATGGCCCCCCTATCTTTTAAGTGGTTCCATCCCTGGTTTCACATTAGTCTCGTATAAAAATCGTTCATTCCCATTTTGTTTTTAGAGGCAACTGAACCTACCTACGGACCATATAATATTTCACTTTCCTTGGCAAAGTAACATTATAAGACTGTCCACACATGATTCAACCAACTTTACCTTTCCTCTTTGTGAGGTGGGATTACTGGATTAGGATACGCGGTCAGATTTGTTTTTAGTATTGCAACTTGTTTATATTCAACCTCTATTTGTCCCCCAGTAGAAGGGGCTTCTTCCAGTGAAGCAAAAGATTTTCATGTTTTTAGAGGTTTCCCCATTTAAATGGTTTGCCAAATAATCCCTTATCACAACTTTTGGATTACAATTTACAAGGTTTGGATTTGAATTGTGCAACCAGATATTCATTTTCTTGGATCAAATTACGTTGCAAAGGCTCTTGTTTTGGTAAGTATTGTACATTGTATCTTTTGAACTTGGACATCTCTGTCGAAAATGCCAAAATGTGTTAGTTAAGCTATAAGGCTCTTTACATGTATTCTAAGATGTTGTCAGGGGTCATCAAGCACTCAATTCATAGGAGTCTTTGTAGAGTGCTTAATGCGAGGCCATGGAGAACTTTGATCTTAAATTTACATGAAAGCAAAAGAGTGCCACAAAGTGAATAAGTTGAACCGGTTGGAGGAATAAATTAAGTGACCTTTACAAGGCATGCCATTCACTTGGATCACCGAGGTTCCTAAGAAAGAAATGACATTAAAAGGACCTTCTCATGCTTCATTAGCATGTTTAAGAACAAAAGCAAATGCAATATATATACATATATATATATATATATATACTACATTAAAATACAGGTCTTGAAGCTGATCTACATTCACATCCTTATTACAAGCTCTAGTAATTAGTTATGGACTTAGGCCGAAGGTGAAGTAGCATCAAATGATTTTCTCCTAACGAGGAGGCAAGTAATCTTGGATGGCTGACCATGTGTGTTATCTAGTAAACACAACACAAAGTCAAGAAGGTGTAGAGCAAGAGCCAACCGGTCCTCGCCAAAAATCAAGCCCATTATATCAAGGAGAACATGCCATGAATTCCGGTGTGCCTCTGAGATCCAATGCTGTGAGTATCGGGTCCCATTCAAATAGAGAGGGTAAGAAAAAAGTCCCTTAGGACTATGCTTACACTTCCTCCTGAAGTTCTGGCTAAGTTGCGACCCCTTAATCCTCAAGTCCAACCAAGATTCTGGTGCTGAAACGACTTTTGATTCTTTATGAGTCGCAAATTCCCTTTTCTGATCAAACTCTTCGCTAATAATGCTCAGGTAGAAATTGCCTCTGAAGAAAGGGTAGCTCTCCCCAATCATCATCATAGCATCCTTGTAGTTAGGCATGAAAAGAACCAAGTAGTCCTTCTCTGATAGCCCACAATGCTTCAAGGCTCGGTTCCTAGCTTGGATTTCTGGGATTGAAATGAAACTCCCTTGAAAAGAAGATTTCTTGGTAAGTATATCAAGGAGTCTTGATGGCTCCAATTGGGTTTTGTCAAGGTCAGAAAGATTACTACTAATATTCTTGGGGGACTTGCGTTTGTCATCAGGTAGGGTCTCTGTAGATTCCTCCTTTATAGAAAGATTATCAAGATCAAATTTGTTGTGTCCCTCTTCCACAAGGCCATTGCAATATTGCGGGTATTTCGCAAACATATTTCATCTCAGTTGGGGTTATTGGGCCTGACCATCTCAGGTCAAGGCCATGGAGAGTGGATATGGCTTCAGCAACCAAGTGAGCAGGAATCATTGTATGTGCTTTCTGTATTCCAATCAAGTTTGATCAAATATTGCACCATAATGAAAGCTTAGTTATATTATATTATTAAAGGGGAAACATGAAACAATCTAGGTGATGTGGGTAAAGAAGCTAAAACTGACTCTTCAAGTTCATGTTCTACCACGTCCTAATTGTTATTTGTTAACAAAGTGGGAACTTCTAAATCAGGATTTTTATAACAACATTAACAACTGTAGAAAAATAATTTTCATGGAATTGCAAAGAAAAAAGAATACCTTAGACTCTCCGTGAAGAATGACCTTTTCTTCTATGTTACTCTCCATATGATGCCTTGTCATTTCTTAGAACTTTAAGCCAAACTAGGCATTAATACTTAAAAACCAGGTTGCAGGGAAGAATAGAGTAAGAATTACAAGAGGGAAAAACCAACACCATAAAAGGTAGACATGGAGACAAGCTAACGTTTGAAAATTAGGTTGCAACAGTAATGGATTGAAGTTGAGTATTAAAGAAATTTAAAAGCCTTGCAAACAAAGAGATAAGCAACCAAAGGTGATGACAGCAAAGCCCCCACAAGATGGATTTATATAATGATATAGCATCCTGCCAATGATTGAATAAATTACTATCCTGCCGCTGGACCACAAGGGAGAAAAGAAATTCACATTACTGGAACTTAGCGAAGTCAGGAATTTGACTTAGAAATATGAAGCCGCAGTTCTATAAAAACATTACATTATTTCCTCATCATAGACTACACGGATTCATTGGTGTGCGGAGCCTCTTTAGTTTATGTAGGTGTGTGAACTTAGAAAAGCAATGAAACCATAACAAGGAGTTTAATCGGGCCGAGTACAAATGATGCTTCACATCTTGAAAGATACCATTCTAAAAGAGTTAAAATCAAGGTGACAATTGTTAATGAGACCTTGAGGATTTTAATATCCATGGGCCTAAAGGAGTTGGAAATATATGTACATTTACAGGGCATTTGTTTATCTTGTTTTTTATCTGTTTTTGGCTAATGATTGGCTATTCATTTGGGCTAGATGCCTATGTCTATCAATCCAAGTTGCAGATAAAAATATAGAAGCTACGAATGGCAACAAGACAATTAACTGTTTTCAAATTATGTAATCTGATGCTATCTTTAGTCATCAAGGGGATAGAAAATGCTGAAGAGATTGTGACTGCTAGAGCATTTGAGGACGTTTAGAACAGATTTTTAGGTATAAAAAAAACAAAGTATAGGTGTGCTTAGGTACTCATCAGGTAGGCAACAAACCTTGCGGGACAAGGAATCATTTTGACCTGAGAACGACCGGTCAAAGAGTCAGCCCATGAATAGTATTCATTGATTAACTATTAATTATTATATTACAGTGGAAACTAATTATTTAATGGAAAAAATTAAATATATGTTTCGTATAGTTCAAGAAGCCAATTGGCCTAGCTGGTGTGGTTTAAGCCTTTAAGGGAATGATCCTGTCATAACAAATTCCAATTTTTACATCACCACCTATTGATTTTTCTGATTTAACTTGCTTTTTCGGTTAAAGAGTTAGTGCATTCACTAAATTATTCTTGACAAAAAACACATTATTTCACAGCATGGATTTATACGATCTTTTGGTCATTACTTTATGATCCTCCACCTTAGAAAGAAAGATAATGCTATGACATATGAAACGTTGGCTTTCTTAACAAGAGCAGAATCATATAAGTTGAAGATCGATCTCATAGAGCTATAAAATTATGTGAATGCATTATCTTTAAAGGTTAATTAGTACCACCCAAAGAAGAACTTGGTGCAAAAAAATTCTCAGGCTGAACAACACACTAGGATCAAATTATAACACCAACCTTTGTGTTGAACGCACTTCCACACATAAAGGTTCAAAAATAACCTTCCACAAAGCATTTTCTTTTAATCGATCAAGAAAAAATTCTGAGAACAAGAGAAGTCTATGTAAGAGCAAGAACATTTGACGAAGACCGAACATAACTCTTGTGTTTGAGAAAGTGATAAGAACTATTTTTATTTATTATGTCTTAAATAATACATTATTTTGGTCAAATAATAATAAAATAATAGATTAGCCAATAAAAGAAGTTTAGCACAACAAGCCAAAACAAACGGTCACAAATGGCTTTAAAAACTCAGGAACAAAAACTTTGGAAAATAGAGGACAAGACGGAACGCGTATGTGATCTAGATAAGGTCTATGCCTACTCGAGGCTTCATATCTAAAGATATCAAAGGAAGTCGACTTTAACAACCTGAGCTTCCCACTCCTATGATTCCTGCCTTAAGCCTTCAAAGTTACTTGTTGTTGCAAGTCGACCAACTGATCACAAAACTGATCTCCAATCACTCCAAGACTTCTTGAAGATGTGATGTTGTCTCTATGGTTTCAATAGAAGTTTGACATAAGTATGGTGATCTATGTGTTTGGAATACACAACCTCTCAAAGATATTCAATGGGAGAGGTTGGAAGACAAAAGAAGGCTCTCTCTAGATTTTTCAAGGTTTAGTGTGATTGTCTTCCTCTCTTGTGATTAGAGTTGAAACAAGGTTTAAAATTTAAGTAGGTTTTAGGCTTAAGGTGACTATAAAAACAGCACTGAAAGGAAAACTCTAAAGTTTACAAAATAGGGTCTTAGTTAATTTAAAGTCTATCAAGAGTGTATCGAAACTTTATGTTTTAATCTTCATTTTCACATGACGGAGTTCTAGATCTTGCTCGATTGAGGTCTTTAGTCTTGCACAGTAATTAAAAGCTTCAGCCTTAATTTACCCCATATGTATTGCAAAATAAAAAATTCAAATTATAAATAATTGTCATAAAATTAACGAATACTAAAAGTCCTAACACAATTCATGAAAATCATTGTAAAGAAGATTTCAGAGCACAACTTCCAACAAAATTCGATATTGCAAACTTGCAACCGATCATATCATTTAAATTGTCGAGTAAATGTCAACAAAGTTTGATTGCGCTTATCTACTGCTATCTTATTTACGATAAAAAGTACCTTTAAACAAATAAGTCAGTCTTTTCCAAATAAGACAACTTATTTACTTAATCACCTTTTGTTCTCACATTTAAGCAAATACAAAAAGCATAGACAAAACAAAAGAAAGCCATTTCCACGAGAAATTATAAGGTCCTCATGGTAGACAAGTGACGTGGTTCACCATTCCACTAAAAGACTCACTTATTTAAAATTGTTAAGTTAGAAAAAAAATTTTAAACAGAAACTAATTATTGACTCGGCAATTTCAAACACGTGAGAGTCTTTTAGTAGAATGGTGAACATATGACATGGTACACCATAAGGACGGTATAATTTCTCCATTCCCGGAGTTTTCCTAGCAAGAAAACAACATAACGCACCAGCATCTCCCGTTCTCCAAAATCAAAGTTGGCTTGTAAAGAAAACAAGCTTATATCATTAAACCCAGCTTATTTAATTGTTGAAGGCTCGCAAGGCAGCTTGGTTTGTAAGCAATCCTAACAATCGCAGGAGCTGTATGTTGTGCACACTATAGTGCAAGTGTGCAACGAACCGATAGCGACCTTGCTTATTTAGATATTAATGTCACAGGCAGTATAATAGAACCCTTTAAGAGAATCTCCAACAAACTCTCTAAACTTAAAACTTTTTTTAATTTGGAGAGTAAACCCACAAAATGTTGCTCTAACAGACTCTCTAAGTTACTGTTTATTAGCAAAAAATTGTTTGCTAATGAACATTAACTTTTTCAGTCTGATGACCTACTATTCATTAGTAAAAGAATTAATTGGAATGAAAAATTCAACCAACTGATTAAAATATTCAATTTTTATTCAACATTCACAACAACTAACTCAACCTAAATCCTCTCTCTCTCTCTCTCTCTCTCTCTCTCAAAAGAGGAGATCCAAACATAAACATGAGCTTAAAACTAATCAAATAAATAAATAAAAGCAAAAAAAGAAGACAGAAACCAATCTAACCCTTCTAGGTAGCATGTCCTTTCAGCGGTAGGGAGGGGACAAAAACGGGGTGGAATGAATGGTGAACGCCGATCTTCGTTGGCCTAAGTCTTCCAGGCGACTCTCTCTTCAGATTTTGGAACACTAATCTCTGTCTCTCAGTGATGCTCTCTATCTCTTTGATGCAGTAGAAATAAATGTGTGGTCTTTGCTTTTTGAGTGAAAATGTTTGATCTTTGGGGTTACAAATAGTGAAAATGATACAAAGTTTATTAGAAAGTGTATTTGAAAAGGTAAGTAAGCAAAATGTCAAAAACTACTATTTACTCTCCAAACAATACAAAAAATATATATAGTGTGTTGAAGATGCTCCACAATGCAAAATCCTCATGTCTGACCACCCACCTATTACCCAAATTCACTATCTACAATGATCGAAAATTGATGATGAATATTACTATTACTGGCTTATTGCCATTATGTTTTCTTATGGAATATGAGAGTTGATCTTGTTCTTATTTTCTAGTCATTGTTTCAAGTGTATTGAATATAGGCAATTACAGCACGACAGCAATTACCAGTTGCCATTTGCCACACGACAAAGTTTGGACATGTTACTGTTCAGTCTTAAAAGTCCTCACAATAGTTAGGTTGGAGCTGCGGACAACCACCAATAATGGGATTTTTTTTTTCAAAATAACACAAATTTTAAAACAATTTTGTTAGTTAGCATCGTTTCTAAACTATTTAGCAAAGTATCATCTCGAGACTAAGAGACTCGAGATCACTGTAGCAAATCGAGTATCACAGACTCGATTTTAACGAAAATTCACTTGGAACTCGTGTTTTAAACACTCGAGTTCCACATGAGAAAGCCAAAAAGCCCTTCTTCTTCTTCCTTTGCTCTCCTCTGGAAAAAAAAATCCACGACAACCAAAGAAACAACAAAAAAACAAACAAGAGATCAAAGCAAAAACCACACGAACCTAGTCAGCGAACCCACAAACCAGCAAACCCAAGTGGCAAACCCACGATCCAAGCGGCGATACCCACGAACCCAAGCTCAGATTGAACCCACAAACGTGTATGATTCCCTCAGGCAAAGGTTGTTTTCCAGGAACTCGAGTCTCTAATACTCAAGTTCCACTGCAAATCGTCTCCTACACACTCGAGTTCCCCTTGAAATCGATTCCTACAAACTCGATTTGCTATAGTAAACTCAAAGTCTAAGAGACTCGAGATGTTACTTTCATAAATAGTTCAAAAACTATGCCTACTAACAAAATTGTTTGAAAATGGGTGTTATTTTGAAAAAATAAAAAATAAAAAATAAATCCCCAATAATGAGTTGACTACATGTATTTGGAATTTTGTTCAAATGGCATGTCGACAACATTTTCCAACGTGAATTCCTTGGTTGAAATATCAAAATTTGAAAATGGGCAGAAAAGTTAATGCATTAAATTGTTTACTTAGGGGGAAACATTATATTTTGGGGAAATTACTACTTACCCACCTTTAGTTTACTCGAAATTCAACTTGCCTATTTGTGGTTTCATTTTTGACACTTTACCTACATGTGGTTCTTTTCGTTACTACTCTGTAACCTATTTCGTCACATATCGTTAATCTAACACATTTTATGCCAAAATCAAATACTCCTCTCCCCAAAACACACTCTCACGCATGCTCACCCACTCAAAACCAAGCGTGCTACCCCTTGAGATCTTAATTTAAAAGTATGAATGGGACACAACACAAAAAAAACAACGGAAACAAGATTTCTTAGGGTTTGTTTGGAATCTACTTATTTTGCTAAAACTGAAAACTTTTTGCTAAAAGTACTGTAGATAAATGTAAAAGTTAACTGAAATAAGCTAAATAATAAGTGGGACTCATGAATAGTACCAAAAAGTGCAGTGAGGCCCATGAATAGTAGTAAAAATAAGCTAAATAATAAAATAAGCTAGCTTTTTAAACTGGAACCAAACACACACTTAGGGTCTGTTTGGATACTGCTTATTTTGCTGAAACTGAAAACTTATTACTGAAAGTACTATAGATAAAGGTAAAAATTAGCTGAAATAGTATAGTAGAACCCATAAATAGTACCAAAAATGTAGTAGGGTCCATGAATAGTAACAAAAATAAGCTGAATAGTGAAATAATTTTCATTTTTCATTGGTATCCAAACGGAGGCTTAGGGTGTGTTTGGATACCGTTTATTTTGCTGAAACTAAAAACTTATTACTGAAAGTACTGTAGATAAAGATAAAAGTTAGTTAAATTAGTAGCAAAAATAAGTTGAATGATAAAATAATTTTAATTTTTAATCGGTTCCCAAACGCACACTTAATTTAAAGTTCCACTCGTTTTTTTCCTTCCCTATTTGTTCCCATTGCATCATTGATCATCATCTTCAAGTCTGGAGTCTGGACCCATTACCCAGTAAGTCGTTTTTTTTTTTTTTTTTTTTTTTTTTTTTTTTTTTTTTTTTTATTTATGTGTGTGTGTGTGTGTGTGTGTGTGTGTGTGTGTGCGCGTGTGTATAAAGCTTTTGAGTTGTTACAAGTGACACGCCAACTTAAGCTTTGGGTGCTTCTATATATAGACTACAAGAGTCTTAAATATTTTGAACGAGACTTATATTTGAAGTCAATGATGTAGGATAATTAGATACGGTAAAAGCATATTTAAGAAGTTCTTTAAAAGGGTAGATGTGTTCTTTATTTATTTATTTTCTAAGATATCAAGTGGGTAGCATCCTCAGTTTTGAGTGGGTGAGCAAGCATGAAAAAGGGTTTGGGGAAGAGGAGTGTTTGATTTGTTTTGTGTTCTGATTTTGGCATAAAATGTGTTAGACTAACAGCATGTGGGGAGGTTGGTTAAGGAGTAGTAACAGAAAAAAACCATAGGTGGATAAAGTATAAAAAATAAAACCACAGGTAGGCAAGTTGAAATTTGGGCAAACTACAGGTGAGTAAGTTGTAATTTTCACTTATATTTTCCTAAATTTGGTGTACTTAGAAATCTTTATTAACAAAGAAACTTTTTTCCATAGATAACTAGAAATTGCCCAAATGAGGTCTAAAATTTTATGCTTTTAGGAAGCTCATAACATTTTCCCCTTTAGAGCATCCAAATAAGCTTGCTAAATGGACTAAAAAGTCAATTTAACAACCGATCCTCTCAAAATTCCTTGTACAGCAAAGCGGCTAAACTCAAAATAATTAGAGTACCAGCTACAGTAAGCTGCTATCTATAATAGCTCACTATAGCTTAAAATTTAAAACAAAAAATAATTTTTTAATATGCGGTGTTAAAAAAAAAAGTATTTTAATGTGTTGATGGTTCTGATTGTTATTTATTGTGTTAGATATATTATTTTATTACATTGTTTATATTATTTTAATGTATTAAATGTTAAAATAAAACTTTTAATGTTTAGTGTATTATAAAGTGTGGTGTTAAAATAGATAAAGTAATATTTTGAATTATTAAAAGTAATACTTTTTTAGTTTTCTTACTGTGAATGCTTCCCTTCCAGACAAAATGGAAATAGTGAAAAAAAAAAGAAGAAGAGTAAATTACATATTAAATCTTATACTTTTGAGAGTATTATAAAGTAAAGTATATATTATATAATTTCAAAAGTGAAAAATTATACCCTGTAATTTCATAAATATAACAAATTAAACTAGAAGTCTGATGAACATGAAAATAAAACAAATTAAACTAGAAGACTGATGAACGTGGACGGTAGAGGTGTGCATCAATGTGCTCGGTAGGCTTTTGGAAGATTTTTTGCACCACACCAATGAGATCAATTTCTCCAAAATTAGAACAGTTGTCACACCGCAAAGCTTAGAAAGCCAAGGTTAGTGGTGATAGTTTCTATTGGTGCATTCAACCGGGGGGGGGGGGGGGGGGGAACTTACGCAGTTTTTCCGGGTGGATTTATCAATTTGAGTTATTGGTAACAAGATTCGTAGGTTTGAAGGGGCATATATAGGTGAAAGATGATTTGATTTTGTCGTCTTGGGACAGTTATAAATCAATCATTTTCATAATACCAACTTCCAATCTAAATATTCAAGAAGGGTTAAAAAAAGAGCCTAATAAAACCTCGCGTAAATCCATAGGGCTTCAAGGCATTGGTTAAATGGACGTGCTCAATTGGTTCATCCATACTTCTATGAGTGAGGGTTGACATGTATCACAATGAAGATTAGAATGTGGTGTCGACGAGCTCAGTTGCACTTCTACTACTAGCGTTGGTCACACTTTCGTATTCTTAATTTCCTCCTCTCACCACTATGCGGGAACCCAATTTGTTTAGTTGCTTTTTTTTTTTTTTTTTTTTTTTTGGTAGTCTTAATTTCCCCCTCACACTTTCGAGATTTGCATGCTTTTCGTTTATTAATTAGCACATGGTTTATGATTTTTATTTATTTATTTATAATTATTGTTTTATGTCTTGAATTAGCGAATGAATTTTAGGTTGATTTTGTAGTTGCTTTACATAATATTTATTTTGTGAGCAAAAGCTGTTTATATATACAGGAATATTTAATGATTTTTTACATGAGCCAAACAACGGAAAATATTTCAAGATCACAACCAAACACAAGAGAATAAGTCATTTCCCTTTTCTTTTTTTGATAAGTAAGAATAAGTCATTCCCCTTTTAGCATTCTCACCTGGAAATATATTGTGTCAACAAACAGACAAAACCAATATCCTCTCTTTCAATGCGCCCTAACATTTCTTGCCAAACTATCCATGCCTAGAGCCTCTTACAACTATAGGCAGAAGGCAATGGAACTCTTTTACAAGCTTGGCACAGTGCTCTACTTTTTTGTTACAAATCAATAACAATTAAATCTTGAGCATATACAGTAGATTAATTTTGAACTATATATATTTTATAGGTAAGAATAATTTAATTGAATAATTTTGAACTATTATTTCCTTGCCTACAATGATATCATGGGTTAATTAAAGAACATAAGCCAGGCTAACATGGAAAGAGAGCAAGAGAAACTGAGGTGAATAGAATGGGACAATCATGCAGCTCTAGATGATCAGCAATCTCTAAAAAATTAGAATGATAGAAACACTACAAAAAGTACTTCATCCGTTCATCTCTCCTCATGGCATTGTATACAGCTTGGACCTGGAGTACAATAATTTCCATGTTAACAAACTCCAAGACAATATATAAACCACATTAATTCACCTACTTGTCCCTTTTTATTTCCCTTTTAAGTCACCTAATTATCTTCACTCCTTGTCTGCCCCCATGAGGATTTAGTAGATTATAAAGAGGTAATAAAATTTCATTGATTTCAAGTTCGAATGTTAACGTGTGTGCATATTTGAGAGAGAGAGAGAAACCTGCTCACTGGAAACTACTTGAACGGGTCCAATGTTCACAGATACATATTTTCCTCTTGATGACACTTTCTGCCTCACACGACCCTGTTGAAAACATGAGGAAATGTTGATTAGATTAGTATTGATACCAATATACTCCATTTTATTAATCTGTTTAGCTCTTGATAAAAGTCTAGCTGTCAAAAAAATAAATCAGCAATTATACTTCAAGAATGATTAATATTATTTTGATATGAGCATGATTTTCACAGAACAAGACATGGAACTTGTTTTCATCAGCAACTAAATTGATGCAAAAGTAAAAAGTTCATCATGCACAAAGCTAATTTGGTTTAGTTGCCACCATTGGGTTTGGAACCCTAAAATTATTTTTAAAAGAACATCTCTACGTCAAGAGTCAGATTTCTCATCAAGCCTAAGGGCTAAAGACCAAAGTAAGAAAACCAAAACCCCTACACATCCAATGTAATAACCATAATATTATAAACCTCATTATCTTGAGACAAAGTCAAAAGATTTTCCCAAAACGGGGTCACTACCATAGTCAACTTCTCACCCCTAAGGCATGATTATAAAGAATGATTAAATGGATGTATCCTATTCTTAACTGCACCATGAAACAAACTTAATAAGGAGGTTAAAGAGAATCCATGGCAGCACAATTCCTTGGATTATTTTTTCTATTTTTGATAAGTAATAACATAATTCCTTGGATTTTAGGCTAGGTTTCTTTCTATCCTGTTTATAATGTTGGACAAACTACTTGCTATGGCATTACAAATCCAATCCTAGTTGCAAATCTTTCCCAATATAATGCACGCTATTCTCAGTCTTCCTGCTCTCCCTTTAATAGTCTCCAACTGGAACAACATTCTTCTCGTTGGCGACTCTTGGCAGCCTTAGAGCTGTTACTCAATTTTTTTTGTACGGCTATGAAACATATTGATTGATACCCCCTCATCATAAGTTGCAGGTATTCATAGTCCTCATTTGCGTTGAGCATTTCTAGTCCTATCTTCATTGACACAGTTATCAATAGATTTCAACATCCTTGCTCAATGCTCAGCAATGTCACTTGTCAAATAATAATTTTCTTGATCAAGTTTCTTAGTATGTGTTTGGATCCAGATGAACCTGCATCTGCGTTTTCAGCGTTTTTTTTTTTTTTTCCTGCGTGCATTTCAGCTTTAGGGGACAAAGTAACTGTTCACACACCGTTCGCGGGACCCATAACAACTTTATTCAGAAAAAAAATATTAAAAATGGGTCTCACGGCACTATTCACCCATTTAAGAATTATTTTGCTATAGTGTTTTCAATTTTCAATTTTCAGCAAAATAAGCTGTATCTAAACGGACTCTTAATGTGTGGCCAATAAAATGTGCTGTCTAGTTGTGTGATGGCTACGTGTTGCCCAAAATGCTTGAAGCCTATATCATTATTGTCATGGAAGCGGCAGCCTTTGGACTAAAGACTCTTTTGGCATCAATTTTCTCTTTACACATTGTAGACATAATAGATGTGGTTTTTTGGGAATGTCTTGACCATTGAGTTCAACCATCAACCCATCTGAACTAGTGAGCATGCCAACATCACTTTTTTTTTCATCTGACTCATCATTTAAAATCAATCAGGTGACATCCCATTAGCATTTCATTTTTCTATTAGCCTTCTCAAACTTCAAGTCTAATAAATCAAAACCATCTAATTTGAAACTTGATTTGGTATTGACCTATTGCGTTCTCTGGCCTACAGCTGCTCTAATACAAGCGATGCTCCTTCAAAAGGGTTTGTACTATTATATATTAACAAATCAGAACTCCTCAAATACCATTCCAAGAACCTACCACCTTAATCATTAAATACTCCACCCAAGATTTTCTAAATTCATGGAAGCTTATAACATTTCTGATGGGGAACGTAAGTGGCAGCCCACTTTGAAGACCTATAAGAGGCGAAAAGCTGGTTCTAATGCTCAAGCCTTAATTTGGGATGTTTCGGATGATGGGACGTTCTCATGGGACCTTGCTTAGTCTTATTTTATTGTTTAGTTGCTGCTGGATCAGTTTTAATTAAGTTCTATTAGAATAAGAGCAATTTGGTAATTTCTAGAAATCCGGAAAAGGGCTGTCCTTGGCCGTACCAAAGGCCCATGAGTCTTATTTTATGTTTACGTATTATTAAGTCTTTTATCTAATTTTTATTAGTATTCCTATTCATTCTAGGAATAGGTTATTTAGAGTCCAAGTCCTAGTAGGAAAAGGATAACTATAGCCTCTATATAAAGGCTCTTTTGTAGTCATGTTATTTCAGAATATTTTGATTAATAAAATTCAGCAGATTATTTTAAGCTTTGTTTGTGTGATGCAAACTTCTCCGAGGTGTGATGCCAAGGAACCCTAGGTGTGATGCTTAGGAAGACCTAGGTGTGATTGCCTAGTGTTTTATTTATCTTATTTTTTGTTTACCCCTGTTTCAGCCCCAAATAGCCGTCAACATTCATTCTCTTCTAACCTAAACTCTTAAACGTCACTCCTTATTCAAGAATTCATCAAGAAACCTAGTCTAGTGCTGAATTTCTTAAACAGTCCTGCATCATTTCAACTTCTCTTTAGTGCCCACACAAAAAGTCAAGGGGAAAACTGTGACAGTAAATATCACACACAAAGCCATAACTGCAAATTTAAGTTTTCATTTCTTGTTTCTAACTTTGATCTTTCAATTTGCAGTCATATGTTAGGTATACAATAGTTAGCTGTTTGCATCTATCAAATCTTATTAGACACATCAGGCTGTAACACAACATTATCCCTTTGTGATAAGTGAGAAAAAGTTTTATTAAAATGCAAAACAAGGAAAATGCCTATCAATACACTAGCTGTGTGCTAAATGGCATCCTCAACATCCTCAAGCTACGTTACAGTAATCAAGAAAATCTAAGAAAGAGGAATAGGAATGACATGGAAGTACAGTCATCCAATCAAACAGGACACAAAAAAAAATAATAATAATAAAATAAAATAAATCAACTTCAGCTTCTACCATGCACTGTTCCGAGTCCTCAAAAGCTCATTTATTCTGTTCATTCCAAATTATCCACATAAGATATAATAGGTGATACAAACTCATGGGTAGAACTCACCCTTGAAAATTGGCTTGCAAGGGGAGGGTTCTCAAGAGCTTATATACGCATAGTTAAGCTTACATTTAATCAATATAGAACACTAGGATCATAACATACCACCACGCCCGCAGCCAACATCCATGATGGCTCACTCTATTGACACTGACTTGATGGTAGCCCTTTCTCTTTTTGGCTGCTCCACCCACCTATTCGTTTTTTTTAATTTGTGGGAGAAGGGGGTGAAACATAACATTTTCGCGTTCAAAGCACTGTCTGAGTGGGGCGCTCATATTTTTTGGCTGAGCCGTATCTTGTTGGGTGGGAACAAGAGAAAGAAAGAACTAGAGAGGGGAGGGGGAACCATGCATGGTACTTCTCAACCACTCCTTCACCTTTTCTTGGATGAAAAGTTCATCAGGTATCAACCATAGGTCTTTAGACCTTATCTCCTTGCGAAGACGAGCTATTATGACAGCTTCTAACTCACCCCCTCTGAGATTCAACCACAAATTCATAACTCATTTGATCCCATACTTAATTAGCTACATCCGATTACTCAATACGGGAGTTGGCTCTGAAATCAAATGATGCATACCCATGGGTAGAACTCACCCTTGAAAATAGACTTGCAAGAGGAGGGTACCCAAGAGCTTATATACTCGTGGTTAAACTTACACTTAATCTATGTGGGACACTAAGATCATAACAACGGGATAACCCTCCAAAGTAAACCTAAAGCCCCTTTGACAAAGTCCCCATTCCAACACTCCAACAGCTCTATCTCCCTACCAAGCATCACCCATTGCACCCCAAACAAACAAAATACGAGGGACCACAACTCCTTAACAAATTCACAATGAGGCAACAGGTTGTCAACACTCTCCCATTGACCTTACTCAAGATATACAAAAGCATGGAAGTTCACGATTTGGTTGATTCAACTCAAACACATAGTCCTGATTTTGGCAATAATTGAGCCAAGCCAAATATTTAAAAGTTTATGATTTGTTCCTTTAATTTTATTTTGAGCACAAGCCAAGCTTGAGCTATCACCAAGCTAGATTACATGTTTAGACTTGGTTCATTATTTGTAGAACAAGCTTGAGCTTGTTTACGAGCTACTTGATTAACTTATTTTCATCATATAAAGTAAATACCATGACTAATGCCTTGTTTGGGAGTTCATAAAGGAATGGTCCAAATTGAATGGAATAGAATGAGTATATTATTAAGGAATAAAATGAAATTAAGCTATCTTGTCTAAATATTTTAAAAGAAATGAATCTTTTTAATATAACATTACTATTATACCCCTCTTTTTATAAGTATTCCCTTTCTAAGTGTTAGTCCTTTAATTTTCGTAAACACCTAAAACAAAATGGTTGCTTGTGCAGTTGCATAGGATATGGAAGAGTTACCAGACAAAAACTTAAATAATGTTATGATACATTTCTTTTTCTTTTGCAAAAGCCTTGTATCTTAACTGGCACCTCTTGATGTTTCCAATAGAGATGTCTCAGGTTCGAATCTGCCCTCCCCTAACTATCGAATTATGATACATTTCTTTTGCTTAGCATTATTATAAAAGTTTCAAATAGTTCTTGGCACCTCTTGATGTTTCCAATAGAGATGTCTTGGGTTCGAATCCACCCTCCCCTAACTATCGAATTATGATAAATTTCTTTTGCTTAGCATTATTATAAAAGTTTCAAATAGTTCCTAAACTGATCCAAGATGTCAAAATTCATGTCATTATTATATGATTTTCTATACAAATATAAATAATTTATATGTACAAGAATGGTTGATTTCACCGAATTGTATATATAACTAAAGCACTAGATTTCCTCTACGTCCAAATACGCACTTGAATATTGCATGAATACCCTACATACTTCAAATGATCTGTTAATTGATCAATTATGGAGTATATTCTACTTGAAATTCATGTCACAAACATAAATTTCAATGAAGCTAATTGCTCTACCCTTTTTGATCCCATGGTAATTCATTAGGTTACTTTCTTCACATCTTCCTATATTTAAGCTTTGCAAAATGCATTTGAGAGAAGCACGTACAAGCTAGAATTGATTGGCTGTTAGAAAGAGTGGCTGTGCAGCGTGAGAGGGATGAGGAAAGTGACCTTGTGTTGAGAAAAAAGGGGCTGAAGGTACAGGGGTAATATAGGATTTTAACAAATTTTAATGGCCATTATGGGAACTTAGGTTCAATTTTCATTAACAAAATTCATTTCTCTCCGATTCCACCTCATCTTTGGGGAATCAAATATTGGATTTTCGAGAGAAAATGGAGGAGCGGGTGTTTTCCATCCTACCCATTCCATTTTCTCCTCCTTAAAACTCCTAAACAAGTCCATTCCTTGCTACTTAAACCACCTAACAAGGGGGTGGAAAGAATATTATTTTAAAATTATATCCATTTCCCCTCTCCCAAACGGGGTTGAAATTTTTTTTTTTTAACTCTTCACAGATCTATACTAAAGATTAATAACTAAATTATAGTGGAGATCATATTATTTAAAATAATTACATAAATTTCATTTATGAACTTATAAAAATTAAAATCTTTAATCTTTTGTTGCTAGAATGATAATCATATATAATTTTTAGTATGAAATGGACTACTTATATTATCAAGAAATTAAAGATTTATGAACTTATTTGCAAACTTATTTTATACTTGTATACATACAAACAAACAATACACACACATATTCAACTTGAGACTCATATTTATGGACTTGTATAGAAACACATTACTATGTTTGAGATTGGCATTTGGAACAATCAAGCTTAAATAAATAAAAATAAGCAAGCTTCTTTCCAAGCCATTCATAAACATCTCAGGTCATTTACAGCCCCATAATTGCTGATCCAAAATAATTTCCTCACCATTATGGCATCTATTTTGTTTTGGGTGACAACAACCATCTGCTAATACCATCAACTAGATTCTTTTTTTTTTTTTTTTTTTGATAATAAAAAATGGGGGCCTTTATGGTTGTATTGTGCCACCCGGGTTTGATTAGACCATGTGAGGGACAGGACCCACAAATCCCACTGAGGTTCTTAGAATGTGAACGAATTCAATATTCCTAAAGATTCATTTTTGCAGTAATTATTGTTCATCTGCATCTAACTGAACTTCGTCTCCAAAATATTTTATTAGCTCATAGTATAATTATTAGCACTGATGCAAAATGTAATGGCAAGAATTTGATCCCCCAGAAATTCTTGGACACATGCAAATCTAAAAAGATTCAGTCATTAAAAATCTAAAATTTTCTCTAATCTAAATCCTTAAAAAAAAAAAAAAAAAAAAAAAAAAAAAATTGATGGACAAAAGGTAGCACAACATTTATTATAAACATAAACTAACCCTGTGAACCACAAAAATTTTTCATTCAATTAAATCACAATGAATTAAATGCTAAGATAGATCAATGCATTAACTTTTAGACATTTTGAACAAATTGATTCACATGAAAAGGCAAAGTATAACTACCTCAGGGATTGGTTGTTGAATTACAGATTCAACAGCGACAACCATAGCTTGCACAAAATCATCACCACCAGTTCCAATTGCTGTAAACCCTCTTACTGTTGGGTATGAATTCACCTGTTCAAATAACAATACCACCATTACTTTCATAAGCCTTATAGCATTGTAATCAAAATTAACCACAAGTAGACCACTCTTTCTGAACCACAAATGTAATATACTAATATACATACGCCTTACCAGAAAAATAATGTTATAGAACTGAAGCTTTGAGCCACAGTTCATTCATTTAAATAAACTTATCTATACTTTAAAAACATAAAAAGCCTTTTCCTGCAAATTTAAAACTCAAGTTATTAGAAAAAGGTGAATTCAATCATTTAACCATAGTTCTAACACTCTCCCTCATGTGTGGGCCTAAACTCCCCTAATAATTGGGACCCAACACATGGGATTTTTAACACTTTAAATGGGAGGTAGAGTAAAGCTTAAGTTATTACGAAATTGTGAATTTTCTAACATAAACAATACGCAAAGGTTAGATTCTTAGACGCTTTGAGCTGGGTTCGAATTCTTTGCCAAACCACAGGGGAAAGTGAAAAAGAAATTAGAGTTATTCTACAACAGAAAAGGTGGGAATAACTTGAAGGAAGGGGGAGTTTGATACCTTCTGATCCAAAGCAAGCCATTCATTGGTTGAATCGTCAGTCACGGTGCCACCAATCACCACATTTGTGGTTTGTCCAACTCTTCCTTCTGTCTTAGACACCTCTGCTTCCAATACCAACCCAACGTTACTTTTATCAAAATATATAACTAAATATAATCACTGAATTAAAGAAACACGTGCAACATATAACAGAGCAACCTTAGAAAATCAAAAGGTAAATAAAATATACGAGGTTGTTTCTATTTGGGCAATAAATAATGACCATAACATAATCCCAACAAAACAAAACAAAAAAAGAAACACAGCAGGGTTAGATAAAGAGAATGATTTAGACATTAGGCGAACCTGAAATAGCTTTGAGAACAGCTTCTTGAGGAGGGTTCTGGTCGTCAGATGAAGAAGATGGTGTTTCGTTGTGAGAGCAATTGAGTTGAGTTCGTCTCGCCGTGTGAAAATCTCGGGTCCTGAATTTGCTGCCCAACCTGAGACTGAGAGTAGGAGAAGATCCACGGGTTCTCAAGGAAGCGCATGCTGTGCTCCGATTGAGATAAACGGGTCCCCAAGGTTCCACTAAGAATACAAAACGCAAAGCGGTCCTGCACGCCATTTCCGGTTTCTTTTTTGATAGAAAGAAAAGAATGTCTTGGGGGCTTCTTCTTTTTGGGTTGGGCTTTATATGTAGCTGATATCTCTCTCAATTTTGCCTGAAATGTCTTTTTAAAAATAAGACGGATTTTTTCTCAGTTGTATGGGCGCCCTTGCTTTGAGTTGGAGGTAACTGGGGTCTTAAAATAGTGAAATGTCTCAAAGGCTAGGCACCATCGAATAATAATGTTGGCTTTGTTGTCTTTTTACATCCTAAAATGGTGGCGATAAAGTATGTGAGCGCTCGAATCACTTTTCCTATAATCCACCGCCTACAAAGGATTTTTTTTTTTTTTTTAACGCATTTTTATTTTATTTTTATAATAGAATAGAGAACATTTCGACTAGCCATCAATTGGGTTCAGGGCAAAAATGGGTCATTTTAAGTGGGTTAGAAATGGGTCAGTTAATCATGTTGCGAGTCGAGTAATGTCAAGTAGGGTTGACCAGTACTTTTCATATGAATTTATTTTATAAAAAAAAAAAAACAATATTTATTTGCCATTTGGGAAGTCACACAACAAATTAATATTTACTTGATCTAAAATGCATTACTTAAAATTCACCACTTATATTAAGAATGAGCTCAACTAAACAAATTAATATATATTCAATAATTTTAAAATTATACAAATCTTAACATTACTAACCAAAACAAAATTGCACAAAAGATAAGTAAAACAAATACCCAAGTTTTATTTTTACACAATATCAACATCCCAAAATATAAAACAAAATTACAAATACCTTATTGGATAATATATTTGACAAAAAATAAAAACCTATAAGAAATTTACAATCTTGAAAACTAATTTTATAATCTATTATCAATTATGATTGACACTCTATTTCAATTTGAGAATATACATTAAAGTTTGATTGTTTACTTATGTAGACATAGTCTCTTTTATGAATATCATGTCATCGTTAAGTAATACATATTTCAGGAAATATCATAATTTATTTTAAAAAGTCGTTTATTTTGGATATGAATTATTAAAAAATAGGTCGAAGCATTCATAATGTATGCTAATTTCATTGATACTTTACCTTCACTCTTATGAATGTTTCTTGTACATGTCTATTGTAAGGTCACAGTTTGGGGCCCAAGCCTAAAATGTATGGAGTCTTGATCCAATGAGCCCGATACAATGAATTTGTAGAGAAATGGGTTGGAAACTCAGGCCTTAGCGAGTCAGACGAGCGACTAACAAATCCAATTGATAAAGAAAGAAAGATAACATCAGTTTACTAGGGAGTGTCGTCCTCGGATCTTATCTGAGGAGGGGAATGATTCTTAATATGTTCTTTTTCTCCTTTTGTTACCAGTTCGGCCTCCCTCTTGTTTTCACTCTCTCCTCTATTTTATACTATCTTCGTCCCTATCTCCATTGCCCACATGTAGATTTAGATTTATGGTGCTGATACTTGTCCCATTAGCCCCTCCCCAAAGTTGTTGGGAGTGGTTGTAAAGGCTGGAAAGTAAGGTTCAGTTAGTTGCAGAACACTTAATGCATTGGCAACAGCTTTCTCTTAGATATTTCCATGCCTCTTTTTGTCCTTTTCTTTCTTAATACTTATCATCTTTCGTGGAGTAGTCCGATGCGTCTCCTTCAGATGGCTAACCGTCCCCTTTCTCTTCAACCTGGCTTGTCCGAGGAGGAATTCTTCCTTGGGTTGGGCCCCTGACCCAACATATAAATTGGTCTGGGTTCAAAAACAAAAAATGAATAATAACCATGAGTGCCAATTTAATTCTTTAGGTTTACATATCCATTTAAATTTTTAAAATTTTAAAATTATCTTTGTTTTTTACTCTTTTTTCTTTTCTTTTTTTTTAGTTCTCCCTTAAAAGTAGAATGATTTCTGTAAAGTTAGTTTTTATTTTTACATATGAATGATTTTTATGGTGGGTGGTTGAAATATGAGGATGGCACGATTTACCTTCAATGCTCTATGCATCAAAGGAAATACAAGCATGACATAAGTCTTAGATGATCATGTGTCGGTCTACTATTTTGTCTAGTACACAAGAGTACTGAATGAAAGCTTTACCCATATAAAGATAGGAATCGTAACAAATATTATAATTGAAGAAAACTCTCATCCACTCCAAGTACCTTGGGCTTCCTTTAAATCATTAGATTCCTTTTCTCTTCATCCCCCTCCTATTATAAAAAGAGCCTCAGGTATACTCTATTTCCAGTTAGGTACCAAAATTTTAGTTTTGTCAATTAAAGTCCCAAAATTAGGAAATTGTTTCGATTCAAAGCCAATATCCATATCTATTATTCATTTTTGTTTTTTTTTTTTTATTAGACATTTTCGTTGTTTTGGATGGTAGCAAAGTAGAAAAAAAGGGAAAACTGTTAAAAAAAAAAAAAAAAAAAAAAAAAAACTGTGTTTCATGTAGGTAATCAACTTTCATTTTTAGCAATCACATTATCACTCTAAACAAAACATTTTCTTTTTAGATTGATATTTCTCTTTCTACCATTTTCGTTCAATGAATATAAAATTGATTTATGAACAAGTCTTAAATTGTTGGATATTTTTATAAAAACTAACATATTTATTTTAATACTCATTTATGTGAATTGAGGAAATCAATTATCCCTTAATGTCAGATATGTTGATTGCTAAATTTTGAAATTCAAATATAATTCAAAATTTGAATAACTATTGTCAATGGTTTTAGTTAGGAAAATTTTTGAAAATTAATGTGATTTTTTAATACCATATATTGGCAGCTTTTAGTATACTTTCCTTTATAAACTTTTGCTTTAAAATGTTTCTTTTAATATATTTAATCGTAACGTTATAGATGGAAAGTATCAGACAATTATATAACTATATATTTATATAATTTACCGTTGATGGTTTATAACATTACAACTTGCTTTCCATTCTTGGTTGGAATTATTGTATATAGTCAAAGTTTCAAAGGAAAACATTAATTGATATCTAAAGATCAGCCACGTTAATTATGGGCTATTGATTTGTTTTCAATAGCTTTATGACACTATTATTTTGTTCTCAATGTATATAAATTTGCAAAGACTTTTGATGACCGGTTTATATATAATATATATATATATATATATATATATATAAAGAAACCTATTGATCATATATTGATTTCATGTTCGGCTCTATATATGTATATATATATATATATATATATATGGAAAGAAATGAAGTTTTAGTATCACATTATTTTTTTGAATTACAAAGCTACAAACTTTCAAAAACAATTTTTATTATTGTTCTAAACACTTACATCTACTGTTTCTTACTATTTACAAAAAAATATTTTATCTTTTACTAAATTTTCTAGGAAAAGAAAGTATCGTAGAGAGCTTATATCCCACGAGCAGTGTAAGCTCGCAAGAATAATCAGCAAAGGTGGCTGGGCTGTTGTATCTTGGGGATAACGTGCAGAAACTATTTATCTAACTACATCAAATATACTGTATATGGCACGATTTGTCTCAAGATAGTAACTTGATCCACGCCTCATCTCTGCCACCTCTTTTGGTAAAATCATATCGTGTAATTTCCAAGGAAAAGTCAGGTAATATATCTCGTTTATTCCAACAAATTAGGACAAATCAATATGGAGACCACAAAATCATCCTTGGAAAATGGTAATGTTATGTCTAATTCCTCTAGAGCGGGTGATCTTAATAAGCCATTCCACTTTCGTGGTGTTAACTTTAAGAGGTGGAGACAAAAGAATTTATTTTATCTTACTCTTTTGATTGTGGCTTATGTGTTAACTGAGAAAAAACCAAAGAAAAAGAAATCTGAACAATTGACTGAAGAAGAACTTTCTCAACATGAAAAAGATGAAATGGGATAAGGATCATCTTTACTGTAGAAATTATTTACTTAATTGTCTTTCTGATGATTTGTATGATTATTGTAAGGACCCAATTTGGTTCCTAAGCCCAAAAGGTAAAATGATCTAGGCCCAAAGTGTCCACTACAATGAATTTGTAGAGAGTGGATTAGAAAACTAGGCTCTAATGAGTTGGGTAACAATTATAATGGATCCAGATGACAATAAAGTAAAGATAGACTGGTTTTATCTAAAGAAAATCATCATCGGCACAATCCGAGGAGACCAGTTCTTGTATATATTTCTTGAATTTGATTACAAGCCCAGTTCTTGTTGCTACAGTCTTTTTCTCCTAGTTCCCGATCCCCCTCTCTTAGGGTCTTCTCTCTGTTTTATAATATCTTCCTCCTTTCATCTCTACCCTCCACATATAGATTAGATTGCTGGTGTTGATCATTGTCCCATCAACACCTTCCTGAAGTCTTTGGGGAGCAACTGTGAGGCTGAAAATTATTGTTCAAGTATCACTTCCTCATTAATGTGACTAGAGAGTTAGCTACAGAGCATTCAATGCGGTGATAGCAACTTTCTCTTAGATATTATATGGCTTCTCTCTGTCTTGTGCTTCTAGGATGTTTGTCCTTATTAATAGAACCTCCTGGAATGTTGCCCTGGATGGCAGACCACACCGTTAGACCTCGGCTTTACTCAGCCGAGGAGGCATTCATCCTCATACCACCTTCTTGGACTCTTATGACCAAACCTCATCTTTTCATTCCCTAACACGGACTCCTATAATAGTGTTTTACCCGTCCGCGGACTACTTAATGTCCTTGGATTAGGCCCCCGGCCTAATATATACATAAATACATACTATTGGGCCTATCACCCCTACAATTATTATGATCAAGCTTACAAATCAACCAAAAGAGATATGGAAGGCATTGAATCAAAAATATGGTACAGAGGAAGCTGGATCCAAGAAATATGCATGTAGCCGATTTTTCAGGTTTCAGATGGTTGAAGGCAAGTTCGTGATGGAACAATCCTATGAACTCCAAATGATTTCACAAGATGATTGATCTGAAGGCATTTGAGTAGATGAATAAATGCAAGTTTCAGCCATCATTGACAAGCTGCTTGAGTCTTGGAAGGAGTTTGCCAAAGTCTTGAGACACAAGCAAAAGGAACTCTACATTGAATCCCTTATCACTCGTTTGAGAGTGGAAGAAGAGGCAAGGAACCAAGACAAAGCTGTAGAACTCCATGGAGCAAGTGGTCCGGAGGTAAATTTTATTTCTTCAAATGAAAACATGCCAAAAGCCCATGCAAAAAATAATGACTATGTAAGGCCTAAGAAAAGTAATTTCAAACGTAAGCCAAATGGAAATTAGCCTCAACATAAGACCCACTTTAATCAAAGAAAGAACCAAGCACACCATCCTAAGCATGCTCTAAATAATGGCAACCACACTCATAATAGCAATTATGCATGTTTTGAATGAGGAAAGCCTGGACATTCGGCTAGAAATTGTCGTTTTCGAAAACATGGGCCTATGGCTCAAGCTAATGTCATTGAAAAGCCTCTTGTGGCTATGGTTACCGAGATTAATAATCTCAAAGGCTTAGGAGGGTGGTGGATTGATTCTGGGGCAACCAGACATGTTTGCTATGATAAAACTTGGTTCACGACCTACACCATCTTGGATGAGAAAAAGAAAATTATACTTGATGATTCTTACACCATTGAAGTTATGGGTATTGGTAAGGTGCTTCTCAAATTTACTTCTAGGAGAGAAGTCACTCTCAAAGATTTCTTACATGTTCCTAGTATTAGAAAGAATTTAGTTTCTAGTTTTTTGTTGAATAAGGCTGGTTTCAAACAAGTCTTTGAGATTGATCAATATGTACTCTCTAAGAAGGGCATGTTTGTTGGCAAGGGCTATTCATGTAATGGCATGTTTAAACTTGATGTTGAGATGAATGAAAATTCAAGTTCTGCTTATATTGTTTCTTGTGTGAATGTTTGGCATGGTAGATTATGTCATATTAATAATAAATATATGAAAAATATGAGTGGTTTAGGTTTAATTCCTAAACTTGAAAATGAACTTGAAAAATGTAAAATTTGTAGCATGACTAAAATTACTAGAAAGCCTCATAAATCAGTTGAAAGAAATACTGAATTACTAGAACTTATCCATAGTTATATTTGTGAATTTGAAGGACATTTGACACGTGGAGGTAATCGGTATTTTATAACTTTTATAGATGATTTTTCAAAATATTCATATGTCTATCTTATGAAAAACAAAAGTGATGCTTTTGAAAAATTATCAATCTTCTTAAAAGAAGTTGAGAATACTTTTGATAAAAAGGTTAAAAGGTTTAGAACTGATAGAGGAAATGAATATGATACTCTTGGTCCTAATAATTACATTCAATCTCTTGGTGTTGTTTATGAGACTACTACCCCTTATTCTCCATTTTCAAATGGAGTAGCTGAACTTAAAAATTAGACTCTCATAAATTTAACTAATGCTATGCTTGTTAGTTCTGGGTTTCCTAAATATCTTTTGGGGTGAAGCTATTTTAACTGCAAATTTTGTTTTGAATATTGTACCTCATAAAAAGACCTTTTTAACTCCTTTTGAATTATGGAAAAAATATAAACCAAATCTGAATTTTTCAAAGTTTGGGGTTGCTTAGCATATGTGAGGCTACCTAATCCTAAAAGTAAATGGGTACTTAGAAGAAAAGTAAAACTTGATGGATCTATTGAAAAATTCAAAGCAAGGCTTGTAGCTACAGGTTTTAAACAAAAAGAAGATATTGATATTTTTGATACCTTTTCTCCTGTTACTAAGGTTACATCTATTAGATTATTGATTGCTATAACAACTATTCATAATTTGATGATACATCAAATGGATGTAAAGATGGCATTTCTAAATGGAGATTTAGGATAAGAAATCTACATGGACCAACCAGAAGGTTTTACAATACCAGGTAATGAGCACAAGGTATGTAAATTATTAAAATCTTTATATGGTTTAAAAAAAGCACCTAGACAATGGCATGAGAAATTTGATCAATGTTTGCTTTCTAATGGTTTTAAAACAAATGAAAATGACAAATGTATATATTATAAAACTTTTGATGATGCTCATGTTATAATCTGTTTATATGTTGATGATCTTCTAATTTTTGGTCCTAATATGGATATTATAAATGCTGCCAAATTGCTTCTTAAAAATAACTTTGATATGAAAGATTTAGGAGAAGCTAAAGTGATTCTTGGCATGAAAATTTTTAGAACTTCAAATGGCATATTTGTAGATCAATCTCATTATGAATTTAATCACTTAATTATAACTCTAAGACTCCCCCTCACATGTAGGCTTAAACTTCTCCTTAATAAGTGGGGGTTTAACATGTGAGAATTTAACATTTTAAATGGGAGGTAAAGAAAAGCCAGGGATCTTATGCTTTGACTATCAAATTGATTTATGAACAAGTCTTAAATAAAATGTAGAGTTTTATTTGTTAAATTGCCGATAGTTCAAAAAACTTAAACTATTAAAAAATTGTGAATTTAATCACTTAATTATAACTCTAACACTCTCCCTCACATGGGAGGTAGATAAAAGCCAAGGATCTCATGCTCTCTCTCACATGTTGGATATGGTAAATTTAATTATTTAACCAATATTTCTAACACTATCCCTCATGTATGGACCAAAATTACCTTTTAATAGGTAAGGTCTAACACGTGATAATTTAAATGAGAAGTAGAGTGGAGAAGACAAGGATCGAAAACGTGTGTTATTTGTTTTAGTGTTAAACATTACATAGTTTAGTATTAAAAAATCCAAATTTACTTATCTCTTTCAAATAAGCGAGAGATGGGTAAATTAATATTTTTAATGTTAAATTCACTCAGACTTAACAGCAAAAAACAAATGACATATAGATTAACTGTAACACGTTTTTAAAATTAAGGGGTCAATCATACATTTTCTATACTACTATTTAAGGGATTTTTCCTGTTTGGATTCTTCATTTTTTATACCTAAAATATCCTCATTATACCCACTTACAAATTTTTAATTACCGGGGATAAATATATAAATTAAAACTCTTACACCTTAAGACCTACAAACTCACGTACACTTTGCAGTTTTTATCTCACTTTCTATCTCTCATTCTTCTTCAGATTGAAGAAATTTAGTTTAGCTCTACATCCTTCTTTCTTTTTCTTTAGATTAAAGACATTTACTGTCAAAGGCTCCAATAAATTTTCAGGTTCTATCTTTTGCAAGTTCTTCTTTGTTTTCTTTTCTTTTGTTTATGATTAACTTTCTTTGAGTTCTACTTTTTTTTTTCTTTTTTATGGGTATCACGTTAACTCTTTTTTTTTTTTTTTTAAATGTAATTTTGAAATGAATGGTTCATTCACATACTCTACCACTGTACTTGTTAATGAATTGTAATTTCATGTTGTAGGTATTGTGATCTAAAGACAGAACTGTTTTATGCTACAAAAAAAGCATTCAAAATCATTTGTGAACAATTAAACAGTATGGCTTCCCTTACCTCCTTTAGTAGCCTTTGCTTATATTTTATTTAAAAATTTTGAATTGAAATAAAAATAGTTATCATAATCCCAGCAGTTGTTTCAAGTTTCAATGTTCAAACTTCAAAAGTACCCAACTTTGAAAACAAGGAAAAAGAAAATAAAAAGCAACCATATATTCTGGTACGTTATGTGTTACTTTCTTTTTTTGGCTCACGGTTTTTGGGTTTCTTGCTGCAACTGAACAATGTCAATTTTCATTTTCTTTAATTTCCTTCCTCACTTATTTTTTTTTTTCCTTCCTTCTTCATTTTTTTTTTCTTTTAAAGAAAGTTTTTTTTTTTTTTACCATCATTGTATATGTTTTTGGCGTTAAATTTTTTTAGTTTTTTTTTACCATCATTGTATATGTTTTTGGCATTAAATTTTTTTATTTAGGTATGTAGAAACCTTGAGTTCTACTTTTTTTTTTTTTTTTTTTAAGATCTCCATTAGTTATTTTGACACATCAACTCTTTTTTTTTTCTTTTTTTTAGATCTCCATTAGTTATTTATTTAAATAGTTGATGATGTGGTGATAAGATTTTAAAGAGTCCATAATAGAGTTAGATTCTAAAGAATTTTTATCTTTATTCTGAACAATTTTAATAGGATTTTCAGGAAAAATAATCTCATCAAAATTTAAATCAAACACAAACTCTAACAAACTTATGCTATTATCTTTAATAACATGTAAGAGGATTGTGTTTTTTATTTTCAATTTCATTTAGGAGGAGAAGAGAGAGTAAGTATGGATGATATAGAAATTAGTGATTTCTTTGGGAAAGGATAAAGCAATAGAAACCGGTTAAACACTTATAACTTTTTGAGGTGGTTACTGCTTAGTGGTTAGACATGGAGAGCATTTTGGAGATGTCTGGATGAGTGCTAAAAATTTGTAGCCTAATTTTAAGGAGTTGATAGAACGTGAGGATCTGAGAGATGCGTGATAGAGAGAATAAAATTTTTAAAAATTATCTATTTAAAAATTATGAATTTTTTAAAAAAGGTTTAAAATTTAAACATGGATAGAAGAAACAGTTTTTTCAAATTTATCTCAATTTAGGAGTTCTAAATTATTAATTTTACATGTTTAACCATGTTTACACTCCCTAAACAGTTGAATTTGAGGGTACTTTATACAAATTTAACAGTTTGAAATTAGTAATTTTACATGTATAACCCTATTAGCACTTAATACCTAAACTGCTCTTAATCTCTATTTAGTTGTGTGTGTGTGTTTTTTTTACTGAACGTGAGTTTTTTTTTTTTTTTTTTTTTTTTTTTTAAGAATAAAATATTAGAAATGTATGTTAGAATAAGTGGGTTAGTGAGACGGTTCGTATTTTGTAGGTAATATTTTTTCAAACTTATCTAAAATTTAGGATTTTTTAAATTAGTACATTTACATGTCTAACCCTTTTATTTGCGTGAGCACGTGCTCAGAGGCACTTCAATTTTTTGGTATAAGTTAATTGTAGGGACTAGGTTTGAGCACTTCTACTATTAAATGAGTGGACTCAGGCCCAACTAGCCCAATATAATAAATTTATAGAGGATGGGTTTAAGAACTAGGCCTTAGTAAGGGTTACAACGACTAGACATGGTTACGAGTGGGTTGAATAACAAGGACGTGGATTAAAGTATGAAATTCTATCCTCGGGCATTTCTTCCGAGGAACTTGTTGTTGTTCTTCTTTTTTCAGTGCTCAGTTACAAAGGTTCCCACGATCATGCAAATTGCTCTCCTATTCTCTCCTTCTAATTCCCCATACCCTTTTCCTGGAGGATTTCTCACATTATATATCCCCTTCCAGTCGATCTTGGCCCTCCATCTGTTGGTCATGCAGATCACTACTCGAGTGCTTGTCCCATCAGCCACCTTTCCAAATCTTTTGTGAGTTGCAGCAACCAAGACCGTACTGTTCAAGGGTTATTTCCTCATTAATGCGGCCAGAACGTTAGTTGGGGGCATTTAATGCAGATGTGACAGTTTCTCATTGAATTGCTCCTACACCATGCTCTCATGGATGTCTTACTGTACTTGTCCTTTTTCTTGGGGCGCTCTAGGAGGCTGTCTTTGACGACGTGCTGTTTTTCCCTTCTAGGATCTGGGATGGTCGAGAACAGGATCGTCCTCGGCAATGTTTCTAGGCCATTTGGGCTTTCTTCGTTCGTCCTCGGCCATTTCTTCCTCCTTGGCGTGGGCCTTGGGCTTAGTATAAAGTGGGTCGGGTTGTCAAATTCTTTGACTTCACATTAATATTTTGCATTCATTATAATTTAGAGCATTTATTATAATTAGGGGTTACAACATTTTCCAATCACAAAAAAAAATTTAGGGTTGTGATGAAAAAATTATTTCACCACACATAATACTCATTACACCCTTAGGTTTTTTTTTTTTTTTTTTGTGATTGAAAAATGTAATAATCCCTAATTATAATAAACGCTCTAAATTATAATAAATGCAAATTATTAACTTTTTTTTTTTTTTTTTTTTTTAATTTTATTTAATTTTTTAATTTGAAGATCCTCTAAGGACGCGCTCACTAGTAATAATTTAAAGAGTTAAATGTCAGGCTTTGCTTAAAATAAAATGAACCGTTCCGTCTTGATGAAATTGAAACCCTAGTCAAACCCTCCGAATTCAATTTTCCGTTGGAGTCGCATACACCATCTTCTCGATCGCCAAATTTCGATTGAACTCACCTGCGTATAAGATTGGGTCAAAATGTATGGATCGGAGAAAGTCCCCGACGACTCCGAGCGAACCGCTTTCAGAAAAGCCGAGAAGAAGTACAAGCTATACTACGATGACACTTCCAAATCCTCCAAAAAGTACTCAATTCTCTCTCTCTCTCTCTCTCTCTCTTCCATCAATTTGCTTTGCAAAACATGTCTTATTTTAAGCTTTGCGGCCACTTTCTCTCAGGAAAAAACAACCAAAACCAGTGGATTTATCTGAGGTCCTCGATTTCAAGTCCATCCTAGAATCTTACAATCAGAGCGGTGACCTTCCGCCAGGAATTCTCTCTCTTCAAAGCGATTTCAATTTTCCTGTGTTCTCCTTGGAAAGCCGTCCCGGTATGTTTTGGCTACATTACTAATTTCCTATAGTTTGCAATTAAGAGTTTCTTTGTTATTCTTTTTCAGTAAGACATATATATATATACACACACCACTGCATAGCATTTCATGGAAAGAGTATTTTGGCGAATTCCACTGATGGGTTACATTATCAAGATGATTGGAGGTCAATTGCTATCTCGTTATAAAATGTTTAAATTTCAAGATTTTTAAATTTAAATTTATACATAGATGATAAAACATGAGCTCGTGGATTAGATAGTAAATAACGTCCAATTAGCACGAAATTTGCGAGCATATTAAGAACAATGAAATTCTGTAATCCTATGGTTGGATTTTCAAAATGTTAATTCTATAAAAAGTTATGGACTGGTGTCACATGCAAAGACTTACACCAGGTGTTACTTGATCCTAATCCTATATGTGTATATATATATATATATATATATTGCTGTTTTGAAGTAAAATTTGTTTCTATCTATTGGGTTTTAGAGAGATTTTAATGGCTGGAAACTTGTTTTAATGGAAAAACGTCCATAGCTTGTTGTAGTTGCCTTCCTTTTTTTTTTTTTTTTTTTTTCTCTTCCAGTGCATAAATTATACTTTGCTGTTTGCAATGTAGGGTTTTATTTTATTCCTGGAGCATTGAGCGTAGAAGAACAATGCCAATGGATAAGGGAGAGCTTAACCACCTTCCCTCAACCTCCAAACAGAACGAATCACAATGCATTTTATGGTCCTATAAATGACTTATTCACTGCTGCAAAAGAAAAGAAAGTATTGGTTGAAGAAGGGAATGGTCCCAACAGTTTGGAGTCCAAATGTAATCCTTCTGACAGCAATGGAGATGTCCATGGATGGGAATTCTATGAAGGACATACAGTGTCTTCGAGAGGAAATACATGCAAATCAATTTTGGCCTCTGTTCTTTTGCGGAAGTTGCGTTGGAGCACCCTTGGCTTGCAATTTGACTGGTCGAAGGTACATGCTCACCTATTTTTCAAATTTTTTTTTCACATTTTTGTGTTTTACCCGCCTATGTTTTTACTCATTTTTTCTATGGTCAATTTTCTTTTGCATTGTTTTAAGTAATTATCATTGCAATGTCCGTAATGCTTTATACTATGTTATTTGGTATAGTAAATTATAGATCAATATAATTTCTGTAGAATAATTATAGTTGATGCATAAATGTAGGTGCTCAAGTTAGAAAGTACTTAAATCAAAAGTTTAATTGTAATGTGCATAGAATGTCTGTTAATTTGTTATAACATTTAGCTGAAATAAACTCTATAAGAAAATATGCACTTCATTCTATGCATGTTTCATGATAATATGCAGTTGTCACAATGAGATGGCATCTAGTTCAGGTGGTGAAGCTTCAATTTTGTTTCTGCTGATCTGAGTTTAATGGCTCCATCTAGACTTATAATTTAGTAAAACTGAAACAAACATTTTATCTGAATAGAGAGAGAGACAATATTAACCTCATAAGTCCTAAGTACATAAAATATGGATTTTGTCAAAGTCATATTCTGTTTGAGTAATCAAAATTCATTTGCTCACAGCTAAATCTTTTTAATGGAATGATGGCTTGGACTATGTGCAGGCAAACAATTGAACGCCATTTCTTTTAAAAAATAAGGACCATTGCTATTTTCATTGAATTTATAAACCTATTTATGTTCATTATGTAGAGGAACTATAATGTATCTCTCCCACATAACAAGATTCCTGATGCTCTGTGTCAACTGGCTAAAAGAATGGCAGCACCAGCAATGCCTAAGGGGGAACAATTCCAGCCAGAAGCTGCAATAGTGAACTACTTTGGGATAGGTACTCTTTAAGTCTGAAGAAAAATTTTGTATCTTGATTTGAGAAGGTTTAAATTATTTTTTTCATTATGTTAATCCATTTTTTTCCCATGCAGGTGATACACTTGGGGGCCACCTTGATGACATGGAAGCAGATTGGAGTAAACCTATAGTAAGCATGAGGTATCTTTCTATGCCTCTCTCTTATTTAAAAAAAGAAAAAAAGAAAAAAAAAAGAGCCAAGACCATGTTAGGTCCTGATTCATCTTTTACATTTCCTCAGTTTGGGCTGCAAAGCTATTTTCCTTTTGGGAGGAAAGTCTAGAGAGGATCCTCCATTGGCAATGTTTCTTCGGAGTGGTGATATTGTTCTAATGGCTGGAGATGCAAGAGAATGCTTTCACGGTAAGGGTAAACTTTCAGCTAGTAGACTATTTGTTTGGAGTACATGTGGATGATACTTGTTTCTCTTATCCATTTTGAAGTTCTTCAAATCTTTTCTCATATAACTTCAATAGAAAGCATATTTCAGGGACTTATCCACCAAAAAAAAAAAAAAAAAAACCCGCATATTTTAGTGGATGGTAAATCAGAGTTTAGGAGCTAGTGATTTAATTTAGGCAAACAATTTAGGATTTGATAATTACCAAAAATTTACACTTCTGTGTTGTACTTGTACAACCTATGCTGCCTTCATGTTCGAAAGCAATGATTTCATCATTTATAAATTCACAACTGATCTACAGAGTATCCTTTTAAGTAAATCAAATTTCCTAAGGAAATCTCAGGGATGTAGAGGGCTCAAAAGAAGCTGCTTATGAGAGAAGCTGCTTATGAGTGGCAAGAACTTTGTTATCTCAGTACTTTGCAGCCAAGTCTAACAATTACAGTTACTATGGGTTCAAGTTACCTCAATTAGTAAAGTTTATTGTCGTTGAATAAGAGATCTAGGGTTTGAACCTTGCCTACATCAAAAACCTATTAATGTTTTGGCCTAATGATGAGCAATTATCATGGAACGAATACCATTGGTTGAAATTCTATATATATATATATATATATATATAAGCGTAAAACAATATAGTTACTTTTTTGGGAAAAACTCCATTGTGTAGCATACTCACGCCTCATTTACTGCTCTTCTAAAAACTCTCACTTTGATAATTCTTTATATTAGTAAGTTGTTTTTGTAGGATTGTTAGTTGTGCTATAGCTCATTGGTGCATTGAGAATCTTGTTTTAAAATGTATGTTAATCTAGTTGTTCTATGATTATTAACTCCCAGCAATTTTCTTTTTAAAGGCCTCATAGGACATCTACCTTTTCTCTTGTCACAGGTGTGCCCCGGATCTTCACAGATAAAGAACATGCTGAAATCACCCCCTTAGAGTTGCAATTCTCACATGGAGATGATCTTTGTTTCTTAGAATATATCAGAACTTCAAGAATCAACATAAATATCAGACAAGTCTTTTGAGTTTGTTTTTTTTTCTCTTTCTTTCACCAAATTTTGTTCCCTAGACTATAGAATTTTGAGAGGTGACAATTGACACTTGAGGACAAGATGTAGGGAAGTTGTGAAGTTTATGCACCTGATTTTGCACACTGAAGATACCAGAACTAACAAATGAAAACAGTGGAGTAGAAGTGGTCAGAAAGACATAATGGCTGCCAAAGCCCGCCTGAGTTTATGAACCTAAACAGAGCTAAAAATGGAATTTAGCCAATTAGGACTTGTTGAGTTTATTGGAGTTGGAGATGTTCTCATGTTAAATTTTTCCGTAAGCTGTATCATTTAATAAGTTTATCGCGACTCAATTTTGCACTCATCCTAATAATTTTATGTATCATTTTTTGGGTTTGGATAATTATAATAATCAAACCAACTTTAATAAGTGCATAGCATTATTTCTGTAGCAACTTACATCTAAACTTGCTTAACTGTAATTGGTGAGTCAAGGGTCAAATCTCATGCTTTTCTTATAATACCCTTTCTAAGAATGTGGCAGTGCTTGTGCAAAGCCCAGTTGGCACACTATACCCAACTTTATCTTGGGTCACAATTTTGAGCCTAAGGAGTTGCTTCGGCATTTGCATATTGATTGGCTCGTTAAGGATCTTTAAATATTGATGAGTGGGCACAAAACCAAAAAATAGAAAAGGGAATTGATCTGGGCTTATTTTGATTAGTCCTTGTAACTTGTAAGTTCTCCAATTGTCATGGTTGCTCTTCCAGCTGTTAAGGAAAGAGATCTCTTTCCTACTTTCCTTTGAAAATCAACTGTTTTTAATGTTTCTTTGAAGTATCCCTTGGGTAAAATAAACTAGATTGCATGTGGTTGTTTTCCTAAAGAATGATTATCTGTGAAAGTAAAACAGGTCATACATTTTTACTTTCCCACAAGATTGAAGTTCTGTTCAACAGAATACAGAGAGTAATTTTAACGGAAGAGAAAAAAAGCAGTTTGGAAAATCAGAGTAGGATTCAAATAATGGCGAAGAAATTAGCTCTTCTTAAAGGCTTCTTATATTTGTGGCTCTTTTCACTTTGACAGCAAAAATATTGTGGAGAGTGGGATTTGAACCCACGCCCTTTCGGACCAGAACCTTAATCTGGCGCCTTAGACCAACTCGGCCATCTCCACATTTGCGTTCAAATCGCTCTGGGTTTTATTTTTAAAACAATAATGTATATTTACTTATCAAATAATGTATATTTACTTTTTAGCGATACTACGATCTCTTCAGCGAGTACTATACTATAGTGTTCAAATAATGGGAGAAAAAGAAAAATCGAATCAAAACTTGGTTAGTCATAATAACCTTTTAGCACTTAGAGCATTCACAATGGAAAATTGTATCATATCCTATTTTACCATCTTAAAAAGTTACTTTATCAATTATACTATACCATTTTACAACACGCCCAACATCCCAATTTTTATTTTCTTATTCTACTCATTAAAATAATATATATTACATACTAAAAAAATATAATATATTCCAATACAACTCTCCCTCTCTCTTCTCTCCCATCTCTCTTCCACTTTATTAATTAAAATATATTATAATTTTTACAATTGTGCTACAGTGTCATCCTTTATTTAGGATAACACTGTAGCACAATTGCAAAAAAAAATTGCAATTTTGGCATTTTATAAGTCCGGTTGCCAACACATTTTTGTGCCTTGATTGTACTTCTTCCCTACATTTCTCATTTGCAATTGCTAATGGGAATGCTCTTAGCAGATGTATTAAGAGAATGAACTAAAAGATCTTTCTCACCCAAAAAAAAAAAAAAAAAAAAAAAAAAAAGAAGAAGAAAAGAATGAACTAGGTTGTATATAGATTTCATTCTATGGTGAACTTTGTCAAAGAAATATGGGAAAGGAGAAATTGATTTTTTATTTTTTGGATACAGGAGAAGTTTATTTTTAATTTAATTATTATTGTTGAAGTTTAATTATAATTTAATAAAAAATTTTCTCTGATAAAAACTTATTAATATTGATTATGTAATAAATCATCAGTTGAGCTTTCGTTAATACGGGTGGATGATGGGATTCATGTGGTCCAAGAACAAACATATAATAAGATAGAAAATAAGTAAGGAGAACACTGGTGTGGTGTTTGTCAAAAACCCTCTGATGACTAAGTCAGATCAAGTTCAATGGAATCACTTGGATCAGAGAGTAATTTAGCTTAAAAGTTCAAAGCATGGAAATTGTGTACTTTTTTGGTTCTGCTGTCCCTTGGCTTTTATCGCTATCTTCTCTTCAATGTTTAACTGATATCTTTCTTTACTTTTGTGTAATAGAAGGCATTTAAGAATAAGAGCATTGATTCTACAACGGCTATCTTCATGTTTTTTGGATTTGTCCATTAAGATAGACCAAACTAATAAAATATGAGTTCATCAAATATTTTTTGAAAACTTGAATGTTTATAGTGTTTCGGCAAATGATGCATACCTATGAGTTCTAATTAATTCAATTGATATAGTTTTGTGTCATCAAATAAGGGACTTGACTTCATATCCCACATGTCTACCATTATTTTTGTTAAAAAAATAGTATGTGTAAGGACCCAAAAAAAAAAAAAAAAATACAGGACTAAAGCAATTAACATGAACGAAAAAAGCACAAATTCAATGTAAATTCTTCATCGGGCAGGTTCGAGGATGGATTGCACATTAACAGTCAAAACTGATATTTTTACAGTCGGATCTTTAGTTCTCTCTCTCTCTCTCTCTCTCTCTCTCTCTCTCTCTTCGTTTGTAAAATATCCATCCCTTTTTCTAGAGGGGTTCCTTTCCTTATATAGTCATTTTCATTACTTCTCAGCCCTCTATCTATACGTCTTAGGGGAATAATTTGGATGCTTGTTTTATAAGGACCCTTTTGGAGGTGGTAAAGAGAGTTGTGAGCTGTGGAGTTACTGTTTAGGTTTCTTTTCCTTATAAATGCGGCCAGCTCAGTTGGTACAAAGTATTGAATGTGGAGGTGATAGCTGCCTACGCAGATATTTCCCCTTTCCGTTACTTGCATAACTCTGGTGTATTCCATAGTGCTTTACTTTTTAGTGCAGGGAGTTAAATAAGGTACTCCCAAGGGGCACTTGTTCCTTGAGCCCCTCGAATAACAGGCCTGCTAGCCTCCTTTCGTTAGACCTCATATTCTAAGTTTTAGTCTGGTTCTAAGTGGTCTTGACGTCTTCTCTCCACGGTCTAAGTCTGCGTGTCAGACTTGGGTTGACACATGTATGGGCGTTTGATCATCCTCGGACAGGGCCCATGAGCCTTAGAATGTCCTTGGACCACTTGCTCCCACAATATGTTTTTGACATATAATTAAATAAGAATTAATTGTTCTAGTGATTAAAATTTTTATTTAATTATAATATCGCATGATTGTGAGGATGTGTATTAATTATTGAAATATTTGGTTATAACTTTTAATCCGAAGGTATTATTCAAGCACACGATATATCATTTTGATCATTAGAGCTTGTAAAATTTTTTAAAATGAAAAATGGGAAGATCAAACGATCAAAATTACAATTATGCCCTTACATTGTGGAATGACTGTTTTGTCCTTAGAGTGAGGTTAAATAGAGGTTGCAAAATGAGTTGTATGCACATACCAAGCAACAAGACTTTCGAATTATGGTGAAGATAGACTAAAGGGGACACAAAGTATGTAGATTTTATCCTGCTTTAAATTAAATTGGACCTCCATGATTAATCGAGTATATTAGGCATAGTTCATCACTGAGATGTATTGATGAGCTTCCATTATCACAAGAAGAGTTAAAAAAGAAGAAAACTAGCGGGGAGCACAAGCATAATTGAAGACTCAATCTACTAAACAAGTTTATAGATCCTACGGATTGATTGACGATCAAACAACTTTTACTCATGAACCATAAGGGCACAATAAGCGGCGAGTACATGAATACTGATATAGATTTGGAAAGGCCCAATAAATGTATGTTGCTAGACTAAAGAGGATGTATGCATTGCATTATGAATGGTAAAGGCATTCCATGAGGATGGTGTAGAGGAGAGAAACAAGGCAAGTAAAGCCAAACAAGACCAATGCAAGATGTGAACTAAACTTCAAGCATTAAGCTGGGCTAGAAGTCTAGTGTGACACAAAGTCTACTCAGGGATTAATGAACATTTTTACCTTTATTCCCTAACTAACTTTGAAAAAAAAAAAAACTCCTTTTATCATTCTTTTATGTTTTTATGTTTTTATTTTATTTTTATCCTTCCTTCAATCTTGCCAAGATAAAAGAATTACTTCTATTTATAGGCATGAACAGTTTGGAAACATGAGTCCACTTCTTAAAGATCTACTGATAGATGTCATTAGATCTAAAGGATCATGTGTCACACAACACATAGATCATTCTTTTATTGGCTTATTAAGGGGTTGCTATTGCATACTTTGGAAGTATATTCCCTCCCTTTCACAGTGGATGGAGGCCCACCCTCTATGAGAGGGAGGGAGCATACAATAATTTTCCCTTTTTATGCGCCAATGATTCCTATTTCCACGATCCCTCCAAGACACTGCCCTATGTTATTCCCTTAACACGCCATGCCTAATCATAGGAAGTATATGCCATGATCCTTGTCCACGATTAGGCCAAGATGCTTATCTATGGTAGGATCTTTTATCACATGTCTGGATGGCCTAGGTCCACCTTCTTAGTCCTATACTTAAGCGCCTAGATCCTTTTTCTATTCTGCTAGAAACTACCTAACAAGGGATTATCCATTGAATTGCTTTTAATACGTCTTAGTGGCACTTGATCCATATTTTGATGTTGAGTCCATCCAATGATGTCAAACTATATAAGAATGTACACCCAATGACAATGAGCAAAGAACACAAGTGATGAAACAAACTCACGGAAGTTGGGGGAAAAGCTCAAGAACACGTTAATAGGGAAAGGGTAATGTGCCCCAGAGGAAAGTAATTCCTTTTTCTCAAATGATCTTAAAGGCCGGTGATTATTAAACGATGCTTGTAGCCAATAGGCCAATACATTCAATATGATACAAACATAATATGTATCAAAAAATTGATTGTGTCATTTATCCTGTCTATTGAGTTGCATGGAGCTTCAATCATTATAAAAGTCACTATAAGAGCAATTGCATTAGTCAGTGTAAATTTTTTTAAAAAAAAGTTGTTAATTTTACATTTTTTTGCTCAAAAACTACCCATATCAATGGGCCTATAATATTATGCATATACAAAATTGCTACAGTAGCCATGTAAATATATACACGGTTAGAGCATCCACACCAGTGCCTCTAAAATAGAAAAAATGTCAAAATTTACACAATTTTCCTCCAAAACTACCTATATCAGTCGGTGTAAAAATGCGTATATTTACACACTTGCTACAGTAACCGTGTAAATATACATGGTTATTGTAGCTGTGTATAACAATATTTTATTCTTTTTTCTCTCTCACCATTTAGATTCACTCACTTTCCCAACGGACACAACAACCCATCAAAAGAACAAGAAAAGAAGAGGAGGAGTAACACTTAACCACCAACCCAGTACCACCCAACCACCACCACTGCAACCCATTTCAATAGTTGATAATCCACCACAAAATTGATCCAAAATCAATGGAAAATCAAACCAAACCATCAGAAAACCCAACTCAAAATCAAGCCAAACCAAAATCAAGCCAAACCCATTGAAAAACCTAACTCATAATCAACCTAAACCCTTTGGAAAACCCATCCCAAACCCAAACCAAAATCAATAAAAATTGAATCTAATACTAATAGAAAACCTATATGAAAAATCCAACAGAAAATCCACATGAAAAACCCAATGAAAATCAACCGGATCTGTCGTTGTTGCTATCACTAGATCTACCTTGTTGCTGCCGCCGCTGGATTTGCGTTGTTGCTACCGCCAGATTTGCTTGCTTCCACTATTGGATCTTTTGCCTTGTGTGAGTTTTGGGTTTGATATATGAGAGAGGAAGAGAGTTCAAAGAGTACCAAACGTGTTGGTTTAAGACATGAGAGAGGAAGAGAGTTGAGGGAATACTAGAGGCATATAAGAATTAAGAGAGAGAGAGAGAGAGAGAGAGAGAGTGTGTGTGTGTGTGTGTGTGTGTGTGTGTAGATGGGATAATAATTAAAAACGAATAAAAATTTATTATTTAAAAAAAAGAGTAGTGTATAATAGATGATCTAATATGAGTGTTTTTGCAAATTATTCATGTAAAATAGAAAAATTGAATTCTTATACTAAAATAGACTAAAAGTTTTAGACACGTTTATATGAATAGTCTAATACTACAAATATAATAATTTTTTTATCACACAAATGAGACACTTTTTTACCTACTAATAGACCTGGCAATTATCCTCGTCCGAAGAGCCAACTTGGATAAGGATAGAACGCCATAAAGACGGGTACTTAATGCCTCGACAGTTGCATATAAGGGATGAGATCGTTGGGGCCTCCATTAAGGCCAAATTAAATAGGCTTGAGATGTTACCGAATGAGCCTTCAAGTCACCATTTAAGAAGAACAATGGCTAGTAAGATGAGCCTATTTATAGGACCTACCAAATTCCGGACAAGGGAGATAGACACTGATCATTTTTCACTCTCATTACTAAATGCTCTCGATTTTCTTGAGCTCCATTTGCTAACTTTATTATCGGAGACTCTGTGGCTAGCACCACACCGATGGCCATCTAAGAGGATCCCCCTTTTTTCACTAACCTTGCATGAAATAGTACGAACTTGTATTAGAAGTCTTTTGGACAAACCCAACTACTAATCTCAGCATCATCAGTTTGGCGCCATCTGTGGGAATGAGGCATTCAGAATTTCGTTTGAAGTCACAGTCCCGATTGGTTCCAACATCTAGAAGGCGTCCAATACCCCACAAGATTCTACAGCATTAGTTTTGCAAATTTAGACACTTACAACTAGCATGGAGGAACTCACTAGGTAAAACCAGGAGATGAGGCTACAACTGCAACAGGAAGAAAATCATTCACCCACGAGGGTTGGGACTAACAGGAATAACGATGAAGATAGCCACAAGAGAGATGACTATCGACGACCGAACTCTTCAGACGAAGCGAATTCAGACCTCCTCAAAGATATGAGGAAGGAAATGGACTAACTGAGAAACGCGATGAGGAAAAAAATGGATCGGAATTTGGACAGGATGGTCAGAAGGACAGACTTGCCCTTCACTGCAAAAGTCTTGGAGTGTCCTATGCCCCCAAAGTTTTGTCTACCACAGCTCGAATCATTTGATGGTTTGAAGGACCCGTTGGACCATATCACTACCTTCAAAACAAATTTGACTCTACAACAACCCCCAGATGAGATATTGTGCTGCTCTTTTCTTACCACCCTTAAAGGAGCAGCGGGAGTGTGGTTCTATGTACTAGCAACATCGTCCATTGACAACTTTGAGCAACTGGGCAATTCCTTCATGCACCATATCATAGGTGGGCAACGTTAGAAGAAACCAGCGGACCATCTGCTCACCATCAGGCAAGAAGAGAGGGAGCCCTTGAGGTCATACGTGAAACGTTTTACTAGAGAAGTCCTAGAAGTTGATGAAGCAGATGACAAGGTACAGTTAACCACTTTTAAAGCAGGTTTAAAATCCAGGAAGTTTGTAATTGCCCTTGTGAAGAGCTTGCCGAAGACAATGGCCGAGATGTGGTGAAAGCCTAGAAGTACATAAATGCAAAAGATGCTCTAGCTGCGATAAGGGAAGAAAGCAGGCCTAAAGGGAAGGAAAGTGTTAGGAAAAACCGAAAAGGACGCAAGAAGGAAAGGAACGATCGTCACACTAGCTCCGATGGAAATAAGCGAAGAGACGACAAAATTCCACGGACGGTAAAATTCACTCCTTTAATGATACCTGTTGATAAAATTTTAGGGCAAATTAAGGACGATTATCACCTCAAGTGGCTGAAACCACTTCATTCCTCGCCTAATGTACGAGACAAGAGGAAAAATTGCCATTTCCATAAAGACCACGACCATTACACTAAGGATTGCAGAGACTTGAAGGAACAGATAGAAGAATTGATTCAGAAAGGCAAGTTGCAAAAGTTCGTAAAAAAGGGCGAGTCCAACCAATCTAGGGACGATCGCAAAGAGAAATCTGAAAACCCGCCTATAGATGAAGACAAGTCATACAACCGTCCGTAGAGCATGATCGAAGACATATAGACGATTTCTAGAGGACCATCCATTGGTGAATCTTTCAAATCCCTTAAGAAGTCCCAACAAAGACTTGTGAATAGAGTTCACGGAATGCATCCTTTGAAGCAAAGAAGACGAACAAATATGGACATCCTATTCTCGGAAGAAGATGCTAGAGGTGTGAAGCAACCACATGGTAACCCCCTGGTCATCATGCTTATGATAGAGGGATTCAACGCCAGACGAATTCTCGTTGACAATGGCAGCTTTGCTGACATTATTTACCTCTCGACTTTCTAATAGCTAAAGGTGGATCCCAAGTGGTTGTGACCATTCAAATCTCCTTTCGTCAGTTTCAACAGAGACTGAATGTACCCTAGAGGAATAGTGACACTGACGGTCACAGTAGGATCCTATCCCCTGCAAATCACCAAACAGCTTGACTTCCTAGTGGTGGATTGCTCGTCATCGTATAACGTGATCATCGGAAGACCTATGCTCAACCATTGGAAAGTAGCAACGTCTACATACTGCCTGAAGGTAAAATTTCCAACTAAACACGAAATAGGCGAAGTCAAAGGAGACAAGGTGTTAGCCAGAGAATGCGAATAGGCCTGAAGCAGGGTTTTTCCTGGACGAGCGAATGCGAATAGGCCTTCCAAGAGCTGAAGCGTTATTTGAGTAGCCTTCCCTTCGTGAGCCCATCAAAGGAAAGGGAAGATTTGTTCTTGTACCTCACAATGTCAACCACGGTCGTGAGTGCAGCTTTGATTCGAGAAGAGAATAGAGTACAACTCCTTGTCTACTATGTGAGTCAAGCATTCCAAAGAGCCGAGGCCAGATATTCACGAATGGAAAAGATCGTCTTCGGCTTAATCATAGCCTCGCAAAAAATTTGTCCCTACTTCTAGGACATTCCCATTTTGGTGATGATGGACCAACCTATAAAGAAAGTAATGAACAAGCCCGAAGCAGCAGGGAGGTTAGTACAATGGGCAATTGAGCTAAGTTAATTTAACATTGAATATCGTCCCAGAACAGCCATTAAAGCTCAGGCATTGGCTGACTTCATCGCTGAGTTCACCCTACTGGACGATGAAAAAGCACAGGATGAATCAGAATGGTGGATGATATTGACAGATGGATTGTCAGTTCAGAAAAGAGAAGCAGTTGGGGTTATCATCAATACTCCCGAAGGGGAAATCTTCAAGTATGGAGTATGGCTTCAATTCCCTACCACCAACAATGAAGCAAAGTACGAGGCCATACTAACGGGACTCAGGATTGGGAAAGCCTTGGGAGCCAAAAACCTACTCCTCAAAAGTGATTCTTAGTTGGTAATAGGGCAGATAAAAGGAGAATACGAAGCAAAAAAATGCAGAATGCAAAAGTACCTTAAGTTGACGAACCAACTGGTCCAGGAGTTCAACCAGGTGGACTTCACGTAAGTCCCTCGAAACCAAAACTCAGAAGCAGATGAAGTAGCAAGGCAAGCATCGTTAAAGTAAGGAACGGGTTTGCTCGATTTGAAAGTAGAAGTGCAAAGGCATCCAAGTATTGAAGAAATCCACACCTTTGTGATCCAAAACCAGAATGGTTGGATGAATCCAATCCTCTCTTTCCTACGAGATGGACGCCTTCCAATAGGCACTAATGAAGCAAGGAAGGTCAAGAAGCGAGAGGCTAGGTTCAAAATCCTGAATGACACTCTGTATAAAAGGGGCTTTTCCATGCCTTACTTGAGATGCATTGAGGAAGATAAAGCAAAATACATCCTGGAGGAGGTCCATGAAGGAATCTACAGAGACCACACAGGCCTGAGGTCCCTAGTTAGCAAAATTATCAGAATAGGCTACTATTGGCCTACCATGCAAAAGGATACGAAGGAATATGTGGAGAAATGTGATAAATGCCAGAGGTTCGAGAACGTTCAACGTGTGCCCGGAGAAAAGATGACGGCCATAACCTCCCTATAGCCCTTTGCTCAATAGGGAATCGACATCATGGGCCCCCCTACCCTAAGGTAAAAAGCAAGTAAAATTTCTGTTAGTTGCAATAAATTATTTCACAAAATGGGTAGAAGCAGAAGCTTTGTCAACGATCACAGGAGCGAAGATCTGGAGCTTTATGTGGAAAAATATAGTTTGCAGGTTCGGCATACCAAGGACGATCATATCAGATAATGGTCGTTAGTTCGATAGCCAGGAATTCAAGAGCTTTTGTTTAGGACTCGGAATCAAGAACCAGTTTTCTTCACCAAGACACCCACAAGCCAATGGTCAGACGGAAGTGATGAATCGAACATTGCTAAAGATCATCAAAGTTCGCCTAGAGGGGGCATAGGGTGCTTGGCCAAAAGAGTTACCAAATGTCTTGTGGGCCTACAGAACCATAGCCAAAACCCCAATCGGAGAAACACCATTCAGGCTCACCTATGGTATTGAAGCAGTAATACCAGTCGAAGTAAGAATTACCAACATAAGAAGAGATTTCTTTCAAGAAGGCAGTAACGACGACTAGATGAAGGTCAACCTGGACTGTCTGGACGAGACAAGAGAGGAAGCATCCAAAAGAATGACCAAGTACCAGCAAAAGATGACTGAGTACTACAACAAAAGAGTAAAGCTTAGAAGACTAAACATAGGAGATCTCATCTTATGTAGAATCACACCAACAACAAAGGACTCAACACAGGGAAAGCTCGGACCAACTTGGGAAGGACCTTACAAGATCGTCCATTACTCAAGACAGGAAAGTTATCACTTGGAATCGATGGAAGGGAAGAGACTACCATGACTATGGAACATTGAGAGCATTTGCAGAGGTATCATTGTTAGAGACAAACCATTGTTGTAATCATAAAAGAAATCCTTTATTGAAGGGAAATAAAGCAATAAAAGTATTATTCAGCAAATATTCTCGAAAGTTGTATACAAACAAACCATGGACGATCTTATTATCAGGATGGTAAACCACGTAAAAAAAAAGGCCAAGTGATAAAATTCCTTAAATGGATGTAAATTACTAAAAATGGCTAAGTAATAAGATTCCTTAAATGGATGTAAATCACCTAAAAATGGCTAAGTGGTAAGATTCCTTAAATGGATGTAAATCATTGATGAAGCAAAGTGATAAGATTCCTTAAACGGATGTAAATCACTAAAAATGGCCAAATGATAAGATTTTTTAAATGGATGTAAATCATTAAAAATAGCTAAGTGATAAAATTCCCTAAATGGATGTGAATCACTGATGATGCTAAAGATTCCTTAAAGGGACACAAACCACCTAAAATGGCTAAGTGGTAAGATTCCCTAGACAGGAGTAAATCATTGATGATGCCAAGTGAAATGTAAGCCGCTAGAGAAGAAAAACAAATGATGCAACCCCGGGTGAAGAAAAAAATCGTCCAAACAAGGCTAAAAGATTGCCACCTCCCGGCAAAAGGCAAAAAAGAAGTTCATGCAACAGGAAAAGACAACTGTCAAAGGTAAAGAAAGCAAACACACACAATATATATATATATATATATATAAGGTGAAATAGTTCCAAAGTTACCAACTAAAGCCCAAAAACATATTGGGCACCACCACAAAAAAAGAAAATAATAATAATAGGAGCAAGTAAAAGAAAAAGTGCTTTAGGTCGTGGCTTCGTCCCTACCAGCAGCATCCATAGGAGTGTCCTCAGGTTTAGGATCATTGCTTTTTGGAGTGTTCTCTTCGAGAGTAGCAGCAGCTTAGGTAGCCTCGTCAGCCTCCATCTCCTTGTCCACCTCCTCAAAGTCTAATTTCTCCAAGTTGACTCCAAAAGGGTGCTTTACCATGTACCGCCTAAGGAGCTCAAAACCTTTATAGTACCAACTAAAGAGCACAATGATGTACTCTTCAGCCAGTTGGAAAGCCTGAACAGCCTTGGCAACCACAAATTTAACCTTTTGGTTTGCGGCTTGAAGCTATTCCTTCTTTTGCAATGTTAACTGCTTCTTGACCCTGAGCTCGTCAGCCAATGCCTTGGCCTTCTCCTTAGCTATGTTGGTATCGTCCATGGCAGTAATGAGTTCTCTCCTTAGCTTCACGGCCTCAGTCTCCAAAGCCTCTACTTTGGACCTTACCACCACAGCCTTCTCTTCCTGGCCAAGGTACTCAGCAGATATGTGGATCGCCTCTCCTAGTGCCTGAAAGCCATAAGGGGGGAAGAGTTATAAAACAATAAGAACCATCCAGACTAAGTTATGCAAAATGAAAAGAGGTTTACCTGGACGAGCTTATGGATATGGCAGTTCACAAGCTTATGAGAACAAATGCCAAAAAGGAAAAAGCGCCTTAAGGTCTTCAATAGTAACAATAGAATGGGCCCTCGCCAGGGCAATTCTAGCATCATTCTAGACATTGGACGCTTGGAAGCCCACTTTCTTCTTTCCCTTTGCCAGAGTCCTCTGCCTCTTTGGACAAGGAGTGAGCTCTTCCAAGGAAGTCATAGGAGAGGCTGTACTTATGGTTTCAGGGACAGAGGTAGTCGGGGTGATCGAGGTCCCCTTCTCAACGACCTGAACCACTTTCTTTCCCAAACTTGAAAGAGGCTCGTTCTTCTTGGCCTTCATCCTAGCGTACATCTCCTAATTAAACTTGGTCATCATCTCTGCATGACAGAAAGGAGATATATAAAAAAAAATAAAAAAAGGGGGAAAAACTCAAAACAAAACTCACTTTTCTCTTCGATCTCAATAGCGCAGGTCAAAGGGGGAAGGCTCCAGACCAAGGAAATGACGAGCCAAAGTTCAGGGATCGACAAGGTCGTCAAAGTCGTCGATCATCTTTGCATATTTAGTGGTTGCCTGGACGCAGGGGCGCTCCTTAACTGTGAATTCACAATCAAAGGTCAGTGACGAATCAAATTGAAAAGAGAAAGAACTGTAAAAAAAATAAATAAACAAAGGACAACACACCTAGCCTCGGGGACTTCCACCGACAAAGCAATCTAGGAACCTCACCCCAGAAGTCGTCAGAAAGGGTTTCCCATCCATCTCCAGACACGAAGAAGTATCTGGACTTCCAATATCGAAAAGATGAAAGAAGATCCGTGATGATCCTCGCCTTCCTGACCTAAAGCACAAGCTCATAGTACCCGTACTCCTTGGACTCCTTCAAAAAATACAGATGAACAAACTCGTCCAACCTGATCATGTCACCTTCAATGATGACCATCCCAATCTCTATACAGCTAATCACTATCCTCCACGAGTTTGGCATAAGTTGCCCTGGAGCGATGTTGAAGTGGTTCAAAAGTTTCATGATGAATGGATGGACAAGGAACCTAAGGCCACACTGGAAAGCAGCCTTGTAGAAGCACACTTTTACATGCTAGAAATGACAGGCTTTTTCCCCTTCTCGAGGAAGACGAATCCTGGATTCCTCAAGGAACTGAAATCTGTCTCTAAACCTAAAGAGGGTGTTAACGTCTAGAGCACACTCCTCCCTAAGGGCATGAAAGGGCCTAATCTCCTTTCATCTAGACGAAGAAGGGCCAAACGCAACAGTATCTCCCTCCTCCTCAACGGGGTCATCGCTAGACGACAACCCCATCTCAAGCTCACTAGATCTCACCTCAGACACTACCTCCCTCTCACCCACCATTTCCTTAAACCAATTGAGAGGTTGATGCAGCAAAGGGTGCAAATAAGCCACCACAAAACCAAAATTGCTACCACTAGGTACAAAACCCTCAATTGGGGGGCAATAGGTGCTAAAGGAACCTAGAGATGCCCTAAACGAGCAAAGAAAAACAAAATAGAGGGACAAAGTTGCCTAACCTCGGGGCTATCAACCATGGAAATCAAAAGAAAATGTTTGAATTTCTATCCCTAAACCAAAAAGGAAAGGTAGATATAAAGGAAAAAAGAAAAAGGAGGGAAACCGTACCTCCAAAAACCAAGCTTAGAAGAGGAAAAGTTGATGGGATTCACAAAAGCTTGGAGAGGAAAATGCAGAGCAACAATGGCGAGAGAGAGAAGAAAAGTAAAGAAAGAGAAGAGAAGCTAAGTGGTTTAAAAAGCTAGATTTGGGAAACTGAAAATCGGCGAGAAACCCAAAAGTCCCTCGAACAACGCGTTGCAATCCACCACACAGAGCGGGCCACGTGGCCACGACACGTACGACGCCACCACTCTGCATTAAATACGGACACAACAAAAATCTCAAGAGTCAAATTTGAGCAAATGACCTTTCATATTCTCGAGATCGTCATCACAATTAAGGATGAACTCAGAATAGGGGGGCAACTGATAGACCAAGCAATTATCCTCGTCTGGAGAGCCAGCCTGGACGAGGATGGAACGCCATAAAGACAGGTACTATTACTGAATTCTCTCTATTTTCCTAAGCTCTATTTGCTAACTTTATCATTGAAGACTCTGTGACCGACATCACACTGGTGACCACCTGAGAGGACCCCCCTTTTTTCACTAACCCTGAAGGAACTTGGACGAACTTGTATTAAAAGTCTTCTGGACAAACCCAACTACTGATGATCTCAACATCATCACCTACCGTTAATTGTAAAAGTCTAGGCTGTCTAGTGGCTGGCTTAGGGGCATCATCACGTCATACCATTAGACTTGGTATAGGCGGCGCGCGGAAGAAAATGACGGAAAGCTTTTGAAAAATCAGTGGCGAAAGTACGTCGATTTGCCTTCCACTACTAGTCAAGTAGCTAGGAAGGAAGACTCAAAAAATTAATTAAAAATGGGTGCATAGGAAGACCATGTCAAATAATCATTTGTCAAATTAAACATACTAATGATTGGACTGACTGGATCACTTAAAAAAATTTCAAATCCATTCAATTTCGGATGGTGAGAAGAAATCAGAAATCTAAAAATAGTAGCATTTTATACAACGTTTGAAGGAAATAAATGTAGTAAAAAAAATGTTGTTTCACGCACCGAACTGCTACTGTAGTAGACTCTAGGCAGGGAAGGAGTTAAATATGGACTTGGGGGAATGATCTCCCAATTTTTATTTTATTTTTTATTTTTAAATTAGTATATTAATTAGTACTAATTTTAGTAATTGTGTACAATAAAGTTATGCTTCGCCCCTTAAAAATGTCATCTATTCTTTTATAACAATGTCATCGATTCTTTAAAGAGTAATATTATAACCACAAATTTTTCTACAACATTTTTACAAACTGTTAAGGTAGTAAATTCTTATTGGTTCGCACACTTACATCACTTTTTATTTATCAGTAACCACTCACTACATTAGCAATTTGTAAAATTTTTGTAGTTTTAGCATTTTCTACATTTTAAAGGCCATAAAAAATTAATAAATTAAATTTAAAATAAAATATACAAGTCCAAAAAAATTAGCTAAACAACAAAAATTATCAATAGTAAAACTAAAGAAAATTAAGTTCAATCAACCTATTTTACCCAAAACAAACAACCTTACCCTTTAAAAAATTTCAAAAAAAAAAAAATCTCAGTAATTAAGCAATAGTCTTAGAGGCCAAAGTAGCTGCATATAACAAGCAGCAAAACTACTCCTAATTCCAAATCCTGGCTCCGTCTCTCACTCTAGGTGAAGAATATGTAAACCTTTAAAACATTCACAGAAATGAAGCCAAATTTTTAGCTTTTTAGCACCACTAAAAGTTATTTTATCTATTTTACCTTCCCACATCCAACAGCAACAGCAATGGTTTTATTTTAGCTCTTAACATAATAAAATAATATAAATACTACAATAAAATAATATTTCATTCAACCACCAAAACACAACCACATCCACCATCAAAGCCATAGAAATCACTGCACAAATATATAGAGGAAAACTTTGAAAAGTAGTGTGAACGCAGAGATGGAGAGAGGAAAAGTAGTGTGAACGCAAAATGAAATGAAGAAGAAAGAATAAAAATAAAAAAAGTAGTGTAAACACAAATGTACGGTAAAAATATCTATATAACTATTTAGCACCACTATTAGTGCACACTAGTACGGTACCGTAAACCACATGATGATTACTTCCAATTCCAGGTGTGTGAATTGAATTTTCAATTTTGAATGGGTACTTTTCTAAAACATTTTGAAAAGAACTCAAACGCAGGCATGCAAAATTTTTAAATCATGGGGACAAACGATTTGGAGCACCAAAAGCACGCATAGTTGATAATAAAGACTAGGGGTGTGCAGAAAACCCGCCAACCTGTCAAACCTGCCACGACCTAACCTAAGCCATCGGGTTGGGTTGGGTTGGGTTACAAATTTTTTTTTTTTTTTTTTTTTTTTTATAGCGGGTCGGGTTGGGTTTGGGTCATAAAATTACAAACCCACCAAACCTGACCCGACCCACCCATATTTTAATATATGTTTAAAATATATTATATATTTAATAAATTTTTTTTAAAAAAAAAACTAGCTGTAGAGCACTTCCTCGATTCCTACTATCATATATAATATAAAATCTTATTAGTTCTTTTAATATATATTTAAATATATTATATAATTAATAAATTTTTTTAAAAAAATATTAGATATATTTTGTTTATAACTGAGTTAGGAACTCATGTATATTTTGTTTATAAGTGAATTAGGATACTAATTCATTTATATTTTGTTTATCAACTCACTTGGATACTTAAATATATTTTGTTTACAACTAAGTTGGAATATTCGTTTATATATTAATGTATATTTTGTTTATTAACTTAGGTGGTAAGTGTGATATATTTTTTTTTCTGCTCAATTTAATAAAAATAGTAATAAAAAAAATTATCCAATCCATGGGTTCAACCCGACCCAACCCAACCTATATAGATTGAATTGGATTGGATTGAATTTTTTTTGACCTACCATAATAGATTGGAACAAAAAATCCCCTCAACTTGACCTATTAATAAAGACGATTTCATGTCAAGCATCAGGCATGTGAAAGTTAAGACGTTGATAAAGTCATAAAATGGTAAGAACGACAATACGCCGAAGAAATCAGAGAAAGTACCACACGGTCTAGAGTCCACAGTCCACACCGTCTAGTACACGTTTCAACGGACGGCATAACGACATGTTGTATTTAAATCTGACGGCAGAAATGATATGTACTATTGTATACCGTTATTTGATTAGGAGATTGATAGGATAACACTGAAAAATATGCCTGCATGTTAGGAACTCGGGATGGCACAAAATAGATTTGGATTCGTGTTAAATTTGGAATGCAAAAGAGGTTGAAATCCATCATAGCTATTAAAAAATCAAAAATATATTTAAGGAATTTATTTACGATTTGCCTATAATTTTTTTAACCTTATTATGTTATTTATAATTTTAATTTTTTTCCTGCTTATTTCCCACACATATTGTGCGATTCATAGAGTTCTTTTTTTTTTTTGGGAGAAAAGATTCATTGAGCTTATTTGTTGTTAACTTGTTTACTTAAATGTGAAATAAAATATAACTTTAAACAACTAGTAGCAAATAAGCTAATTAAACTCCCACTATAAGAGTATTAGCATTGGGGAATGCTAATGCCAAATGTAAGGGATATTTGACATTTCAAGTTCCAAAATATATTGCATCAGGAAATGCTATTGCTAAGAAAGAATTGGGGACTGTAGCACAATTCTTAAAAAAAAAACTAATATTTTATTGTGATGGTGATTGGGGGAAAGAAAGAATAAATGATGGTGATTGGAGGAAATATTATTTTATTGTGTAGATATATTATTTTAATGAGTAGAATAGGAAAATAAAAGTTTGGGATGTTGGAAGTATTGTAAAAGGGGATGGTATAATTGATAAAATAGCTTTTTGGGATGGTAAAATAGAATAGAGTAGCATTTCCTGATACTAATGCTCTTAAATGAACTATTTTTGAACAGGTGATAATTAAAAGGGTGGTGAATTTTTAATCAAATAACTTAATTAATATTTATCTTACTATAAAATGGATTGTGCAAATTAATGTTTATTAGTATCTAATTACTTCATGTAACTTAGAGTACTATTTAAGAAATTAAAGTTATACATAATTAGTATTATCAAATAATTAAAGAGTCTTTTCGACATCAAGATTCAAGAGTTTTATAGTTTAGTAATATTGTGTGATCTTTCTTATAAAGAGGATTACCATGTATTGGGACTTTGGATGAAGAAATTGATAATTACCCAAAAATTTATGAATAAAAGGAGAGTTACACAGTAGTTATTTAAAATCCTTGCAAGTATTAATTTCATTATTTAGATTAAAATATAGAAAGTTTATTTATCTACACCTAAATTTCATAGCAACCTCTTAAAAAAATCATCCACATTGATATATAATTATTATTCATCTTTATGGGAAAGCTCAACTAAGATTTTAAATTGATTTAACTATTTTAAGGTTAAATTCACTTGGCTAAAAAAATTCAATTATACTGGTGGTCTACATGAGAGAGAGAGAGAGAGATTTGGCTCGATCCTTGTCAGCCCAGAAATGGGAGTCCTAGACCCATGACATTAATGCGTTGCTTTTAGCTCACCCCAAGATGTCCAAGCTATTGCCACGTAGCCTATTGATGCAAGACTTTGAGGTTCCCAAAATGACATCGTTCATGTCATCAACATTTTTGAATTCTCCAGCACATCATCTAGTGACATGTTGAAGCTTAGCGAAATAGTGGAGTTGTTGAGTTTGGGGAGTCTCACATTGGATGAGTTGCGAAGAGCATTAGCACTGGGAGGTGTAAAACCCCCCAAATTACTATTTTAGCAACTCGCCCGCTTAAATTGAGTTGGTAGCCAATAGACCAATACATTCAATATGATACAAACATAATATGTATCAAAAAATTGATTGTGTCATTTATCCCGTCTGTTGAGTTGCATGGAGCTTCAATCATTATAAAAGTCACTATAAGAGCAATTGCATTAGTTAGAGTAAAATAGGAAAAAAATAAAATAAAAGTTGTTAATTTTACATATTTTTGCTCAAAAACTACCCACATTAATGTGTCTATAATATTATGCATGTATAAAATTGCTATAGTAACCATATAAATATATACACAGTTAGAGCATCCACATCGGTGCCTCTAAAATACAAAAAGTGTCAAAATTTACACAATTTTCATCCAAAACTACCCACATCAGTGGGTGTAAAAATGTGTATATTTACACACTTGTTACAGTAATCGTGTAAATATACATAGTTATTGTAACTGTGTATAACAATATTTTATTCTTTTTTCTCTCTCAAAATTTAGATTCCCCCTCTTTCCCAACAGACACAACAACCTAGCTAATCACCCAACCACCAACCCAGCACCATCTAACCACCACCACTGCAACCCATTTTAATAGTTGATAATCCACCACAAAATTGACCCAAAATCAACAGAAAATCAAACTAAAATCAAACCAAACCATCAGAAAACCTAACTCAAAATCAAGCCAAACCCACCAGAAAACCTAACTCATAATCAACCTAAACCCTTTGGAAAACCCATCCCAAACCCAAACCAAAATCAATAAAAACTCAATCTAACTAAAAACCTATATGAAAAATCCAACAAAAAACCAACATGAAAAACCCTACGTAACTTAGCTAGATCTGCCGCCGTTGTGTCGGCAGATCTACCTTGTTGTTGCCAATGCTGGATCTGCCTTGCTGCTACCGTCGGATCTTCTGCCTTGTTTTGGTTTTGGGTTTGATATATGAGAGAGGAAGAGAGTTCAAAGAGTATCAAATGTGTTGGTTTGAGACATGAGAGAGGAAGAGAGTTGAGGGAGTACCAGAGGCATATAAGAGAGAGAGAGAGAGAGAGAGAGAGAGAGAGAGAGAGAGAGAGAGAGAGAGAGAGGGTTGAGATGAGAAAGATACGTATTTGTGGGGACAATTTTTGCCTAAACCAAGTGTTGCACTTGTAGTCATTTTTGGCTTTGGAGAGTCCCACATTGGAAGGAAAGCCTTCCTCTTCATGCCATATAAGGCATGAACCAATGGTTGAACCAAACTAGTGGTACTCTTCAACCATTGGTTCATGCCTTATATGGCATGAAGAGGAAGGCTTTCCTTCCAATGTGGGACTCTCCAAAGCCAAAAATGACTACAAGTGCAACACTTGGTCTAGGCAAAAATTGTCCCCACAGTATTAATTAAAAAGATAGATATTAATAAAAATAAAAATAACAAAAATATTATTTAAATTAATTAGAGTATATAACAGATAATCTGATATGGATGTTTTGGAAAAGTGGCTGTATAAAATAGAAAAAGTAAGTTGTTATGCCAAAATAAATGAAAAATTTTAGACGGATTGGTGTGGATGCTTTCTGTAACTTTCTATTTATTTATTTAAATAATTTTTTCTCTCTCCTCTTTTACCATCGTCCTCCCTCTCTCTTCTCCTGACTCTCTCTATTCCCCTAACTCTCTTCAATCTACAAAATAAGGAGGAGGAAGAAGAAGAAGAAATATCAACTCAAACATATCTGAAAAAATGATGGATAGAGAAGAAGAGAAATTTCAAAAATGGATGAAATTATGAGAGAGAGAGAGAGAGAGAGAGAGAGAGTGTGTGTGTGTGTGTGTGTGTTTTAATATGGATAGATGGAATAATAAAAATTATTATTATTTAAAGAAAAGAAAGTAGTGTATAATAGATGATCTAATATGAGTGTTTTTGCAAAGGGTAAGACTTAGGTATGGTGAAGGTTGTCAAAATCGGGATCTCATATAGGATCGTGAGAGGTGAGTGGGATTGTGAATCGTAGGATTAGATTGTGAATCGCAAGATCCTAAATTATTTCAGGAAAAAAAATACATTGATATGTTAAATAATCACATAAATTATACATTCATTCATAATTTGCATCTATTTGATGTAATTACCATACATCACTAAATCTATTTGTAAGCATCATTTAAAGAGACCAAAAACCTTAAAATGTAGCACTCTATTGGGATATTATTTTTAATTTAGGTCCAACTGACACTATATCTCTATACTACAATAGCAAAATCTGGTCTATTGGGATGTTATTTTTCATTTTGGTCTAAATGAGTCTTTTGTCGAGTTAAAGAAGATTACAAGAAACCAGAAACGTTTTGGATGGTCAGAATCATACAATCCTACTGATCCTAAATGATCGCAAAAATCCTTGAAAGATTCAGATCTTTTTGGGTAGATGGAATCGTAAAATCGTAAGATTGTTGGATCTAGATGGGATTTTGACAACCATGAGTACAGTACTTAAGTGTTGTTCTTTAGGTTTCCCTTTTAAAATTTTACCATATAGATTTTTTCTTATAAGATAGAAGTGTATATTTTAGTTATGTAGTCACATGGCTGAATTTTAATAGGGGAATTTAAGGAACAGTACATAAGGTACTATATCTAAATTTTGTCATTTTGCAAATTATTTATATAAAATAGAAAAAATGAATTCTTATACAAAAATAAACAAAAAGTTTTAGACACACTTAGTGTGAGTTTGGAAGCGTGTTTTGCGCGTTTTCCAATGGGTGCATTTTTTTAGTGGGTCCCGTGCATTATTCACGGAACTTGCAAGTACTTTTTTCAGCAAAAATAACTTTAAAAATAGGTCACACGGCACTATTTTCACATTTAAAAATTATTTTGTTATTGTGTTTTTAATTTTCAATAATAAACAGTATCTAAATAGACCCTTATATGAATACTGTATTACTACAAATATAATAATTTTTTTTATCACACAATTGATAAACTCTTTTGCCTACCATTAATTGTAAAAGTTTAGGCTGTCTAGGGGCTGGTTTTGGGGCATCATCACGTCATACCATTAGACTTGGTATAGGCGGCTCGCGGAAGAAAATGATGGAAAGCTTTTGAAAAACAGTATCGAAAGTACGTCGATTTGCCTTCCACTAATAATCAAGTAGCTAGGAAGGAAGACTTAAAAAATTAATTAAAAATGGGTCCTTAGGATGACCATGTCAAATAATTATTTGTCAAATTAAACATACAAATGATAGGGCTGACTGGATCACTTACAAAAAAAATTCCAAATTGATTCAATTTTGGATGGTGAGAAGAAATCAGAAATCTAAAAATAGTAGCATTTTATACAACGTTTGAAGGAAATAAATGTAGTAAAAAAAAATGTTGTTTCACGCACCGTAGTAGATCTAGGCTGGAGACGGAGCTAGATATGGACTTGGGCAATGACCACCAAATTAAAATATATATATATATATATATAAATAAATACTAATTTTAACAATTTTGTTTAATAAAATTATACTTTGCCCCCTTAACAATGTCATTGATTTTTTTATAATAATGTCATTAATTCTTTTTAAGAATAATGTTATAGCCACAAATTTTTCTACAATATTTTTACAAACTATTAAGGTAGTATATTCTTATTGGTTTACACACTTACATAATTTTTTATTTATCAATAATCACTCACTACATTAGTAACTTGTAAAATTTTTGTAGCTTTAGCATTTTGTATCTTTTAAAGGCCATAAAAAATTAATAGATTAAATTTAAAATAAAATATACAAGTCCAAAAAAATTAGCTAAACAACAAAAATTAATAATAGTAAAACTAAAAAATATTAAGTTCAGTCAACTTATTTTTCTCAAAACAAACAACCAGACCCTTTAAAAAGTTTTAAACAAAATAATTTTAATAATTTTTTCCTTATCCAGCACACAGACAACAAAGACACAAAAAAAAAAAAAATTCATTAGTGATTAAGCAGTATAGTCGCTGGAGTAGCTGCATATAACGAGTAGCAGAGCTGCTTCTTAACCACTGGCGGAGCCAGCATGGGGCGAGGGGGGGGGGGGGGGGGCGCAATTTGTAAAAAAATTCCCCAAACTACTAGTTTTGTAGGGGGGGCATTACATTGCTTATTTAAGGTGCTTGACACTTTGACCACCCTTTTGACATGAAAAAGAGAAAAAGCTAGTCCACTCCACCCTTAAAGAAGCAAACAGGAAAGTAAGGAAAAAAGTTTTCCCGAAAAGCTAAAGTAAAAAAGAAAAACGATAAAAATATAAATAAGTGCTATATTTAAAATATTTTTATAACAAATTATATAGGTAAGATGTAATTGGTTTTAATTTAAATTTACCATTAAAATTAGCTTTTTTGTTTTTTTTTTAGAAACTGTTAAAAAAATGTTGTATACATAGCATATCCCTTATTTTTTTACTTATTACATTATTCATGGCATTTGTCTTTCTTGTTTATATCTCATAAATGACTTGTCCCATAAATAAACAGTGAAATGCCATTTAATATATATATTTTTTTTAACAATATGCAACATTTACTTTTTATTAAATTTGTTTACAATTGTTTATTTATTTTGTTACTATAATCAATTAATGTATTATTTTTTTAATACTATCTTTTAATCTTGCCCCACTAAACTAAAATTCTGGCTCTGTCACTGGTCTTAACTCCAAGTTTTAGCTCCGTTACTCACTCTATGTAAAGAACACGTAAACCTTTAAGAGACACCAGTACTATACCGTAAACCACATAATGATTACTTCCAATTCCATGTGTGTGAATTGAATTTTCAATTTTGACTGGGTGCTTTTCTAAAACATTATGAAAAGAACTCAAACGTAGGCATGCAAAATTTTTAAATCATGGGGACAAACGATTTGGAGCACCAAAAGCAAGCATAGTTGATAGTAAAGACGATTTCATGTCAAGCATCAAGCGTGCGAAAGTTAAGACGTTGATAAAGTCATAAAACGGTGAGAACGACAATACGCCGAAGAAATCGGAGAAAGTATCACACGGTCTACAGTCCACAGTCCACGGTTTACAGTCCACAGTACACGTTTCAACGGACGGCATAACGACATGTTGTATTTATATCTGACGGCAGAAATGACATGTATTATTGTATACCCTTTCAAAAGAAAAAAAAAAAAATATATATATATATATATATATATATTGTACACCGTTATTTGGTTAGGAGGTTGATAGGATAAAACTGAAAAACATGCATGCATGTTAGGAACTCGGGATGGCACAAACTTGATTTGGATTCGTGTTAAATTTGGAATACAAATGAGGTTGAAATCCATCATAGCTATTAAAATATATATATATATATATATAAGGAATTTATTTATAATTTTTTAAACCTTATTATGTTATTTATAATTTTAATTCTTTTCTTTGCTTATTTCCCTCACATATTGGGCGATTCATTGTAACGAAGTCAATACCGTACCGGAAACTGTACCGATTTGGCCAATGGTACGATATATTTCGAGTATCGATCAATACCGGTATACCGTTTCGGGTTTACCGCTATTTTTTACTATTTTATACAATATACAAAGTTATAATGATATTTTTTGATAAACATTTAGTTATAACGATTATTTTATTGGTATGTTTAATGTTTTATATAATACTTTAGAGTAAATAAAGAGAGGTTTTTTCTTTTTTGAGAAAAAAAAAGTAAATAAAGAATACTCCTCAAGAAATTATATAGAAAAGTATCTACTTTCTACTCTAAAATTTGAATCAACAAAAATAAAAATATAAAATTCTCAACTCATTAAAATCAAATGTCTACTCACTATCACGTCATCTAGTTCAAGTCTCAGCATTGGCTTTTTTATATTAAAGGTAATTTAAATAAATAATGAAAGAAGCCAACTCATTTCCCACTAAAATTACGGTTTCCAAGCAATCTGATAAAGTCATTTCCAGTCCTTGACTTTGTCTTCCCAACCCACTTCTCAATTTTCGTCTCTTCCTCTCCCCATTTCTCTGTCTGTGTCTTCCCTAGTTCCTCAAAAAATCTGTAACAACAAAGTCTCCCTTTTACAGGTTCGGTCTTTCATTCACTCTACCTCTTTCTCTCTCCCAAAAGTGGAATTTCCGGTTTTGTAAGTTTAAAAAACTAGAGTGTTCACCGGTTACCTTTTGCATTTTTCTTCTTCTTTTTGCTGGGTTTTCTTGGCTTACTCAGATTTGCATTTTGTGTTTCGGCCCGGTACCCATTTACCGGCCGAAACAGTCGGATTTTGCCAGTACGGCCGGTATTTTTTTCAGTATGAAATAAGGGGTGTACCTGTACCAGTTTACTGGTCGGTATGGTATATATCGGCTGTACCGGCCGGTACGGTACGAAATTGACTTCCTTGATTCATTAAGGTTTTTGTTTTTTTGAGAAAAGATTCATTGAGCTTATTTGTTATTAACTTGTTTACTTAAATGTGAAATAAAATATAACTTTAAACAACTAATAGCAAATAAGCTAATTAAACTCCCACTATAAATGAACTATTTTTGAACACGTGATAATTAATGGGATGCCTAGACTCATGACATTAATGCATTGCTTCTAGCTCACCCCAAGATGTTCAAGCTATTGCCACCGTAGCATATCGATGCAAGACTTTGAGGTTCCTAAAATGACATCATTTATGTCTTCAACATTTTGCATTCTCTAGCACATCATTTAGTGACATGTTGAAGTTGAGTGAAACAGTGGAGTTGTCGAGTTTGGGGAGTCTCACATTGGATGAGTTGCTAAGTGTTGGAGAAATTACCAATATAATTATATTTTGATTACAATAAAAATAAAATTATAATCAAACAATGTCAGACTGAGGCACAAAAATCTCGTTCTTTTTAAGGAGATTCAAGCCCTCTACAGCTGGCAAAGCCTAGAAACCGTTGCAGCAGAAATTCACTTTTGACTTGTCCCATCCAAGATACAACAACCCAACTATTCGTTGTGTAATTCAGACCAACTCTGCATAAGTGGTTGAGCTCAAAGCTGCACCAAAAGAAACACTTTTTTTTGGCTCGAAATCTCTCAAGTATTTAGGAGAATTATTGAATTCACTCTCTCACACAATAGTCTATGCTTTTAACTATTTCTCTTCATTCACTCTTGATATAAAATTAGTCTGTAGTATAGCCATATATATAGTCCTCCAATCCTTCTCATAACCTACATGTTATTTATTAGTTTAAATAACTCCTATTAATTTATTTAATTTAACTTACATACAAGTTAACTCGTTCTTTAACAAATTCCACTATAACTCATCACTTTATTAATCTTCAGTTAATTTAAGTTTTAACATACTTTAAATTAAAATGCACTAACAATCCCCCACTCATTTTAATATTAAATTAGGAAAATGAGAGATTACCGGGCAAAGAGGGATTATTACGCATCATGAAGGTATGCTCTACATTGAACCTTCACTTAGTGAATCAACAATCTCTACTCCAGAGTCAATAGTGGTCTCCGACTTAAATTATGACTGCTTAAGGGAAATGAAGAATTACTGCTCACACATAACGATCCAGATGTTGACATGAGCTTTTCTAGCTAGCACGTTACGACTTTGTGCTGATCCCAAATTTCATGAGTGTCTTTGAGAATAAGCCCAATTCTCATAGGGAGCGGCCCCACTCCCACACTCACATAGGTGAAATCTGTCTAGGGTGCTCCTATGACATTGACACCCCACTTATAAGAGCTACAGATTGTTCATTAAGAGTTTTTAAAAAACTCAACCTCCTACACATTATAGGATAAATGCATTTACACCATAGGGATGGATTATTTTTATTTTTTATTTTTTCAAATAAAATTAAAATTAATAAGGCATTTTTTTACAACCATCATATGATTTGTTTTTCCCATTGAATTCAGTTTTCAAGATCTCTGGCCCCCGAGTTAAGTATCCTCATACATGGCTCATGATTGTATGGGCTTCAATCCCAACTCTCTCAATGTATTTCAAACCCTTTCTCTTGTTAAGGCCTTAGTTAATGGATCTGCAAGATTATCACAAGATTTAATATATTCTATATTAATGATGTCATTACTCAAATAAGATCTCACAGTATTGTGTTTTCTTCTTATGGGTCTAGATTTGCCGTTATAAAAACGGTTACGTACTTTACCAATTGTAGCAGTGCTATCACAATGAATTAGAATAGGTGGTATTGGTTTTTCCCAAAGAGGAATTTCATGCAACAAATCTCTCAACCAGTTTGCTTCCTCACTTGCTGAAGCTAAAGCTATAAGCTCAGCATCCATAGTAGAGTTAGCAATAATGGTTTGTTTTTTAGATTTTCAACATATTGCACCACCACCCAAAGTAAAAATGTAACCAGTGGTAGACAGAGAATCACTTGACAAAGTATTCCAGTCAGCATCACTGAAACCTTCAAGTACATCAGGATATTTTTTATAAAAAAAACCATGTGATTTGGTACCAGATAGATATTTCATAACTCGCTCAATGGCTTGCCAATGATCTCTACTAGGCTTGCTAGTAAATTTGCTAAGTACTCCTACTACATGGCTAATGTCAGGTCTAGTACAATTAGTCACATATTGCAAACTATCGATTATGCTAGCATATTCCTTTTGATTAACAACATCTTTGTCATTATTAATAGGAAACAAATGAACACTAGAATCAAAAGGAGTAACAACATGCTTGCAATCATGATAGTTATATTTTTTCAAAATTTTCTCAATATAATGAGATTGTTCAAGATAAATTCCATCACATGTTTTTGTAATTTTCATGCCCAAAATAAAATTAGCTTCACCAAGATCTTTCATATCAAAATGGCTTCTAAACATATTTTTTTCATTTATAACATGCAAATTAGAGCCAAATATTTGTAAGTCATCCACATAGAGGCTAATAATGACATGTGAGTTTTTCCAAGTTTTATAATAGATGCACTTGTCACATTCATTTGACTTATAGCCATTTTCAATCATGCAAGAATCAAATTTTTCATGTCATTTTTTAGGAGCTTGCTTTAAGCCATATAGGGATTTAGTTAACTTACACACCTTACTTTATTGACCAGGCTCTACAAATCCTTCAGGTTGGTCCATATAAATTTCCTCATCTAGGTCCCCATTCAAAAAAGATGTTTTTACATCCATTTGATGAATTTTCAAATCATATATAGTTGCAACAATAATTAGCAATCTAATGGATGTAATTCTAGTAACAGGAGAAAAAGTGTCGAAAAAATCAACATCTGCTTTTTACTTATAACCTTTTGCAACAAGTCTAGCTTTAAATTTGTCTATTGTGCCATCTGGGTTAAGCTTTTTCCTAAGGACCCATTTACAACCTATTTTTTTACAACCATGTGGTAAATCTACTAACTTCCATGTTTTATTAGAAATTAGTGAATCCATTTCATCATTCACAACCTCTTTCCAAAAAACACAATCAGGTGATAACAAAGCTTCTTTCAAAGTAAGAGGATTTTCATCAACATTAAAAACATAATAGTCAGGGCCAAAATCTTTTTCAACTCTAGCTCTTTTACTCCTTCTAAGTTCAATTTCAAGATTTTCTTGATTTTGTGAATGAGGAGTAGAAGAACTAGGTTGTGATAACACATTTTCTCTAACTTCTTTGCCCCCACTATTTTTAGATTTAAAAGGAAGTTTTTCCCCATGAACGTAATTCAAAAATCACATATTTTCAATATTCAAAAATCTATGGGTTGTATTGTTTATTGCATATCCAAGAAAAGCACAAGTGGTAGCTTTAACACCCAATTTTGGTATTTTGGGATCTGTTAACCTTACAAAGGCTAAGCAACCCCAAACTTTAAAATATCCCAAATTTGACTTATCCACGACTCAAAAGGTGTGAGTTTAGTCTTTTTGTGTGGCACTCTATTAAAAACATGACAGGTTGTTAAAATTGCTTCCCCCCCCCCCCCTCCCCCCCACAGGTTTAGAGGAGCACTTGTCTCAATAAGCTTGGCATTTGTTAAATTAATCAAAGTTCTATTTTTTCTTTTAGCCACGCCATTAGATGCAGGTGAGTATGGAGGAGTAGTTTCATGGATTATTCCCTAAGACTGAACAAATGAGTTGAACTCAATAGATTCATATTCCCGGCCTCTATCACTTCTAAATCTTTTTAATTTTTTACTGAATTGGTTCTCAACTTCTCTAAGAAATTCTTTAAATTTCTCATAAGCATCACTTTTATTTTTTAATAGATAAACATATGCATATTTGGAGAAATCATCAATAAAGGTGATGAAATACCTGTTTCCTCCACAAGTTAATTTTCCTTCAAATTCACAAAGATCTGTGTGAATTAGTTCTAACAATTCAATGTTTCTTTCAACATTTTTATAAGGTCGTTTAATAATTTTAGCTTGATTGCATGTTTCACATTTTTCAAAATCTTTTGTTGGTCTTGGGATTAATCCTATGTTACTCATAATTCTCACATATCTATTGTTTATATGACATAAGCAAGCATGCTAAAAATTCACAGAAGACAGCATATAAAGAAAACTAGCAAATGATATATTATTTTCAATATATAGTTTGAACATTCTGTCATAAGCATACCATTTTCCCACAAATAATCTTTTCTTAGAGATTACATATTGATCAAACTCCATTGTTTGTTTGAAGCCAGCCTTGTTCAGCAAATAACTTGACATTAGATTTTTCCTCGTGGACAGAGTGTATAACACATCTTTCAAAGTGAGCACACGTCCAAAGGTAAATTTTAGCTCAACCTCACCACTCCCAAGTATCTTGGTTTTACTAAAGTCACCAAGCATAATTTTTTTTTTCTTCTTCAAAAGGAGTGTATATCTTGAACAAATTTTTATCATAGTAGACATGCCTATTAGCACCAGAGTTCGCCCACCACCCTTTAACATATTGGATCATGTATATGTCTGTAATCATAGCCACTAAAGGCTCTTCGGTAACATTAGCCTGTGGGACAAATCCATGTTTCCGAAATTTGCAAAATTGAGCAATATGTCCACTCTTGCCATAGACAAAAAATGCATTAACTTGTTGGTTATTTGAAGGGGGTCCTTGGTTCTTATTCCTTTGACTAGGGTTGCTCCTATTGTAAGGTCTACCATAATTTTTCATATCTTTCTTTCTAGGCCTCAATTGTGCATTTTTATGAAAATGATATTTGGGTTGGTTATTGCTTGCAGATTAAATTTACCTTGGTGGTAGAATGTCCATTACTCTCTTGCATTATAAGTGCATCTTGTCCTCTAGCTTCCTCCTCTACGCGGATGCAAGTGGTCAAGGATTCTAGGGATGTCTCCTTTTGCTTATGGCACACTGATTTTTGGAACTCTTTCCATGATGGTGGTAGCTTGTCAATGATACCAACCACAATAAGGTTGTCCTCAAACTTTATGCCTTTGGATCTAACTTCTGCCATGATTATTTGAAAGTCTTGAATTTGTTCCACAACAGAATTGCTATCCACCAATTGATAGCGAAAGAAACGACTAGCTACATATTTCTTTGCACCAGCCTCTTCGGTGTCATATTTGCTTTGTAAAGCTTTCCAAATTTTCTTTGCAGAAGTGTATGTAGTATTATAATAATCATAGAAATGATCCGCAAGACAATTTAAAAGATAATGACGACATTTATACTCATTTTGTTCATACTTATTTGTTTTTTCTTAATGATCATAAAGTTCATCTTTGGTCATGTCATTAGTAGAGATCTTGTTTGGATTCTTCTCAATGAGGACGTAGGCTACCTTAAAATGACTTAGATAAAAAAGGACCTTGGCTTTCCATCTTTTGAAATGAGCTCCCTTAAAATGGAAGGGCATGTTGAGATCTCCGATATTGTCATTTGGCTTCTCAATTGTTGGCTCCATTTTGAATCTACTTAAAATTGTCGGAGAAATTACCAATATAATTATATTTTGATTACAATAAAAATATAAATATAAATGAACAATGTCGGATTAAGGCACGGAAATCTCTCTCTCTTTAAGGAGATTCAAGCCCTCTGCGGTTGGCAAAGCCTAGAAACTGATGTAGCAGAAATTCACTTTTGACTTGTCTCCTCTAAGATACAATAGCCCAACAGTTCGTTGTGTAACTCGGACTAACTCTACATAAGTGGTTGAGCTCAAATCTCCACCAAAAGAAACACCTTTCTTTGGCCCGAAATCTCTCAAGTATTTAGGAGAATTATTGAATTCACTCTCTCACACAATACTCTATACTTTTAACTATTTCTCTTCATTCACTCTTAATATAAAATTAATCTGTAGCATAGTCATATATATAGTCCTCCAATCCTTCTCATAACTTTCATGTTATTTATTAGTTTAGATAACTCCTATTAATTTATTTAATTTAACTTACATAAAAGTTAACTCTTTCTTTAACAAATTCCACTATAACTCATCTCTTTATTAATCTTCAGTTAATTTAAGTTTTAACATACTTTAAATTAAAATGCACTAACACTAAGAGCATTAGTACTCCCCAAATTGTTATTTTAGCAATCCACCCGCTCAAATTGAGCTTTACCTGTGTTGCTAAAAATTTTTAAGCAACCATGAATAGTAAGTTTGTGTTTATACAACCTACTATTCATTAGTTGTAAACATAAAAATACATATTTTCATCACTCTCTTTCTCTACTCATTAAAATCTCAGACTCTCTCTCTTTTCTCTTCCTCTCACTTTCAGACTCTCTCTCTTCTCTCTTTCTCTCACTCTCTCTCCTCTTTTCATCTCACTCTGACTCTCACTTCTCTCTCTCTCACTTAAGATTTTGGTTGGTTGTTTTGGGGTGGATGTAGGTCAGCCTTGGGTGGGTGGCTTCGGATCAGCATTTTTAGTGGTGGAGGCATAGTGGGTTTTGACTTCGATTTTGGGTTTTATGGGTTGTGGGTCGCTGGTGGGTCATGGGGGGGGGGTGTGGGTTATAAGGTGGTGGTGGTGGGTCGTGGGATACAAATCGGTTGCGGTGAAGTGCTGGAGGTAGTGGTTAGGTGTGGTGGAGGCTAGAAGGCGATAGTGGCGGTGGCTTAAAAATGGATCATTTTTGGGTTTTGGTGGGTGTGGGTGTTTGAGGCTTGGGTTTGAACAAGTTGTGGGTTTGAATGGGTTGTGAGTCTTTGGTTGGTTTCAAACTTGATTTCTGTTTTTGTTGGTCGGTGGTGTTGTTTCGTTGGTTGGTGATGTTGTTTTGGTGATTGCATTGGTTTGAATGGGTTGTGGGTCGTAGGTTTGAATGGGTTGTGAATCATTGGTTGGTTTTCATAATTGATTTGTGATTTGGTTGGCTAGTTTGGTGGTTCAATGGTGGTGGTGGTGGTTTGGTGGTGATTGGTTGCTGGTTTACAGTTAAGAGAGAGATGGAGAGGAAGAAAGAGAAGAGTAATTTATATTATTTTATTATATTGTATGTAAAAATAAAAACTGGAATTTTGATTGTATTGTTAAATGGGTTGGTAAATTAGGTAAAGTAGTGTTTGAGGATGTAAAATATGTCTGACTAAACATGTTGTAGGAAATTTAGAAATAACACATGGATGGGAAGAATTTGTTGGTCGAATTTTAAGCCATTCAATCCTAGCTATAAGTTCCTCTTGAGTTTTAATATACTCTCTATGCTTCATCCAAACAAAGAAATGTTTTTGTTAGAACTTTAAAATTATGTCACGGAGAAAAATTTGGCCTTAAAGTTCTTTATTCAAACGTATGGCCAAGGTTCTAATTCTTTCTCTCCCATTTATTGTAACTTGTAACAATTATCTGAAAAAAAAAAAAAAAAAGTGTCAAACTATTCTTATAATTTTTTTTTTTTGGATTGATTGGATATGTTTTTTTTTTTTTTTTTGGGGGGGGGGGGTATAATCATACTTTTATATTATTTATTTTTTAAATAAAAGTAACCAATTAAAATAAACTCATAAAAACTCATTCTGAGATAACCCATTTTCTTTATTTTTTGGGAGAATCCATTCTTAAGATCTCTTTCAAATTAAGTTGGAGAAAAATCTTGAACAATGTAACTCAATCAAAGAGATATGTCCAACGGTTAGTTGAGTATCAATAGCATAAACAAATGACAATACACAAAGAAATTCAACAGTGCAAGCAAAGACCCAATATTTTAATACATCCAAAAGACAAAAGTGTCTCAAGGTAGAAACAACAGACACAGCCCACCAAGGGAAAACATCTTTACTAAACTCCAAAAATCTCTGACGCCCAACCTTCTTAAAACCACCAAACACAAAGCCGACTACGTGTTCAATTCCAATACCACTTTTATTTCCCTTCTCGTATAAAAAAAAGACATACTAATCTCCAAAAAAACATAGACAATATTTACGCCACCCAAAAAATAAAAAAAAATCTCTCTGCCTCTTCTTCTTTTCTCTCAAACTCTCTCTCTCTCTGGTTCGTGGTCCAATAGATCGAAAATGGGTCCGATCGTTTTGACTCAGCTGGCAACGGGTCTGGGTGTGTTGGCCGGAGCGGCCCTGGTCAAATCGGTCATGGACCAGAAGACGATGGCTGGCCCATTTCCGAGGTGCCCAAGTTGTAACGGAACGGGTCGAGTCTCGTGCCTTTGTTCCCGTTGGTCTGATGGTGATACTGGGTGTCGGACTTGTTCCGGGTCGGGTCGAATGGCTTGCAGCAGCTGTGGTGGGACCGGTACGGGTCGGCCCTTACCGGCCCAACTGTCTGTACGGACTCCGAACCGTCCTTCTTAATCGGTTCGTGTATTACAGTCTTGTCCTCTCTTATATATATATATATTTTTTTTTTCTTCTTCAAATTAAATTATTGTAATATGAAGTCTTTGATACTTTAAAGTGAGGGATAGAGAGAGATGGGAGATTATTATAGGTACCAATTGTAATGACCTTTACGGTATTGAAATTCTTATAAAGTGGGATAAGTTTATAAGCTAATTTCTGTATAGTTATTGACAAATTGCTTGCTTATTGTAGCTTGGTTCACTTAATTGAGTTATTTGAATCGAAAATTACCATTTGCTTCAGGTTGATTTTGGTTCTATGATGTAGATGTAGTGTGCTGCTTACTTAGCAGGTATTATAATTGAAATCTTGATGAGCCGTATGTTTCAATGGAAAAGCTTGCAGCATTTTCCTGTCTGGTAGAATAAAAAATAAAGTTGATTTCGCGAAATTAGAAAAGCAACTCTGTTTCGTGGGAAACTAAACAAGGAAAATAACATTATTTTACATGAAGATAAATGAGAGAAGTCAACAAATAATTTTTTACTGAGTAATTTATTTTAAGGTTGTTATCCAGCACAGAAAAAATGAGATAGATTTTTTTTAAATAATTATTTTTTAGAAAATGAAACAAACACTCAATTATACGGATATGCTGCTTTTTTTTTTTAATATAAATAATGGAAAATTGATTTTTTCTGGCCAGAGAATGAGAAAAGATAGATTCATGAAGTTTCGTGTACTTCTCAAATTCAGTTCGTTCCAGACACTTCTTTTTGTGTACGGAAATGTTTTGTAAAGGACAACTCAATTTGAATAACACAAAGGTAAGGGCAAAAATGGCCCACTAATTAGCAAAAAAAAAATAGCAATTTATGAAATATGTAAGAATTTATTATTTTTTTGAAACTCGAATCGTGAAACTTGTGTTTCGAGTTTTTTGAAAAAATATATTTGGAAAAATTTTGAAAATTTTTTATGGTACTCAAGTTTATAGAACTCGATTTCGTCAAACTTGAATTCCAAAAAAGGTAGATCCTTATATATTTTTAAAACAGTAATAAATTGTAACATAATTTATGAAAATGTGCTATTTGACTATTTTCACCCAAAAGTAAGCTATGGATAATTAGTTGACCCAAAACTTAGAAATGAAGCAATTTTGTTAGTACCACATAGAAATTTTGATTCATGCACCAGACCTCTCTAATTCTTTGGAGCAATGGACCTAAAACTTAGCGTGTAAGGCTTTTGCATAAGCATCATAGAAGTCAAATTTTGAGAAAGAACTTACTCGGTTGAGCAACAAGAAAATAATTAGTATGATGAAACTGTAACTAGTCATGTGTAACTTGCATTTGGTGTTGAAAGTTTTAATAATGGGATTCGTGTGTCATTAAACATTTTTCTCATCGGTATTTTACTTTGGCTTTTACCCTCTTGCTTTTTTGGCTCTAAATTTTATAGGTGGCACGTGAATATCAAATTCAACTACAATTTCAGAATCTATGTAATATGTCCCACTTTTATTTATTTTCTTTTTCTTTTTTGCGTCGGTATATGATTGTTATTTGTTAAAGAACGAGATACACAATGATATCCCTCCGATCTCGAGTGAATACACTGGACTGAGTTTTTGTTTTTGTTTTTGTTTGTGTGCAATCCAGCTTTCTGTGGTTGTATCTAATGCATGTCAGCTGGCATCCAAGTTGATGATTAGTGACCTCAAACGTAGGAATCACTTTGAGGTGAAAAAGAAAACCGAAACTAAAAAAAAATGCTTTAAAAAAATAATAAATCAGCTCTGTTTGACTACTGTTTGAATGGTGCTTTATTTTATTTTATTTTTCCCAACTTTCTCTAGCAATATTAATTGGACAAAGCTTAAATCTAAATTAGTTTAAACTTTAGTCGAATTTTCTCTAACCTGTGGTCTTCTATGTATATTATAATATTGTGTTGGTATGTTCCCAACGACTTTCGGTTGATTGGACCCAATCCTCCAATTTATTTGTATCCTAAGTTGGGATTATCCTACAGTAGGAGGTCCAAGGAGGAGGTAGACGGTGTCAGTGATTATCTAACCCATTACATGGTGGTCAGTTTATAGGACTCTATAAAAATTAAAACTTATTATTATCAATTATATCTTAGCATAAATTTATAAATACACTCAAAATTTAACTCTTAAAATCAAGGAAACTCTAATTCCACGACAAGAAAGTTCCCAAAATATATCATTCACGCATCAAACAACACAAGACACATAAGCAAAGAGAAACCATCATATTTATATTCATATCACATCAAACAGAGCGAAAATCAATTCTCAACATGCTTGAGATTAGGAGCAACAATGCATGCATTGAGAGTGAGATTCTTAGATTCAAAAAGGGCACATCAGAAACACATTAAAGTCAAGTTCATTATTCCAAGAATCCATTAGGAATTACAACTTGTCTAGGAAAGCAAAACTGAAAAATTATACCAAAAATGAGCTTTTGTTCATTGACCAAATGATATGGCCTTAAGGAGCCTTTTAACTTGAGTTTCATGCATTTATTAACATAATCAAATATGTAAATTTAAGGACTAGAAAACTATTGTAGGAGGCAAAATTTTAAGCCAATCATAAAATGCCACATCAAAATTTAGTGACAAATTCTAAATTAATATGTCATTAAATTAGATAAATCAAGTGTTGACATGTGTCATTTAAGATGATATTTATCCTAATTAAATAGAGATAAATATCTCAATGAAATTGGAATGATAATAGTTAATCATTATCACTATTAAAATAAATAAAAAATAGATATAATTATCTACAAGGAGGTCAATCCCAAGTGGGACTTATCATTTGAAACCAATATAAATAGACGGCATACCTCCTCTCATTCTAGACAATTTTTCTAAGACGTCAAAGTTCTGGAAAAATTTTGTCTCAAGAACAACAAACCCCAAATCCTTGAAGCTCAACGGATCAAGCCTCTAAAACCCCAAATCCTTGAAGAACCCGAAATCCTTGAAGAACAATAAATCTCTAATAAGATCAAAGCTAGAGATTTTGTTGTGAAGACTATTCAATCCATCTTCTAATCAAAGTCAAGACGATCTCTTTTTTGAGTCAAGTTCAAAGAAGATAGAATCAAAGGGTATTCTTTTGTAAAAGAATTGAAATAGAGATTGTACCCATTATTCATCAATACAAATTTATATTTGCAAAGCATATTTTTTTCAAATGTTTGATTTTCCGCAATTGAGAAATTTTGTGTTCACAACTTGGCAGTAAAGAGTCAACCTCAAAACATCAATTAAAATGAAGAACTATAATTGAATTTCAAGATTGTTATTTAAGTGTATTTGTACTAGTTCATTGAGCTTAAGGTACACACATTATTTAGGGATTCCATAGGTCATAAAACAACATAATTGGACTCAAGAACCTGCTTGACATAAAGTGACCACATGTTTTAGGCCATAGCGTGATGATGCAAATGAAATCTAGAGCCATGACCACCACATCCTAGCAAGAGTTGTTACAATGACTCATTAACAGGACTTAAGGCTATTGAGGATTACATTAGCATAGATAAAGACACTCAAGATGGTCAATACTAAGGGTGTGTTTGTTTGGAGGTGACATGGGGTGGATGAAAAACTTTGTAGAGAAAATGGGAAGGAAAACTTTTATGGAGTGTGTTTGGTTGGGTGGGGAGGAAGGAAAATAAATGGTGGGGCCTAAGTGTTTTCTCTCCAAAATGGAGAGAAAACAAAGAGAGGAAAGCTCATGAAATGAGCTTCCAAAAATACCCTTGGAATTCACCTCCAAGTTTCCAACGCGTTTATTTTTATTTTTTTTATTTATTTTGCTTTCTATTACTAACATGTGTTGGCTTTCTTCTTCTTCTTCTTCTTCTTCTTTTTTTTTTTTTTTTTTTTTTTTTTGGGTGCTCATATGTTTATTTTCTCATTAATTTTGGTTGGTTTTTGTTTTTGTTCTTTTTAGAAAACAGTTTTGGGTTAATTTCTTATGCTTTTTTTTTTTTTTTACTAAAGTGTCCATCTATTCTATACACAATTTAAATATATATATATATATATATATGTATATAATGTGTTACTTTTTGTTTTATTTAATAGGGACATGATGTTAAATTTATACAAACTTTATTTTCAACCAAACAAAAAAGTTTTGCATCCCTCCACTTTTCCACCCTTCCAACCAAGCACAAATGAGGGAAACTAAAATCTTTTCTATCCTCCCACTTTTTCATCCTCTCTCCATTTTCTATTCTCCCACTTTTCCATCCTCTCAACCAAACGGACCCAAAGAGGTTAAGGTGCTTGTCATAGCATCAAGAACAATGTACATGACAAAGAAAGCTTACAAAGGTCATTCAATTCACAACCTGTCACCAGGGCCGGCTCTATGGTGGAGCAAAAAATGCAACCGCCTAAGGCCCCAAGTAAAAAAAAGGCCCCTAAATTTTAACCAATAGGATTATTTATAATCAATAAATAAAATAAATTTTTTATTAGATGAAAAAAAAATAAAAAAATAGAGAAAAATGCAACGTCGTCCACAATATTTTTCACAACACTTGTACAACTAATGCTAAGTAGCAAGTTATTACAGCCTATTGTTGATGGCAAAAAAATAATTATAGTGATATTTTCAAATAAAAAACAAAAAACAGTTTAAAATCTAGGATTTGTTGTAAAAAATATTGTGAATGTTGCACTTCTAAAAAAAAAAGAATAATAATAAGAGTTTAATTAGCAAACTTTTACTAGTTTTCATCTAAATCTACCACTAACACCACTGTTTTACTTACCACTATCAATTTACCACATCAACAAGTATGAAAAATTTTGTCAAATTTTTTTTGTCTTAAAAATTCAAAAAAAAAAAAAAAAAAAATTCTATGTAGTTCATGTTAATTAGTAGTAATTTTGCATCTAAATAAGATGATCAATTTTCGCCTTAGGCCCCCAAATGCATCAAGCCGCCCCTGCCTGTCACTTACATGCAAATCAATGAAACAAGAGTTGGAAACATGTTAATGAATTTGAAAAATTATTCAAGGAACACTTAAGAAATTCAAATACCATGGCTATAAAGAATAAAACATGTAGAGAATCCATCACCGAGAGCTCAAATAAAGACTAGAATCCCATCCAAAATCATATTCATGTTTTGAAGCATACGCAAATCGAAATTTACTTGAGGGCTCTAAAAATTGAAGTTGCAGCCACTTGTGTTAATAAAATACCATCAAGAATAGTCAACAACGGAATGAAATTTTCATCACATAACAAAGACAAGACAACCAAGGAGAATCCAAAGCCATGAAATCATTACTTAGTTAAATATGAAATCATAATTTGTTAGGCATGAATTGAATAGGTTTTGCCTTGCACCGAAATTTCCTTATTTCTCTTTTATTTTCCTTCATGTTCTTGTCATCTGAAATGTTTCCTACCCAAACTCTATCTTTTGGCCGAAGTAGGTTCAGCAAATGGCACAATTTGATGGTATGAAACAACTTGGTTGCATGGGAAAGTAGCAGGTATGCCTATAAATGAGTCGATCTTGGTCAAGTATTGAATGTTTAAGCTTGGCTTGACAACATATATAAAATTTTCAAGCTTGGCTTGAGCTTGAACCAAGCCTACAAACTATGTGAGCTTGAGCTTGTTAGATAGTCCAAAAGCTTAAAATTGGCTTGATTCATTAGTTAAGTCGAGCTCAAGATACAATATAAGCACATTATCAAGCCCATATTAAGCATAATATCAAGCACATTTGATTTAGATATGTGGTCCCAACGCCTAATTAATTAAAGGCTTAGTAAGATATTAGTTTATTTTTCAATCCCATATCAATCTTATTACTAATCTCATAAACTATCCTAAGCTCAACTTGTTTTTTTATTGAGTCTTATTGTTCACGAGCTTGTTCATGAACAATTTTTTTTCTTGGACTTGGCTCGTTCATTAAACAAACCTAAAAATTAAGGCTCAAGCTTGGTTTGCTTATAAACAAAAAAACGTGAACGAGATTATAAAGGTCACTTTTTCAATATAATTGGCATATGCTTCAACAAAATGCACTTTATGTGTAATTGAGTCATAGTTTCTAGTGTGTTAAGAAGACCTTAAAGTTGTAAGCAAGTGGTATGTTTCAAGACACAAGAATGCTTAAGAAAAACTGCATTTGTAGGTCTCAATACTTGTCAATCTATCAAGATTTAATGAACCTTGATACCTAGCTCAAAACCTCTCGATCTATCAAGCTTTGGGAAAACTAAATGTTAAGTTTTGTTTTCGGCCTATGACGACTTGGCTTTCTAGGAATATGTGCACTAGGGTTCCATATCATATAAGAGACATATTTTACAGTTGTCATCATAGAGACAAAGAGTTACACGCATAATAAGAGTTTTTGTGACATTTGTGCACCTAGGGTTTTGTGCTAAGCGATTTCCGGTTCATCCAAGCATGGATTGAAGAACTTTGCAAAACTACAACAATTAAAGGTTGCTATGGAGTCAGTCACGGATAGGAAGATTTGTGCAAATGAGAATTCTTCTACAAGATTAAGTCCAACTAAGGACTGGCGCTGATACTAGTACAAGTTAGTAGGTTTTAATGTAGGTAGGTACTTTGGGATAGGCCTATAGGATAAAATTCCTTGTACCTGTAACCACTTTTTCTTATTAGTAGATTCTTTGAGAGTGATGACCTGAAATTCACTCTGTATAATTTTGCTTGCGAGGGTTTTCTGCATCGTGATCAAATTGCCTTGTCAAACTTATTTCTGATGCATTTAATTTAGTTTGGTGATTTGATTGTGCCTTAATTTGAATTGCATGTAATTTGACTAATTAATCAACTTGAGTAGTTGATTTACTAGGGTCAATCTATAACTCAACAAAGATTTTTATCAAGTTAAGCTCAAGCTATTTATCAATGACTTAATACATTTACAACCATAGTAGGAGGTGTCATTCGGTAGGAAGGCTTGTTGCAATGAAATTATGAGATGCGATGAAGTAAGGTTGGTGGTGTCAAAGGGAAAAGCATGAGGTGTTACTGGTTGGAAGCTTGAAAATTATTTTGCAAAATACCCTCTTAGATATTATGCCTAATTGCATTACGTCTCTACTTACCAAAATTTCCTACAACAGCACCCTTATTCACCTTTCACATTATTTAAGTAAATGTAGTATTTTATTTTTAATTTTCATTTACTTAAGATATTACATGTAAATGAGGAAATACCCCCCATTTGGATTTAATAACAACAGCCTAAATCGAAATTCCAAAAGGATAAAAAGTTGATTTTCACTCCAAAGAAAAAAAAAATTGAAATATTAGGTCGAACCCAATAAAATTGATTCCTTTAATCCGAGGGTATATTGACAATCAAAGAAGCTTAAAAATCATTTTATGCATGTTGAAAATCAAAACATCAAAACCATTAGCATGTCATTTTCAACTTTTTATGGTATTGAGTTTTGAGTTAACGTAACCACCTGACAATATAAAATGCCTTAATGAAATTTTCAAATTTATAAGTGAAAAACTCACCTCAACTCCACAAATAGAGGCTCTAACTTCAATATCAAAACTGTTAATTTTGCATGAATCTCATTAATATAGCCAAAATAAGAATGACGATCATTAAAAGTGTACATAGTTAGTTATTAGGGTTATAGGTACGGGATACCACACCTGTTGACGTAGGTGTGGCTTGAAATTTCCACCACAACATATAAGGTTAATCAAGTTAACCAACGTCGGTTTGAGTCATGTATGTATATATATTGAGCCACTCTCGATTTTTTCAAGTATAGAAGCAGCCACAGAGAAGAAAAAATGAAAAAAAAAAAAAAAATGGTTTTCTTGCTGCATGTGTTTTGTGAGAGAAAGCATCGGTGTATTTGAGGTTTTGGTTTTTACTTTTTTGAAACCTTTTATGTTATTGTTGTAATCTCCCTATTTAATAGTGAAACTTTTTCTTCATTCGTTGAAGTGAATGTAAACAAGTCTTAGTTATTTTAGTATAAGACTCAACTGCAATCAAGCTGATCAAGGAAAGTTGCAAAGATTCTTGTCATGACCTTCCCTGGTCAGAATATCAACACTTAGTAAAATTTATTGCTCAGACAATGAAGAAAGATGTAGACTCAACAAAAAATCACATCAAATCTTAACACTCAAGTATCCATTAAAAATTTGGAGAAAGTACAACGGGAAATGTTAGAATAGAAAAAATCAGGAAAGTCTTTCATTCAAGTAGACAATCAAAAAGGTATTCCGTGTAAATGGGTGATCTTACATAAAAGATTGTCTATACAAAAAAACCCGTCTTCTACCACCAGCTAGAGGCATTTAATAGCGTAACGGTTGATGTTACCCAACAACTACATATTTCCATTAAGTCAGAAGACGTTTAGTCAGAGCAATAAATGATAAGTATCGTCCAGAGCCAGCATTTATAAAAGACTAATAACCAATGGACGAATGACCTTTTCACATTAAATGGGTTAGACATTATGTCAATCAGATAAATGCACAATATTAATTGGCAGATAGCCAATAGCTGAAAGATACGCTATAAAAGACAACCTATTTTCACAGAGAGAGGTATGCTTTTTAGGACGCTAAATATATGCTAAATATACATTCTATATACACTCTCTAAGTTATCATATTAGCTCTTTGGACTCCTGGCGAAAGCATCGGAGACCTTTAGGCTGTTGCCACACCGAAGCTCCCTTCAATCAACCCTCTCTTTTTTACAAGCTCGTCGGACCTTCTATCGCCACTTCTTCAAAAACATATTGCATCAACTGTAATAAGTTTCTCTTATTTTTGTATTTAAACGTAAATACGAAAATAAGAGAAAGTTACTAGAGTCAAAATGAAGAGGGAGTGTGTCAAGGACAAGAAGGAGAAGCCGGAAAAGAAGCAGATACCAATCACTAAGGTGGAGGTCATCTGGTCGAGCTACTTGGATTGTGAATTGTTCTTAGTCTGAAAATCAACCTCATTCTCCTCAAGACTCCAGCCTCCTCAGATATGTAAAACTCGAGAATGAAGTAACTAATGCAAATATAACCAATACAGGGTCCAAGTCATTTACTCAGCTAGGTCGAGCCCCAGCCAACTCGGACATGCTTGGAACGATCAAGCAAGACTTCAACTGGTCAAATTTAAGGCCGATCAATCTAAACATGACAATAATAAACATGCAACCTAAAATCTCACATATAGTTACAACCGTTATCCCCACAATCACCAAGACTAAACGAATTCAAAATAATGGTCATCCATAACATGCCATCGAGCTTCATTATAAATGAAATTTTACACCATGATCACGGAATGCAGTGATGACAAGAAAATTATCAACTTTCTTTCCAAAAAAAGAGAGTATATATATACTAACGCAGAAGAGGCCCATGTTAGTCATAGTTAAACTTAGACTGCAAATTTTGGTTGTTGGACCGACTCCACCATGAAGAATGACTAAAGAGTGTGCAGCTATCAGAAATCGAATAAAATTGGTTCCATTATGGGTTATTTGTGATCCAGTGCCTTATTTTTCAAAACCACATCATATTGCAGTTCTGGTCGACTCTAATGCAGTTGTTGGACAAAGTTGAAGAGCAGCTAGATATCCGATATTCACACATTAGTTAGATGTTGTGTTTTTTGTGCAATGAGAAGGTATCTATCATCTCATGTATGTTAGATAATTCCATTGGCGAATCTCATTAATTACTACCTGAACTTATATTCACGGCATCTAAATTAAAAGAGGTATTTGTACATTGGATTAACATTCTGTAGAAGACATACAAAGACAATACAAGTTTCAATTAAACAAGCATTCCTTTCTGAAAATACACATCTTCTAAGCGGCCTTCTTAGGTCAAAATGTTCACCCAATGTCTCTCTCACACTTCTAATCATAGACAGCATTCTTCCTTGCTTTCTCACTTGGGGGTGAAAGCCTGCAATAAACCATACAAACAGTTAGCACAAACAACTAAATCTATTTCATGGTTCTTGATATTTATGTAATTAATAATTATAGCAAGTTTTACTGCTTCAACTCTTAAGGGCTTCACTTACAGCAAAAACGGTGGCATGACCAGGATCAGCAAGGTGGGCAAAGAGGTTGTCAATGGGGCCTGTGCCAGTGTAAATGTGTTGGAACCATGCACCCATCACAGCCAACATAGCCAGCCTCCCATTCTTAATCTCTTTTGTTCTCAACTCCTTGACTTTCTCAGGAGAACCACTTCCCCATCCAAGTGGGTCGAACCAAAGTCCTCCAGGATAACCAACGTCTGTCCCTGTGAGCTTGTTGTTGGGGAAGATGGGGTCTGTGTTTACGGACCCTGGCTTGAGGATGTCTGCCCACCGCCTTCCCTCGGCCCAGCCGATTAAGATTAGCTCGATAATGAAGAGGGTGGTTGTGTCAGTGAAGTATTCTAACTCTCCAGCAGAGTACCATGAAGGGGTGTTCAAGATACCAATCTTTGTTAGGAACTCTGGAATGAAAATACCTGCAGCACCTAACATTGCCCATCTGCAGTGGACAATCTCTGATTGTACATTCCATCTCAGGGTCTCTGGATCAGATCCTGTTAAAGAACCAACATCACAACATTTAATTAAAACCAAAAAAAAAAAAAACTCAGAATGTGGCCTCAACACCACCACTAAAATTAAGTGATCTGTGATTATATAACACATTTGAGACATAAGAGTTCTCCATTTGAAATACATTAATTTAAGATTCATACTAAATATTACAAATCTAAAAGTAATAGTACTTTATCTGAACACTGAAGATACAATAAATAAAATCTTAACCCTACTCAATTAACATGGTGACTGCCATGTTGCATTTGAGACATTGTTTAACTCAAAAACTTAGGTATAACAATATATTAAATACTTCGTTATGTACTTTACCAAAATTTTTTTTTTATACACAGTAAAATTTAAATCTATAATGTCAACTCTATGATGATTGCTCTTATCATCAGTTTAAGATACTAATTAGTTTTTGATGTATGCGGGTTTGAACTCATATCTCTTATTTGACACAAAAAACTTTACCAATTGAGTTAATTGAAACCAACGTATACTTTATCACTTAAAAATTAATATTCTAACAAAGTAAATAGGAAATTGAACTTACCAAGACCCAGAGGATCAAAACCAAAGTCTCCTGGGAGGCTACCATCAAGCCATGGAGGAGGGACGCTTCCTGGGAACCAGAGGGGCCTATCAGGGTCAGCTACAGCACACACCGAAACTGAACGTTTTGCGTTGGGTGCTGTATATTTTCTCACCACTCTCAGTTTTCCCCCACTTAGGAAAGAAGCTTTTGTTCCTCCCAATATAGATCCATTCTTCTGGGAACTGCAATACATATAAATATATATATATATATATATATAAAATAATTAATTAACTATAATTGTAGTCATTATGTTAAGCTCCAATCTGTGATCATATATGCAATGAATATAATCTGTGATCATATATGTAGTTAACTACCTAGTATTAGATCATTATATATATGTGTGTTTGTGTGCAAATAATGCATTGTTCTTTTATCAACAAGGTTGTATGTTATGGACGTTAAGAAAACTTGCCTGGGGGAAGAGATGGCCACGGCTGCAATGGCAGAGGAAGCACAAACAGAAGCCATTTTAGGCTATCGGCCAAGATTTTCTTCAAAGAATTGGTGTTGCGCTTGATTGGTGTATGGGAACAAAATACATGAAAATGTGTTAATGTAAGCAGGGGCTTATCTTAAAGGATAGGAGAGTGAAGTTGTAATTGGATACTGGGATGCCATGTGGCATGCAGAATCTGATATCAACACCCTCAACCTCCAGTTCTTAGGCTTACTTGGAAAAATCAGGACTTGGTGGATCAAATTGTACGCACATGTGGCTCATATATCTTATTATCGGTTGCAATAGGATGAAACACCACTATTATTTAAGTGGCTGTAGAGAGTGAAATTTTTAACCAATCAGAAAGTGATACTTGTTATTGATGATGTCTAGTGACTAACAGAAATTCGCCATATGTCATTGAATGAAAATTACAAAGGATTTTTAAAAGTCAATTTCACATCGACACACGTGTTAATATATTACACATAAAATGCGTTGATATATTGGCAATATTGGGAGCTACGTCCTTAACTTCTTTTGTTTTTTGTACTCCACCGCCTTTAGTGGATAGTATATTAGCTTATAATAAAGCTAATGTGTTTTGTAACAGAATAGTTAATTACTAGGTTAATGCAAGTTCATGGTTTACCAAAAAAAAAAAAAAAAAATGCCATGTGTTACTAAAAATTAAGACACTTTAGTTAATTAAATGATGACATGTGCTCATTGGAGATAATAAAACTTAAAGTTCCTCCATTTAAATGATGACTTGTTACCAATCAAAATCAACTATATGTCATTAAACTTCCTCAAAACTCCGATAAATAAAGGCTCTTATCAATCTCATTTGGGGATATTAAGAAGTTTCAAAACTCTGCTGGAATCAAATTTCTAAAACTTCCAAGAACTTTGACTATCGAAGCTCTATCAAATTCAAACTCCAAAACCATGAAGAACTTTTACATCAAATTTTAAAACGAAGAACACACGAAGAACATTAAAATAATAAATGAAAAATACAAAGAACATGAAGAATGATAAGTCTCTAATAAACCTGCTACTAGAGATTCATTTCAATTCCATTAAAAAAAAAAAAAAAACTTTAAATCCATCTTCCAATAAAAGTGGAGGACATTTTGTATTTCAATTAAGATTGTACTGGCACAATTCTTGAATTGAAGACTTTTCCAATGAGATCAAATGAGGGGATTATTCTGTTGCAATACAATACAAACACATAGAATTCTATCTACTTATTCATTAATACAAAAATACATTTGTGAAACTATTTCTATTGTTTAATTTTCAAATTTGAAATTTTGTGTTTACAATAGTGTTAATGTTGGGCGCTGATGAAAATCAATCATAAATGGGCAACTTAACAATTATGAAATTTTTTTTAGTAAAAGAGATAAATCTACCCCGCACGTGTTGAAATGTGTCTTTTTTGCCTTCTTATATTGCCTCTCATGGCGCAAATGAACTTTGGTCTTTGCCCTTAGCTGGAGTGATTCAAAGCCCAATTAAGCAAGTTGGTTGATTGGGCTGGATATGTGGCTCAATATTGCTTCCTGGGTTCTAATTCTAGATAGAAGACAGGAACCGCTTTGAGTAAAATAATAGAATGCCCACTCCCAATTTATTGGGCTGGACAGAACCCATTCATTTCAGTTGGACTTAACTTAGAGTCCATTTTCAGAAAAATAAACCTTGGAATCATGGCAACCTAATAATAGTTCGCTATTGCAATTGATACCCCCACCCATTTCTCTTTCCTTCTCAAATCCTTATATGTTGGACTTTGCTGCGCTCTGTAATTTGTATGTCAACAAAAGGTAGCATTGAATTTTATAAACAAAATAAATTTTTTTATTAGATAGAACTTAGGTAAAAATGCAAATTACAATATTTAAGTTTGACAAAGATTCATTTTAGTCGTCATGAAGCAAATGCTATGAGTTGAAATTCTATCAAATCTTTTTTTTTTCTTTCTCTTGTACTTGTACAAAAATTGTTATAAAATTCATTTTCATTAAATAACATTTTTAAATTAATAATTAAATTCAAAAGATAATTATATGAAATCAAAAGCTAAATTAAAAATTACACCCTTTAAATCTCCGTTTTCAATCCATTCCTTTAACTTCCATTGATGACTAATGCAGTCATTCTGTCCAATTCGAACTGTTTATTACACTAAAACAATGTCCTTTTGATGACTAATGCAGTCATTCTGTCCAATTCGTACTGTTTATTACACCAAAACAATGTCCTTTTGGATATATATATATATATATAAGACTAAAGCTAAAACTAAAGATATAATTGGACAAACTAAATGGAAAGATTAAATTGAAAACACATTAAAATTAAATAATTGAAATGAAAGAAAAAAAATGATACTTAAATGATTGAGTTGAAAATAAATTAAACTTAGAGTCTTAGACAAGTAAATTGTAATTTAATTAAAACAAAAATCTCATAAGCGAAAAGAGTTCACTATATTGTTTGGTAAGGATGGGAAGTAAATTGTTTGGTAAGGATGAAAAGTACCTTCCCAGATGGCAAACTAATTCTTACCTAGCTTCTTCTTTTATTTATTTATTAATTCTTGGAGCTAGGTATCAACAACCCATATTAATTCGCTCCTATCTTCATTCCTGAAGCAAAATCATAACCCCCAGTTGTACATTGTATCACTTTAATTAGGCATATAAGGGGAGGCCCACAGCCACACTACACTTTCAATGTCTGCTTCTATCAACTTGTCCTCCCACTTTGGTCATGGAGCCAAAATAAAAGTTTCAAATTAACTATGATTTTTTTTAGAAGAAAATTAACTATGATTTTGGTCAGTGAGCTATGTATCAAAGTGCATTTTCGTTCCTAAGTTATCAATTGTTTTAATTTAGTCTTTAAAATTTTAAAATTGAATGACAATTGCTAATTTTAGGTCAAAACTATGATTTTGGACCCTTATTAGTTATTAGCCCTATATGAGAACAGTAATTGCTAATGTAATACACATTTACTATATATGTGTACTTAAATCACAAAATTCTGGTAAAATAAAAAAACCACGAGATAAATAGAAATATTTAAATATTGATTTTGGGAGACTAGCATAGAGCCTAAGGATGAAACTGAAATCTAATGGCATAATTCATAGACTAATTATATTTTAATTAAATAAATGAAACTAGGGATACTTAATCTAGGATGGAGGAGATCATGATTAAACATAGACATATTGAAGTTTGTGTATTTTTTTCAAAGACCATCCACGGTGATTTATTGAATGAAAATATTTTATCTCACTTTGAGTATTATATTTTATGTTCTATCAATCATAATATACTCGTTACACGTCTTTTTTTCTTTTTAAAATAATCAAAATAAAAATAAACGAATAAATGACATTATTTTTAGTAAAGCATAAAATTGAACACTAAAAGTGAGAAAAAAAAATTATTTGTGATTTATCCTTTAGAGTTGTGAGAAAAACATCTTCTTGAATTTATTTTTTCCATGTGACAAAAAATTGACTTTATATGATCTTAGGTACCTCCTTTCCACTCGTGTGGCAGATGCTATTAGCCATCGCACAGTTCCAAGGGATGTGGACATGAATTAAGGGTGTCACGCACAAATATAGTTATGTAAGACAACAAACCCTGTTTTGGGTTGAGTTAGACAAAATGATCCATCCAATTTATGCAGTAAAGAACCGACCAAGAAGTTTAAAATAGTGCAATCAAAGCCTTTTAAGGAAGCAAATGGTTTCTAGGCAGCAATTATATGTCTAACGTAATTAGTGAATGTTTGAGGTCCACCAACAATATCAACACTTGTTTGATAGGACTTAGCAACCTTATTAGAAAGAGAGAATGTGAACTCTTACATGTTCTCCCCCATACCTTAATTTCATTGGATTCCTTATTATATACTTTATTTTCATGCAAGCATGTGCTATCTATTAGTGCACTAATAATGTCTTAAAAGAAATTATGGTAAAAAAAAACGCTGTCTCCTACTGATGTGGTCCGAAAATGATAACACAAAATGTGTCCTCACTATAAGTTTATAATCTCTCTCTCTCTCTCTCTCTCAAAAAAAAAAAAAATGGGGTCCTACAATTTGCCTTAACATTTTCACCGTTAGGTCTTTTTCATCGTTCCTTAGTTGTGAAGTCAACATGCGGAAGATGCACTACGTGGCATCATTGACTTGTGTTGGAGAAAGAACAGCACTCGTAGTGAGTTTTGTTCTGAAAGTACTAAATAATGCCACATTCGGTTGTTATAATGACTGGTACAACTATGCCAAACCTCGAAAAAAGCTAGGATTATTGTGTCGGTCTCTTCCTTACTTGGCCCCAAATATTATCATGTTGTTTTTTCAGTTTATCTTCAAACCATTCATTATATATATTCACATGCTGGTAGGGTTATATTGCTCATAGATTAGGGTTTCAAATTGCAACTGGGGTGGAAAATCTAATGCCAATAATGACCAAGTCTGCAGCTGGTGAGTACATCACAAGAATTGATCAAAAATGGGGATATATTGTTGGAATGTTAATCCTCACTTTATGAGTGCAATGTCCGTTGGCCCTAGCCCTAGCTCTAATACTACATCACCATCAAATAAAGTGAAAGAAATGGAGAACATCCATATATATATATATATATAACTACACACCCCTTTATTGCCGTATATTTGATCCCACATTTCCATTTGATAATTATAGCAGCTGGGTTCCATTAGCTCCCTTTTGTTGAAATTGTTGAAATGGGCCATTGGTGGTCATCAAACAAGCACCAATTCAACCTAATCCAGTGGATAATCAACGAAGAAAGCCTGGCTGGTAGATAGGGAAGTAAGACCCTTCAATTTCACCCTAGCTACTACTCGAAACATTAATGTAAAAGTCAAAATGTTTTGACATTTCATTTACTGTCTATTTAAAATATTTTGTTCATACACAACTTTCAAAATTCTACTTATTTTTTTTATTATATATAGTTGGACTTTTATTCAACTTATTTTTTATATATTAATAAAATAATGAAAATAAACTCTGCTAATAGAGCACTAAAAGAACATTTTTAAATGGTTGTTGAAGCTTTATTATATCTTGTCACTCTAATTCGTAGCTTTGTGCACTAGTGCAATGCTCTACAACTTCAGTTAACTTCTTTATTTTCTTTTCTCTATACTTCTTTCCCTTATTTTACATCATCATTGAGGGCATTTTAATGGAGTTCAAACCTTGTAGTAAATACGAAATATTGTCAGATTTTGTAATAAGATGAAAGACAAGTTTCTAACAAATTCTTTGATTTCCTACATTAAAGGGAAAATTATTGCAACATATAGTATAAAATTAATCATAGATGGTTTTTACAATTTAAAAGAATATTGAGTTTCATTTTGATAAACCACAAATGATTGAGTAAAAATGTATTAAAAAAAAAAAAAAGCATTCATTTTATATTTTGTTAATTTTGAATTGATTTTAATTTTAGTTTTTTTTTTTTTATATTAATAGTTTTCAGTTTTAATATATATCTTGTACTTGAATATTTAAATTTTCTTTTCATGCTTTAGGCTTTAGACCTTCAAAGAAAAAATCATGATTTCGTTAAAAACTACTACTTTAAAAAAGGAAAAAAAAATTGATTTAATTTCCTTTGCAAACAAATAAGTGAGTATATTCAATTATATATATATATATATATATATTATTTATTTATTTATTTGATTTTTTTTTTTTTAGAAAATATTAATTTGAATCTACAATGTTTGATTTATGATGATTGTTCTTTATATGTCAATATACCAATTGGTTTTTTGTGTGGATTCAAACCTAAGTCTCTTATTCAATGATAAATAATTTTACCATTTAAGCTAAATAAGTATATATAACTCTCTCTCTTCCTTAAAACAAGACACTAATCGATTTATCGAATAAGCGAAATTTGAATCTCATATATCTTATTCGGGAATAAAAGATTTTACTAAATAAGAATATTTAGAACAAGGGAAATGCTTCACGTTTTGGACGGTTCATAGCATTGTGTAATACTGTTAGCTCGCGAGAGAAAGTAACAATCATCCCCCTTGCTTACGGCCTAAGTTGCCAACTACTCCATCTAATAGAAAGTCAATGATTATGAAATATAAATCATTGACTCAAGTCAACTTTAGTAATCATACGTAATGCATATCCAACTTGATCCCCAGAGTAATATATTCACAAAGCAATAGTAAAAGATTTTAAACTTGAATTGATTAAATCACCTCAATGCACCTCAGATTTTCAAAATATTTTTGTTTTGAAATGTCTGAATATATATGGATGAATAGTGAATTACCTTACTACCCCCCAACAAAAAAAAAAGGGGAAATTCTTAGGGACAGAATCATTTGGAATCCTTTTGTACTATATATACAATTTGGATTGGATAGGTCCATGGAAAAATGTCACTTCCAAATGTTGATCAAGCATAAAGCCTAGGAAAATTGAACTAGCTCAGATTTGAAAAATGTGATAAAATTTACATGGCTAAGCTAATTCCTATTCTACTTGTTGATGTCCAGTATATGCAGCGGTTGATATCTGTGGGGTTACTAATATTTTAACTTGATTTAATATGAAGTCAACTTCAAACTGCATCATGTAGAAGAATGTGAATTGAGGAGGTTGAAAAAAACGTCATACCTTTTAGCAGTTCTTACTAATATTCTAGCTCCTATGCCAGCAGCTAGCTAGCTAAGTAGTTAACTAAGTCAAACTCCTAATTGTTATCATAATGATCGCAAAATTGGATACAGCATGATATTCAATAACCCACCTGATTTGAATTATGTACCTATCATGCATTCATGGGGACCTAAACAACATGAAAAAATTTTGAATTTATTTTCTTTTCTGTACCTAAAACCAACTATGAATTACATGTTTAAATATTAGGCTGGTAAAAATTTATATATCACCCCACCTGATTTGAATTATGTACTTATCATGCATGCATGGAGACCTAAACAACATGAAAATTTTGAATTAATTTTCTTTACTGCACCTAAAACCAACTATGAATTACATGTTTAAATATTAGGCTGGTATAAATTTATATACCACCTCACCTGATTTGAATTATGCACTTATCATGCATGCATGGAGACCTAAACAACATGAAAGTTTTGAATTAATTTCTTTACTGCACCTAAAACCAACTATGACTTACATGTTTAAATATTAGGCTGGTATAAATTTATATGCCTTCTTCTATAATATATACACAGTCAATGTTACTCACATGTGGAACAATGGAAGATGGTACAAGCAACAGTACCTTAGTTTCCAAACCCACGAATTCAGATTCATTGTTTTCCTACCTATTCCTAGCATCCAAACAGAGGTTGAGTTATACTAATCTAGTTATTGGACCAACATTGAGGCTGTTAAGCAAGTGACAATGTGATGCGCAAATAATAATAACAAAAACCCATAAAAGTTATGCTGTAGTTTAACATTTTAATTAGTAGAAGTCGGCTGAGAAGAAAATATACAAAAATAAATAAATAAATAAATTACACCCCAAAAAAATGAGTAGTCATAATCTCTTAGGTAAACTTTATTAAGATTAGATGCCGACCAAACATCACATTTTTTTTTTAAATTTACACAATGATGCAAACTTTGCTTGCTATATATACCAACTAATCCGACTCTTCCAATCTCTTCAAAGCTATATATATCAGCCTGTCGTTCTTTTAGACGGCCATATATCATCATCAATGTAATGTCCGTGCCGTCGCAGTCAACCTAATTATTATTATTATTATTATCATAATCATCTTATATACATATATATGTGGATGTTCTTAAACACATAGGTGAAAGCTACATTATATTAGTTTTATTTGTAAGTCAAATGGAAAATAAGAGACGATTAGATGAAATGGAGCCCTCAAACATGACGTTTAACTAGTTATCAACCAAGGTGCATGCATATGATACTACTATCTAGGACCACTACATATTAGCAATATTAGGCCTGTTACACTCTCTTTTATTAAATTTATATATGATGATATGACATACTTTGGCATATGTTTGAGGCAACTTCTTTGTTTTTTGTTTTTTAGAAGTTTAGGTTGGAAAGTTCCCATAAATATATATTTTTTCTTTCTCAAAGGACGTCGCTTTATCTACAAATTAAATTATATTTTTGAAATGAACTTTCATATAAGCTTTTTTTATAGTTGAATTTGTGTGCCAATTCACTATTCTAGAAGCTGTGACATCAAAAGAAATCAAATAGTTGGAATTAAATTCAGAACTCTAACATGCGAGGATTCAATTTTTAATCTTAAAAAGATTAGGAATTGACTTGGCTAAAACTAAATTATGGTAAACGCCTTTGTAATGATGTAATTCAAATAAGAGATGGGAATCCTCATATCTGTACTGATACGGAAAAAGTGAATATATTACCCAGTAGAAAAATATCACTGATGCAATATAATATCATTGCTCAACCAAATTGACTTTATTGGCCAACTAAAGAGCCTAATGGTTTGTTTGGATTGAGGGAGGGGGAGGGGGAGTAGAGTAGAGTAGAATAAATTTGATTCAAAATTAGCATATTTTCAGCAAATTCTACTCTACTTACCATCACTCCCCCTCCTTCCCCCCTCCATCCAAACGGGCCCTAAGGAACAATCCGATCACGTAAGAGCCAGTGCTTAGGGCAGCCCAAGCACCGAGTAAGAGTAACGACCTTCGATCGCCAAATCCAGATACACAGTTACTTTGTTGGATAAAAACATATGCAGCGAAAAATTAACGGATTCATTTCATTCGCAATTGATAACATGTGCTATGTAAGTTTCAGAATATAAGAATAAGAGAGTGTACTTTGATGCGGTAAAATTCAAAACCAAAGATTAAAAACACTTGGAAACACTTTTAATCTTCACTCCAATTCCACTTGATGCGCAAGAAGTGTGGTCTCTCAATAAGTTATACGTGTATGTTTAAGAGAGAATGAAAGAGTGTCTAACACTCACATACATACCATTTCATATTCTTACAAAAATTATGTATGTTTCTCTCCTTATAACTAATTATCTAATTGGGCTAGCCTTATGGGTCTTTCCAATTGGGCTTTAGTATGAGGCTTAGAGTGGGACCAAAAGGGAACAAATAAGACTCTAACTCCAATGGGCCTTAGAATTTTCTGTCAACTTTTGACAAATTCAAAGTTACCATTAATTATATTTAATACTACTATATAAATATAATTGCACTTTAGGCCTTATTAATAAATTATATCCCAAGACTTTATTGTACATGCAACCCCTTCATAAAATATTCGTAGTAATACAAAGTCATGAATGAAGATTGTCACTTTGTAGATCACTGCATCTTAATCCTTAAGTACCCGGTTTAATCATTTTAAGTTATTTATCATATATTTATGAAATCCAATTTCATAAATATATACTTTAGTAATTTCTTACCAAAGTGGTTAGGCCTAACTCTTTGAATAACTAAACCTATTAAACTTATCTCAAGGTATTTTATATCTTCGTTAAAAGACTATGAATTTCATCTTGAGAATATATATTCCATCAACACTAAATGTGGCTACCCAACATACTGAGGTTTTGACGGTTACTTTAGATCTCACTCCTGATATATCAAAGTAACCTACACTTCATAATCAGGTCCATTATTCTCTCAGGATTAAGAGTTCATGTAAATAGAAGTCATAAGATTTATTATTCATTTGACGGTCGTTAGAAGAATAATAAATTTCACAGCGGTCCAATTCAATATGTCTTAACTCTTAAAACATATTAACATATCAACTAGAAGTCTCCACTTCCATGATCAAAACAAATCATCTTACTTAATATGTTATAGTCTTCGCAGATGAAATGCCCAATTTTACCACCGACTACGAACTAAAATTCTGAGTTTACAAAGAACTTGTGACTTATATCTTCTGTGACTAAATCACATACTATGCATCTCATGGACTATACGATAATGTCCAAATATTCATGTTACTATTATTTTAGATAATAATAAAGCAACTTTATTAATCACAACATTAAGTCATACATAATGTCATACATAATAACATACATAGCATCATACAATAGAATTTAAGGGCAATAATCCTAACATACTCCCAATATGAAAATCAGTGGTTACATATGAAGAATCATAGACATAATGAAGGCAGTTATACCCACCATTTAAGACTCATTACAGATTTATAGTCACATACAAAATGTGGCTAAAACCGAGGAAATGCCCTTCGGACAACCCTGTATAGGAAAGAACACCAATCAAAGATGAAGGAGATCATTATTGTATTGTGTGAACAAGTTTTTCTAGCCACATTTTCTAACTTGGAATTGGAATTGTTAGTTTGATACCACACCGTATTACTCTGGGTCTTTATTTTTGAAGAGCATTGCTTCAACCAGTCAATCATATTACCAACTGCACCAATATATACAATCAATATGCATACTCCAATACTCCCTCTTGGGTTATTGTGTAGTAGACTCATTGGTTTGGGGCCTGATGTAAATTGGGAAGTCTTAAGTTCAATCACAACATTCTTGTTCCATGATATTTTTGAGGTGTATTATGGGCAGGGATTGAAATAGTCTTTCCAAATGTTGGAACACCACTTTCTTAAAAATATATTTAAAAAAATAATATAAACGACGATCCCACTTGGCCCGCAAATGCCTATAAGAAAACGAAGAGATGGTAAGTGATTCATTAGAGTTGAGCCAATAAAGGGACTCTCCAATGCTTAAGTTAGTACATAAGATTTTAAGAGAAAAGCTAAAAGATGTGGTTCTAGGGTTATTTGTTAGTACTTGTTCTTGTGATCAACTCCCATTATTTATGTTGTTTAGGAATTTTATCTCTTTTAGATATTAGCAAGACTATCCAAATTAATTTAGTCCTCATAATATAGGGTTTTCGAGTGAATAATGGGATTTGTGGGGAGTGGAAAAGTCCCCATCTAGGCCTTAAGCCAAGAAATAATTGGGCCACGAAGGACGAACTAGGCCTAGCGTGTATACTTGAAGGACGATCCAAGGGGCGATGGGGTATGGAAGAAAAGAAACAAGGCCATCCCAAGTACCTAAAAGGAGGGGAGCAATGCAGGAAAATAGTTCCCGTGGAAAAGGTAAGCAGCCAACCTTACCCGAAGCAAGTTGTACGGATGATCCACGTATAGTTTCTAGAAGATGTTTGGAACCACAAGAAACTTTCAGAACACGCAAGAAGATTGAAGATTTTCACCTCCGCATTAATGAGGGGGTTCTCACCTAACCTCTACCGCATTGAATACATGTGAGACAACTTGAATAGTACAAACACCCCCTAAAAGTCAAGGTTCCAAGATAAGGGAAGGGAGGAAACTAATAAAGTAAAGGAAAATATCCCTGAGAGTTTGGCTGGCAACAGGACAACTGTAGAGATAAGAACAAGAGATGTACCTATAAAAAGAAGGAGATAGGCAAACAGGGAGGGGGATCTTTTGAGAGGTAAAAAATAGAGAAAGGGGGGGAGGAGAGAGAAAAGGAAGAAAATGGAGTTGTCTGAGAGAAAGAGAGTGTGTGTAACACCATGGGAACAAGAAAATTTCTTGTTGTAACATTTTAACTTCATCTGAAATATATGTGGTCAATGAAATCAACTGTTTGAGTTTCCCATTGTTAAGTGTTTATTCCCTATTGCTCACTTATAAATAGATTGTGTTAGACATTTCAACAGTAATCCGTGGACTTCACCACGGGCCAATTTTTGTCCCCCACAATTGGCACCATCTGTGAGAAAACTCTACTAGGCAATAGGCTCAAGAGTTGATTTTTCCTCTTTTTTTTCTTCTTTTTTTTACCAAGGCGAATCGATCCTGAAGCGCGGTCCCGCCTATCTGTCTCGCCCAAGCATTTCGAAAGAGTCCACCCATATAGATCGACGTTTGTAGTCCGAAGTTCACAAAGAGACTCAAAAACAACCCGACCCACATCTGCGGGAGGAAAGGTCTACGACAAATACAAAAGGCCCTTCCTACTCCAATAGGGATAAGGAAGTAGAAAAATTGAGGGAGCAAGTGGTGATGCTACGACGGGAAGCTGAAAGAAATGAAAAGCTCCTTCAAAAGAAGGATGAAGAACTTCTTCATCAAAGGGGACTAAGTCCTATGCCAAGTCACTCCTGAGGAGATGAGTTCGATATGGAAGATCGGTATAGGAGACGGGATAGAAAACATCCCCTTCCTTATGAGGAAAGGAACCAATCTCCCCACAAGGAAAGGATAGTCTCTCCCCCTCATAAGAGGAATAGAAGGGAAGACCGAAATAGGGAAAAGTCTAAAGGGCCAATCCTTCAACGTTCAGCATTTTCCGGACCTCAAGATCCTATTGCACCTCAAGCTTCTGGATCAGATGTCATGAGTAATGCCTTGCAACAGATATCCCAATCCCTGTTCTCAGAAGAAATTGAAAAGATAGATCTGCCACGGAGGTTCCCATGGCCAACCTTCACAATATGTGATGGCAAGTCTGACCCCTTGGAGCATGTCAGCTATTACAATCAAAGCATGGCCGTATATTCGAGGAATGAGGCTCTGATGTGTAAGATATTCCCCTCAAGCTTGCAACCAACGGCAATGAGATGGTTTGATAGACTGGAGAAAGGGTCCATCCAGGGATATAATAAGCTGATTAAATCGTTCGGAGCAAGATTTGTGACATACAATTGAACACCGAAGCCATTTGACTCATTCCTCACCATGTCAATGAAGTAGGGGGAAACCCTCAAAGCCTACTCGGATTGTTACTGGGAATTATATAATGAGATTGGGGGAGACAACGGATTAATTTTGGCCAGCACATTTAAAGTGGGGCTTCCCATTGATTCTGACTTGAGGGCTTCACTAGCCATGAAGCCAGTTATGGATATGAATAAGTTAATGGAGCGGGTCGAGAAGTACAAGAGATTAGAAGATGATCAGTTGCAGGATAAGGCCAAAGCTAAAGCACCTACCATGGAGAAAAAGGAAGTTAAGGCAGATCAAGCTACCCGACCCCGAAGGGACTTTTTCCCTCAAGCTCAAAAACCAAGATCTGAGATAGTGAGCTCCCTATACAAAGAACCCATGTATCGAATTATGGAGAAGATAAAGAATGAGCCCTATTTCTGTTGTCCAAACAAGATGAGTGGAGATGTGTTGGAAAAACATAGTTTGTATCGCATACAAAACATACGCAGCGGAAAATTAACGGATCTACTTCATTTGCAATTGATAACATGTATTATGTAAATTTCAGAATTTAAGAACAAGAGAGTATACCTTGGTGCAGTGAAATTCAAAACCAAAGATTAGAAGTACTTGGGAACACTTTTAATCTTCACTCCAATTCCATTTGTGCCTAAGAAGTGTGGTCTCTCAATCAGTTTATATGTATGTGTTCAAGGGAGAATTAGAGAGTGGCTTACACTCACATACACACCATTTCATTATCTTATAAAATTTTGTATATTTCTCTCCTTATAACTGATTATCTAATTGGGCTAACCTTTTGGGCCATTCCAATTGAGCTTTAGTATGTGACTTGGAGTGAGACCAAAAGGGAGCAAATAAGACACTAGCTCCAATGGGTTTTGGGTTTTTCTGTCAACTTTTGACAAACTCAAAATTACCATTAATTATATTTAATACCACTATATAAATATAATCACTCTATGCCTTATTAATAAATTATATCCCAAGACTTTATTATACATTCAACCCCTTCATAAAATATTCACAGTAATACAAAGTCATGTATGTTGACTGCCACTTTGAAGATTACTACTTTTTAATCCTTGAGTACCCGGTTTAATCCTTTAAGTTATTCATCATATATTTATGAAATCCAATTTCATAAATATATATTTTAGTGACTCCTTACTAAAGTGGTTATGCCTAACACTTTGAATAACTAAACTCATTAAAATTATCTCAAGAGAATATTTTATATCTCTATTAAGAGATTATGAATTCCATCTTGAGAATATATGTTCGTTCAACACTAAATATGGCTCCCAATATACTGAGGTTTTGATCGTGTCTTTAGATCTCACTCTTGATATATCAAAGCAACCTACACTTCATGATCAGGTTCATTATTTTCTTAGGATTAAAAGTTGATGTAAACAAAAGTCGTGAGATTTATTATTCATTTGACAGTCGTTAGTAGAATAATAAATCTCACAGTGGTCTAGTTCAATTTATCTTAACACTTAAAATATATCAACATATCAACTAAAAGTCTTCACTTCCATGATCAAGACAAATCATCTTAGTTGATATGTTATAGTTTTCGCAAATGAAATGCCCAATTTTATCACTAACTATGAACTAAAATTCTGAATTTACAAAGAACTTGTGACTTATATCTTCTTTAACTAAATCGCATACTATGCATCTCATGAACTATATGATAATGTCCAAATATTCATGTTACCATTATTTTAGATAATAATAAAACAACTTTATTAATCACAACATAATGTCATACATAACGTCATACAATAGGATTTAAAGGGCACATATCCTTACAATCTCTCATTTGCCCTAAAGACTATTGTGCATTAATCTAACTCTCATTCCCTCCAAATGTGACTCAAAAGTCCTTTGGGGCAATCTTTTAGTAAAGGGATCTGCTAGATTATTTACACTATCTATCTTTGCTACTACTACATCTCCTCGAGCAATAATGTCTCAAATGATGTGGTACTTTCTTTCAATGTGCTTTCCTTTCTTGTGATTCCTTGGATCTTTGGATTGTGCAACCGCCCCACTATTGTTGCAAAACAATGTGATAGGAACTTGCTCCATTCTCACAACACCAAGATCAAAAAGGAATTTCTTGAGCCAAACAACTTCCTTTGCATTCAGCTTCCATGGTGGAATCAACAATACAAGATTGCTTAACACTCCTCCAACTTATGGCTCCACCTCCCAAGGTGAATACACAACCTGAAGTGGACTTTCTGAATTCAAGATCTTATTGAAAATCTAAATCTGTATAGCCAATAGGTATCAAATCCTCACACCGGTAAACAAGCATATAATTTCTCGTTCTCCATAGATACCTGAGGATATGCTTTACAACTTTCCAATGTTGTGGTCTTGGATTTGATTCATATCGGCTGACCATGCCAATTGAATGATAGCTATCTGGTCTAGTACAAAGTATGGCATACATGAGACTTCCCACTGTAGAAGCCTAGGGAATTTGTCTCATCATATTTTCTTCCTTAAGAGTCTTAGGCCTTTGGTCATTAGATAGAGGAACTCCATATCTGAAAGGAAACAATCCTTTCTTGGGGTTTTGCATGCTAAACCGTTCTAGAACCTTGTCTATATATCCAACTTGTGACAAAGCTATCAATCTATTCTTGCAATCTTGCCAAAGCTTGATCCTTAGAATGAATTTAGCTTCGCCCAAGTCCTTCATATCAAATTGGCTTGACAACTAAACCTTTACTAATGATATTACCCCTACATCATTTCCAATGAGTAGAATATCATCAACATAAAGCACTAGGAACATTACTATTTTATCTTGATGTCTTTTGTACACAAATGGTTCATTAAGATTTTGTTCAAAACCAAATTACTTGATTACTTGATCAAATCTGATGTTCCATGACCTAGATGCTTGCTTTAGTCCATAAATGGACCTTTTTAACTTGCATACCATATGCTCTTGGTTCTTTGATATGAAACCTTCCAGTTGCATCATATAGATTTCTTCTTCAAGATTGCCATTTAGAAATGCAGTCTTGACATCCATTTGTCAAATCTCATAATCATAATGAGCAGCAATGGATAAGAGAATTCTGATAGATTTAAGCATTGCTACTGGTGAAAAAGTTTCTTCATAATCAATACCCTCTTTTTGTGTATACCATTTCACCACTAGCCTTGCTTTAAGGTTTCAACCTTTCCATCTATCCCGCTCTTCCTCCTGTAAACCCAATTGCAACTATGCGCGCCGGAAATGAGGCTGTTGGGCTTGACCTCACTTGGGCTCACAATTTACTTATAAGGTGGGCTTAGGATTTCCTACTTTGGGTCGTTCTCGGCACAGAGACTCAACGTAGTTTATCCTCTCCCTTTCTGAATCACTGTTTTGCTTTACTCTCTATCTGTTTTTGTGAACCTCTCAACAACCAACCATTTTCCTTCCCCAACTTCTCATATTTATAGCCCTAAATTAGTGGAGAGATCATGATTACTGCCATAGTTAGTGTAATTGAAGGTCCAATATCATCTGTCATAAGTGGATGTTTAGGTGAGAGTGGAATGTGGCGAATGTGGCCTTGAAACTTAGTTCCAACTCAAGTGATAATGCTCGATAGTGATGTTTCCTGGAAATTGCCGAGCATTCTATGTTGTGTTCAGATTTCAGTCTTTCATTATTATTCGGGAACTTCACGCTGAGCAATGTTTAGGTGATGAGACTTGGACTTGTAGTTTGTGAGGGTAGAGTAGAAAGGGTTTGAAAGTGTGGGCTGTGCTGCTGGGCTTGAATCCAAGGCCCAATTGGGTTCGGGAACTTCGGTGCCGTACATTAGCCCCCCCTTGATTCATGCCCGGCTACCGGGAAGAATCAAGGAACCGAAAAGGCATTCTCGTTTTGGGAGATTAACAGGTAGAAACTTGGGCGGTTACATCATCCCATTAATGCTCTCTCAAAATACGTGCTATTCCGAGGCGCCAGGTTCAGTTGTTATTATTACCTGACGGTTCATGAACCGAGGCAACACGCGTGTCGGTTACCATTGGCATTCGTAGAGTTTTTCGTTAATCGTGCCTATTTATTGCTGATTAAACGTCTCTCTGTCCTCTTTGGCCTCTATAAATAGTTCATCTCAGTACGTTCTTTCACTTTTTCACTTCCCTCTTTCTGAGCCTTCTCTCTTCTGAGCATTCATTTGAGCGCTTACTCACCAGTCCAGAGACCTTTCCTTCCTTAGAGCCTAAAGTAAGTTCTCTACCCCTCCCTTTTACTTCGGTTTCTTTCTTCAAGTTTCTTCCTTCAATTTTAGGCTTTGAAATGGGTTTCTCTTTTCTTCTAGATACCCCGGCGTCTTTAGCCACCTTTAGGCAAAAATTTGATATCCCCAATGATGTGGAAGTGGCATACTGCCATGAGAGCGAAATTGCTCTCCACAGAGGGCATGGTACTGCTTTCTTCCCCTAATGGCGATTCTAGAGGGCGGCGTTAGGTTTCTCGTGGACCCTCTTTTAGTCAACACACTTAGCTATTATGGGCTGTGCCCCGACCAACTCCCACCCAATTTTTACCGGGTAGTTAGTTGTGTCAGTAGGTTGAACCATACATTTGATTTGCAATTGGACCACCATGATATAAACCACATGTATAGTCTTTGTGGGAATAAAAATACCAATTATTACTTAAAAACTACAGATACACGGGTACGGCTGATATCATGCCTACCTGATTCAAATAGGAATTCAGCCGGGGAGTTCATCCAGGTGCGCGGCAATTGGTTTGCCAAAGAAATTCCCTGCCCTCTCTCACGGCGTGAAGTGGGTTCGTACCGATCTCTAACTTAACCGTCTTTCTACTTGTGGTAGTTTTATCTATTTGGTCACTAACGTTGTATCTCGTTTCTTGTATGAATGTATAAATATATATTTTCTTTGCAAAGGGTAAAGTGTTTGTCCTGGACGTTAGGACAGTTCACGTCAGGGACTTGAACTTCATTTTCCGGTTCGAGATATACGTGCATTGGGACGGATAGCTCCGGGCATCACATCTAATCCTCGGGGTTGAACCGGTTTATTCCACTTGGCAATCTTTCAAACAGGTGCTTTTGGTTAATAGCCCCCTCCTATCATACATAGACATTCGGCACGCGAATTTCCTTCCACCGAGGATTACAGTTGGTGAAGCTAGGGAACTAGGTAGGCGATACACTTGTTCGGATGAGCTTGCACCATTGAGGGACGAGTCAGTGGAGCGTATGTCCCGGCGTCTCCGAGAGCTCGCCCATAAGCCAGTCCAAGAAGAAGTTCCCGTTCAAGGAGAACCCGCACAGCCCGAGGAACCTGTTAAACCCGAGGCTCCCATAGAGGAAGCCGAGCAATTTTTTGTTTACATAACCGATATTTCAGATACCGAGCCCTTCCTTAGCAAAGACATGGTGACCCGGAGGACTATGACCATAGATCGTTTCGTGCCCAGTGCGAGGCTAGCCGTGCAACAGCCACCCTCTCAGAGCCAAATTCAAGCGCCTCCTCCTCCACCTCCTCCTCAAACCGGACGAGTCCGGAAGAGGCAGAGGGTTGCCGAGCAAACGTCTACAGGCCCGGGAGATACAGCAGCCCGGACTCCTCCCCGACCAACCGATGGCATTATCATCCAGGAGTCGCAAACCCAAGTTGGGCCGAGCGTAGCATCCTCCTTCTAAGCCGCGCAGGCGTGGAAGCCTAAATTTCTGTTGGACGGCAAGCCACTTCCTGCAAACGCTTGTGTGCGGATGTAGGAGAATGGTGAAGGGAGCTGCATTGCCCAAACTCTGGCGCAGGGCCTCCTTCTGCCTAATGACGTGCACGCCTTCAAAGAAGGGTCGGAGGAGTCCATGGGGCAAAGGCGACAGTGGCATACTATCGCGGTAACCCTTTACCTACTAATTCTTTACTATCCTTTACACATTCATTATCTTTCATTTACCTTTTGTTTTATTGCCGTACTAATTTTTGTTGCTTTGTCAGGCTACTTAACTGGCCCATGTCTTAGATGGTCGCACAAAAGAACTTGTTGAGGAAGCTGACTGAGAGACGGCTGCAAGGGAGACAGCTGTTAAAACAGCTAAGGAGAAAATAAAGGCAGCTGACACTGCCGAGAAAAAAGCTGCTGCCGCGGAGAAGAACAGAGCAATGGCGGAGAAAAGATCCACGGAACTCTTGGCTAAGCAAAACGAGACGGACCTTAAGCTAGCCGAGGCAATCAGTTTGAACACGGCTCAAGCCGAGGAACTTGCCAACCTGAGAGCGGCTTTAGTGGCTTGCAAGGAGAAATGGTACAATGAAGGGTTCGCTAATGCCGAGAATTCCGTGAAGCCAGTTCTGAATCAGGCTCAAAGGTTGGGTTTTGAGGTCGGGTGGTTTGCTACTCTGCAGATTTTGGGGGTCCCTGAGGATTCCCTTCTGAGAGATCCCGATTAGATTTCCTTCCCGAGCTCAACTGCTGCTGCGCAGAACCCCCCGGTGCCCATTGACGAGGAGGAAATAGCAAGCATAAGGGAATTGGTGGAACAAATTGATGCACATACGGAGCCAAATGAGACAGAGGCCACCAGCATTCCCCGTGCTCAAGATCAGCTCGATGGGGATCTACTTTCTCCTGTGGCCGACCAATAGCAGACCGACACAGCCGATCAGACTGGACCCTTCGTTCCATTAACTTAATTGCTGAACCGACTCTTCAATTCTTTTATTTATTTTTATTGCCTTCCAATACTATTTCTTTTCTAGTAAATTTGCCTATGTCACAGGGCTATGGTGACTGAATAATTTATTTATTTCCCGGGGATGACCCGTATGCAGTTGCCGAGTTTGGCGACAAAACATTGATTCTATTTTTCTGTTAACTTTATTCAGATGATGATTTATTCGTCATATGTTTGCTTTGATCATGCTCGTGAATGCTTGGTTATTGCTTTGTTCTATGTTGTTTCCTTCCCCTCTTTTTTGTTGTTGCCACTTATCTTCTTGTATGCATGGCTGGGGATGGTTTGTACGGTGAGATAAATCAAGCCCCCATATATTGGGTGTTTTACACAACACATATTTTCTTTCTTGAGAAGATGAACGGCAAGCTGCCTCATGTTTTGGCATAACGTTTCCCATGCTCGGTGATGTTGATCGAATCGAGAGTGAGGTCTCTATCCTTAGGATTTTTTTTATAAGAATAAGGTTTCCACACGTTCGGTGATATTGATCGAACCGAGAATGAGCTTTCTATCCTTAAGATTTTTTTTTATAAGAATAAGGTTTCCACCTGCTCGGTGATATTGATCGAACCGAGAATAAGGTTTCTGTCCTTAGGATTTTTTTTTATAAAAATAAGGTTTTCACTTGCTCGGTGATATTGATCGAATCAAGAATGAGGTTTCTGTCCTTAGGATTTTTTTTTATAAGAATAAGGTTTCCACCTGCTCGGCGATATTGATCAAACCGAGAATGAGATTTTTGTCCTTAGGATTTTTTTTATAAGAATAAGGTTTCCACCTACTCGGCGATATTGATCGAACCGAGAATGAGGTTTTTGTCTTTAGGATTTTTGTTATAAGAATAAAGTTTCCACCTGCTTGGTGATATTGATCGAACTGAGAATGAGATTTCTGTCCTTAGGATTTTTTTTATAAGAATAAGGTTTCCACCTGCTCGGCAATATTGATTGAATCGAAAATGAGGTTTCTGTCTTTAACGTAATCCATTAATACTAAATATGCAATTAATTAATACTTAATGTACAATAATGAAATTGAATATAACTGCAACAAGAAAGTTCATCATTATATTGACTAGAGCGGTGTACAGGGTTTAGACTTACGTTTCCGTGCACGAATGGTCAGTGGTAAAACTTCTTAGGACATTCCATGGCTGAGGGAGTGGCCTCTCGTCAAGGTCTTCTAAATAGTACGCTCCCGCACCTGCAATGGCAGTAACTCTGTACGGTCCCTCCCATGTTTGAGCTAACTTCCCTGCACCTGTGTCCTGTATGTTTCCCATAACTTTTCTCAGAACCAAGTCTCCGGCACTAAATTCCCTAGCTTTTACATCTCGGTAGTATCGTTGGGCAAGTCTCTGTAGGTATTCTACTAGCCATACTGTTGCTGCTTCCCGGCACTCTTCCAACCAATCCAAGTGCTCTAGCATCAAACCTTCATTCTGGACGGGGTCAAATCCTGCGACCCGTGCACTACACAAGTTCACTTCGGTCGGTATCACGGCTTCTACTCCATACGTCAAGGAGAACAAAGTCTCCCCTGTGGACCTTCTGGAGGTTGTACGGTAAGCCCACAAAACGTTAGGTAGTTCCTCAGCCCATTTTCCCTTTGCCCCGTCCAACCTTTTCTTCAACCCGTTCAAAATGGTCTTGTTAGTTGCCTCAGCTTGGCCATTGCTTTGGGGATATGTCGGAGTAGAATACCTGTTCTTGATGCCGAGATCACTGCAAAAGGTTCGGAAAGCTTTGCTGTCAAATTGTAGCCCATTGTCTGATATCAGTGAGTCTGGCACCCCGAATCTCGTGACTATGTTCTTCCACACAAACTTCTTCATGTCTACATCCCGGATATTTACCAGGGCCTCGGCTTCCGCCCATTTCGTGAAATAATCAACCGCCACCAACATAAATCGACGGTTACTTGTTGCTCGGGGGAATGTGCCGAGGATATCTAGCCCCCATTGTGCAAATAGCCATGGACTATTGACGGGGTTTAAATGACCTGCTGGTTGGTGGATCAGGGGAGCGTGTTTTTGGCATTGTTCACATTTTCGCGCATATTCCGCAGCTTCTTTCTGCATCTGCGGCCACCAAAACCCTTGAGTCATCGCTCTGTGCGCTAACAAGAGCCATCCCACATAACTACCACACACTCCGTCATACAGCTCGGACAGAAGCTCATTTACTTTCTCGAGATGTAAGCATAAAAGGTACGGTCCTCCAAAAGACCTCTGGTATAACTTGCGATCTGCTGACAACGAATACCGAGAAGCCACCCGACGAATCTTTTTGGCCTCTTTTTCATCGTCCGGAACTCTATCCTCGGCCAAGAAGTCAATGATCGAGTCCATCCAACACGGCTTGGTTGTTAAAATCATGGCGATGTCGACCCCGGCCGAGATACAATTATCTTCCATACCGATACTTGGCTCCCTTATAAGCTCTACTTTGATAAGCCGAGGAACCTCTTCGGTCATTGACGAGGCTAACGTGGCTAGTGAGTCAACGTGTCTGTTTTGAGCCCGGTCGACTTGGGCTACCTTCACTGTTCTGAACTTGTTAATGATTTGCTTTGTTGCACTCAGATAGGCTTTCATCCGAGAATCCCAAGCTTCAAAGCTTCCCTGGATCTGATACACAACCAGCCGAGAATCCGAATAAATCTCCACATCCCGTGTGCCCAGGCATAAAACGGTCCTCAATCCGGCAAGAAAGGCCTTGTACTCTGCCTCGTTATTAGAGGCTTTGAACCCTAATCTGAAGGAATGCTCCAGTTGTATACCCTCCGAAGTGATTACGACAATTCCAACTCCGACCCCCATAACACTCGAAGCGCCGTCCACAAACGCCTTCCACGAGCAATTCTCTATATTACAGATCATCTTCCCGTCGTTCCTAGGGGAGAACTCCGCAACGAAATCAGCAAGGACCTGCCCCTTTACTGAGCTTCGCGGCCTGTACCTTATGTCAAAGGAACCTAGTCGAGTACCCTACTTAGCTATTCGGCCCGTGAAGTCTGATCATTTTGACAACGACTGTAAAGGATACTCGGTCAGGACGAACACAGTATGAGCCCGAAAATAATGCGGCAACTTCCTCGTGGCATGCACCAAGGCCAACACTAACTTCTCCAAAGGTAGGCATCTCGTCTCAGCATCAACCAAGGTTTTGCTTATGTAATACACCGGTTGTTGTATTCCTCAGTCCCTCAGCAGCACAACGCTTACGGCATGATCGGACACCGAGAGGTACATGAATAAATCTTCTCTAGAATCTGGGGCCGTTAACATGGGCGCTTGCGTCAGATACTCCTTCAGATCTTGAAAGGCTTTGTCACACTCCTCATCCCACTAAAATCCCTTCCACTTCTTCAGAAGCTGATAAAACGGTCTACAACGATCAACAAATTTGGAAATGAACTGATTAAACGCGACTAACATCCCGGTCAATACTTGCACTTCTTTGGGATTGCTAGGGGACCTGAGGCGATTCATGGCTTCGATCTAGTCGGGGTTGGCCTCTATCCCCCGATTAGTGATCAGATACCCCAAGAACTTACCAGCCCCTACGCTAAAAGTGCACTTCTCAGCATTTAGGCGCAGCTTATGTTGCCGGAGCACCTCAAACACTCCCCAGATGATCTTTTAATACCCGTCACTGCTCGGTGGTGTGCCCTTTATCTTTGTGGTATGTGCAGTACAAGTTTTGATTCCTCTAGGACGGGTCGCCCCCCATCTTGTTCGGCCACCTGAAGAACGATTCGTTCTTAATCCGGTCTAAAATTTTGTGTACCGGCTCTTTAAACGCTATATTCACCCCTCCAATTTGTGCTTCTGGTTCCTGCATCCTGAAATCCTTCCTTGGTCTCGTGGGAAAAACGCCCTGCCGTGAGCGACTCAACAACTGGGCCTTACCCTTATTCTGCAGCCAATCATCTTCGAGACGTTTATACTCCTCAATACACCTCATAAGTTGCCTCATATCCTCGGGAGATCTTTTCGTCAGCAACTCTCGTAGTTCAGAGTCCTCGGGAAGCCCCATCCTGAAAATGCTTACCACAATCTTCTCATTACCCCCACCAATTTCATTGTATAGCTCCCAATACCGACTAGCATAACTCCAAAGGATTTCGCCGACCCTCATTTTTATGGAAAGCAGCGCGTCCACCGATTGCGGCACCCAGCTGCACGTCATGAATTGAGCGCCAAACTCCTGGATCAGCTCGGCAAAACTGTGAATGGAACCTTTTCGTAACCCATTAAACCATCTCAAGGTCGTGGAGCCAAGACTTGAGGGAAACACCTTACACATTAGCGCATCATTGTGTGTGTACAAAGACATCATATGGATATAATGACTGACATGCTCCACCGGGTCCATTTTCCCATCGTAGGAGTTAAACGGTGGCCGTGTAAATCAGCTCAGCATAGGGGCCCGCTCAATTTTTTTTTAGAACGATGACCGAGTAGCTCTTCATAAGGCCCGGCTCATTGCAACCATGGCAGCGTTGTAGGGCTGTCGTTCCTCTGGGGAATCCGAACCACGGTCGTCATATCTGCGCGAACGTGAATGGTTCCGACGCTGATGCATCTTGCGAGAATGCGAGCAGTTCCTGTGTCGGTGTGATTCTCGGGAAAGTGATCGGTCCCAGAATCATCGGGAACCGGACTTGCTAAACCTCTCCTCACCTCGATTTCCCACACTACCGTCCCTCCTTTCTCGGTTGTCTCGATCCCTTCTCTGGCGCCAACCCCTTGCCTCAAACTCCAAATCCCTCACCAGTCTGCGCAACCACTCCAGCTCTTGGTCTCTCTCATCACGTTGCCCGTGCCTCGAGGCACCCAACTTTGTTCAGTGAGTCTGGTGTGACCCCTCCCCTAGGCCAGATTCTTCTTCTCTACGATCACGCTCCCTATCCTCACGCCTTTTCTGTCTTCTTTCCTGACATATGGAGTCCCGAGAAGATCCTACCAATCCACTCTTGGCTTGGCCTCCCGAACGCCCTTCAGACATTTTCCGCGCTTGAGTCTCAGTCGAACCACAGCTTCGTAGGATAGCCCCACAGTGGGCGACAATTGTGCGCGCCGGAAATGAGGCTGTTGGGCTTGACCTCACTTGGGCTCACAATTTACTTATATGGTGGGCTTAGGATTTCCTACTTTGGGTTGTTCTCGGCACAGAGACTCAACGTAGTTTATCCTCTCCCTTTCTGAATCACTATTTTGCTCTACTCTCTATCTTTTTTTGTGAACCTCTCAACAACCAACCATTTTCCTTCCCCAACTTCTCATATTTATAGCCCTAATTAGTGGAGAGATCATGATTACTGCCATTGTTAGTGCAATTGAAGGTCCAATATCATCTGTCATAAGTGGATGTTTAGGTGAGAGTGGAATGTGGCCTTGGAACTTGGTTCCAACTCAAGTGATAATGCTCAATAGTGATGTTTCCTGGAAACTGCCGAGCATGCTATGGTGTGTTCAAATTTCAATCTTTCTTTATTATTCGGAAACTTCACGCCGAGCAATGGTTAGGTGATGAGACTTGGACTTGTAGTTGGTGAGGGTAGAGTAGATAGGGATTGAAAGTGTGGGCCGTGCTACTGGGCCTAAATCCAAGGCCCAATTGGGTTCGGGAACCTCGGTGCCGTACAACAACCAATAGGTTTAATGCCGTTAGGCGCCTTTACAAGATCCTAAACTTGATTGGAATACATTGAATCCAATTCAGATTTCATAGATTTGACCTAATGATGTGCATCTATATCATTCATTGCCTCTTCATAAGTGTAAGGATTAGATTCAGCCTCTTCTAAGATAGCTTCATAAGTTTCTCCTAGACCTATAAATCTTATAGGTGGCCTTATAATCCTCCTACTACGACAAGGCACCTGTGTACTAGTCATCTCAAGAGTAGAATTGTGTGGTGTATCTAATATAGCCACATCATCCCTAGTTTCATCCATTGGTTGTTCAATTATAGGTTCATCTAATTCAGCCAAGACAACTTTACTTCTAGGATTAAAATTATTCACATAATCATCTTCCAAAAATTTGGCATTGGTACTAACTAACACTTTGTTATCTTTATGATTATAAAATAAATAACCCTTAATTTCCTTTGAATACCCTAAAAACATGCATACTTCTGTTTTTGCTTCCAACTTATCAGACTTCCTTTTCAACACATGTGCTGGACATCCCCAAATGTGGAGAAATTTCATACTAGGCTTGCGCCCACTCTACAATTCCTTAGGTGTGCTGGGAACTGATTTTGATGAAACTAAATTTAAAATATGCATTGTAGTTTTTAGTGCATATCCACAAAAGGAAATTGGTAAAGTTGAATAACTTATCATGGACCTAACCATTTCTAAAAAAGTCCTGTTCATTCTCTCTGCTACACCATTTTGTTGGGAAGTTCCAGGTACAGTCAATTGGGACACAATCCCATTTTGAGTTAAGTAATCCTTGAAATCCCCAAGAAGGTATTCACCACCTCGATTAAATCGAATGGCCTTTAGGTGTTTACCAAATTGATTCTCAACTTCAGCCCTAAGCTCTTTGAACTTTTCAAAGGCTTCAGACTTCCGTTTCATTAGGTACACATAACTATATCTTGAGTAATCATCCATAAAAGTGATGAAGTACTCAGAACCTCCTTTTGCTTGGGTTGACAGAGGACCACATACATCCATATGAACTAAAGGTCGTTTGGTCATTTTACCTTCCAAACAAGATTCACAAACTAGAAATCCATTAAAGTCCAATGCCTCTAAGAGTCCATCTTTGATTAGTCTTTGAATTTTGTTTGAATTAATATGACCCAAACGGAAGTGTCAAAAATATGCATTATTAGTGGAAGGAAACTTTCTCTTTAATGATTTTACATGAGAGTCTTTATCTAATTCATAATTGTATAATTCATACTTATCAAGAGTTAAAATATAAAGACCATCAACAATATTGCCAAAACAGATAAACACTTTATCCTTCTTCATTACAACATTGTCTTTTACGATAACACAATATTCATGTTTACCTAAATAAGTTGCAAAAATTAAATTCTTATGAACATTAAGTAAATACAAAAAGTCTTTCAATATTAAAACTCTAGAACTAAAACACAAATTAAACACTCCAACAGCTACAACTGGAATTCTGCTCCCATCAGCCAAAGTAAGAAACAATTCCCCTTCATTTAGCTTTCTAATCTCTTGGAACCCTTGCAAAGTATTGCAGATATGGTTTGTACAACCTGAATCCACACACCAGGTATCCGTGGGATTTTGTAGTAAACATATTTCAAGAAGGAATGAACTTTTCATACCCTTATTATTGGCAATTCTGAATTTTGGACAATTCCTCTTCCAATGACCTTTCTCGCCACAATGGAAACACTTTCCTTTGGCATAATCCTTCTTCTTTCCCTTGTTGGCAACTCCTAAGGCAATTTGTTTACCATTTTGCTTAGTGAAGTCCTTCTTCTTTTTTTTACCCTTGCCTTTCGACTTAGGTTGAGAAGTAGAAGCTTCAGCCATATTGGCATCAACACTGGATGTACCAAGAATGCCTTTCGCCGCCACCAATTCATTCATTAATTCAGACAATGTATAAATCTTTTTGTTCATGTTATAATTAAGTTTGAATTCCTTGAATGATTCTGGTAGTGACTGGAGTATCATATCCGTTTGGGATTCTCCATCAATATTAGCACCTAAAACCTCTAGTGTATTTAGATGAGAGATCATCCTAAGACAATGCTCCCTCACTGAAATGCCTTCAATCATTTTGGTATTATAAATTTTCCTCATAGTTTCTTGCCTTGCATAATGGCCTTGCTCACCAAACATCTCCTTCAGACTTAGCATTATATCCGAAGCTAGTTTTACATCCTACATTTGATGATGTAGAATATTTGAGATAGATGCTAGGATATAGTACTTGGCCATCTCATTAGATTTTTGCCAACAATCATATCACTGCTTTTTCTCAGGAGGAGCATCTAATGATGGAAAGTTAGGACAAGGTTGACTAAGCACATACTTGTGCTCTTCAGCAGTAAGAACAATGTCCAAGTTTCTTTTCCAGTCAACATAGTTGGATCCAGTCAGTTTATTTTGATTAAGAATAGCAACAAGTAGGCTAAATGATGCTACGATTAAATCTAAAAACAATAAACATGAATATAATAAATAAACTGGACATTATCAATTTAGCATATAAGCATATAGTATGGAACCTTAATAAAACCATAATATAATATATGCAACGACAACCCAATCCATGTCTATAATTCCTTGGTAGCAAGTATATTATAAACATCATGATTAATTGAGAACTATTCTCATTATTAGTGCTATCATGATAACTCTTATCAAACACTAACAATATGCCATATTAACTTTAGCCTCTAAGTAATAATGACATAGTTCTTTTGGAAGGTTAACATTACACTTAGTCTAGTGCACACAATTATCTAGAATCATGTGTAGCCACATTTCATCTCCCTTATAGTATTTAAACTTGTAGTACCATGAAACAAAACACCCTCCTTTGGGGTCACGAGGCATATACACCAAGACGAACTGCTTGTTCACACTACTTTAAACGGGTAGTTCAATCTTGTAGTACTATGAAGTAAACACCCTCTTTTGGGATCGTGAGGCATATACGCCAAGACGATGTACTTACCCACACTACTATGAACCGATAATGGAGGCCGTGAGATCCGACCCCTGTATCTCTCTCCCACTAGATATTTAAAAAGAAAGGTTTTTAATTAGAAAACATGCGTAATCTCATTACACATAGCTTGCACTTTTAAATGTGAAAACACTTAGTGAAAATTCAAAATTCACAACTTTCAATCAAACGAATGTATCCCTTGATCAATCAAAATTATGAAGAAAATTTAAAAAAACTTTTTGGATGACTCGATTGATTCTCGATTCCTATTCGATCAATCGAAAAAGCAAATTCAATCAATCAAAAGGAATTCTCGATCGATCGAAAATTAAATAAATTCATCACAAAGTCTCGGGTTGACTCAATCGATTCTCGATTCCTATTCGATCAATCAAAAAGGAACATTCGATCGATCGAAGGGAATTCTCGATTGGTCGAAACTCATGAAACTGAATTTTCCAGAATTTTCACCAAGCAGTTTTCAACGGTTTTTCATGAACAAACAACCATCATATGAACATAATAGATTGAGTTTGAGATCAAAACTAAATTCCATTGATGCTATAGCCATAAAGTTCAATTTAACACACTTAATATCAAACTTAAACAACATCATAACATCAATATCAGTTTTTATCAAACAGTAATTTCAACAACCATGCAGAAAATTGATTGTAGAATTTTCTAACATCATGAAATAACTATCTTTAATTCCAAAACTCACAAAACATGTTATACAAATTCGAAATTAAAGACTGCTCTGATACAAATTGTTGGAAAAACATAGTTTGTATCGCAAACAAAACATACACAATGGAAAGTTAACAGATCTACTTTATTCGCAATTGATAACATGTGCTATGTAAATTTCAGAATTTAAGAACAAGAGAGTGTACCTTAGTGCGGTGAAATTCAAAACCAAAGATTAGAAGTACTTAGGAACACTTTTAATCTTTACTCCAATTCCACTTGTGCACAAGAAGTGTGGTCTCTCAATCAGTTTATATGTATGTGTTCAAGGGAGAATTAGAGAGTGACTTACACTCACATATACACCATTTCATTCTCTTATAAAATTTTGTATGTTTCTCTCCTTATAATTGATTATCTAATTGGGCTAGCCTTTTGGGTCATTCCAATTAGGTTTTAGTATGTGACTTGGAGTGGGACCAAAAGGGAACAAATAAGACACTAGCTCCAATGGGTTTTGGGCTTTTCTGTCAAGTCTTGACAAGCCCAAAATTACAATTTTTTTTTTTTTTTGAAAAGATACCATTAATTATATTTAATACCACTATATAAATATAATTGCACTCTAGGCCTTATTAATAAATTATATCCCAAGACTTTATTATACATTCAACCCCTTCATAAAATATTCATAGTAATCCTTGAGTACCCAGTTTAATCCTTTAAGTTATTCATCATATATTTATGAAATCTAATTTCATAAATATATACTTTAGTAACTTCTTACCAAAGTGGTTAGACCTAACACTCTGAATAACCAAACCTATTAAACTTATCTCAAGTGAATATTTTATATCTTCGTTAAGAGATTATGAATTCCATCTTGAAAATATATGTTCCTTCAACACTAAATGTGGCTGCCCAATATACTGAGGTTTTGATCATGTCTTTAGATCTCACTCCTAATATATCAAAGTAACCTACACTTCATGATCAGGTTCATTATTCTCTTGGGATTAAGAGTTGATGTAAATAGAAGTCATGAGATTTATTATTTATTTGCAATCGTTAGTAGAATAATAAATTTTACAGTGGTCCAGTTCAATATGTCTTAACACTTAAAACATATCAACATATCAACTAAAAGTCTCCACTTCCATGATCAAGACAAATCATATTATTTGATATATTAGTCTTCGCAAATGAAATGCCCAATTTCATCACCGACTACGAACTAAATTCTAAGTTTACAAAGAACTTGTGACTTATATCTTCTATGACTAAATCACATACTATGTATCTCATGGACTATATGATAATGTCTAAATATTCATGTTACCATTATTTTAGATAATAATAAAACAACTTTATTAAGCACAACATGATGTCATACATAGCATTATACAATAAAATTTAAAGGGCACATATCCTAACAAGATGTTACTAGAAGGAACCAAAGTCTTTATTGTTCATATCATCGGGATCGGAGGCACAACACAAAGGACTGTCAAACCCTAAAGGATCATTTGAATGAACTTGAGAAAGTATGGTACTTGAAAGAATTTGTGATCCGGGATGACTCTCAATCGCAAGATCTTAAGGGGTCAAGCACCTCAAGAACCTTGGCTCCAACCAGAGGACTTATGGGGTGATACATGCGGCTAGAAAATAGGTTGAAATCACAAAAAAGTTCATCTCGGGTCTTAGCTATGGCTTTAGGGTCTGATCCCAAACAAGATTCCCCCACCCAAAAGAAAGGACGATGGGAAAATGACAACATCAAATTTGCTGAGGAAGATCTTGAAGGCACTATTCAACCCCATGAGGATGCATTAGTGGTGACATTACGAATTGGAGGCTTTGATGTTAGAAGAGTTATGATAGACCAGGGAAGTAGAATAGAGATAATGTATCCTGATTTGTATGAAGGGTTGGGCCTCACCTCTGATGACTTGACTAAATACATCAGCCCCTTGGTAACCTTTGACGGAACCATTGTCACGCCGACAAGACAAGTGACGTTGCTTGTAGAAGTAGGAGGAAGAAAAGATTTAGTCAACTTCATAGTGGTACACTCTTACTCCCCTTATACAGCTATCCTCAAACACCATGGATTCATTCAATGGGAGCAATACCTTTATCTTTGCATTAGATGGTAAAGTTCCCAACCGAGCAAGGCATTGCAGAAATCCGCGGAGATCAAAGTATGGCCCGGAGATGCCAAATAGTTGTTGTGAGGCACAAACAAAAAGAGGAGATCAAATTGACGAACCCCTTATAGCAGCTACAATCCCCGCCCGAGGACATATGTGAGCAATTGGAGAAGATACCTATCGACCTCAGGGACAAATACTTCCAAGTAGGGGCAAGACTTCCTATCTCAGAAAAAGTAGAGTTAATTTTTTTTAATAAAAAATTTTGATGTATTCACTTGGAGTCCATATGAAGTGCCCGGAGTAGACCTGGAATTCAAATGTCATCAGCTTAACGTTGACCCCCGATGCTCCCCGAAGAAGCAAAGGCCTCATAGGTCCTCAAATATTCACTCTGGAGCAGTAAAGGAAGAGGTGGATAAACTTAAAGAACTTGGAGCAATTAAGGAGGTCTATTATCCTGAATGGTTGGCCAATATGGTTGTAGTAAAAAAGAAGAATCGAAAGTGGTGATTATGTGTTGATTTCACGGATTTGAACAAAGCATGTCCACAGCATCCTTTTCTAATACCTAAGATAGACCAACTTGTTGATGCTACTTACGGACATCCTAGGATGATTTCTTGATTCTTTTCAGAGGTACCATCAGATAGCATTGGACCCCGAAAACCAAGAAAAAACTTATTTTATTACCCCTATAGGTAATTTTCATTATAAGGTCATGCCCTTTTGGTTGAAGAATGCAAGCTCCACCTATCAGAGAGTGGTTACCAAGATGTTTAAGAAGCAACTGGGAAGGAATATGGAGGCCTACATAGACGATATGGTGGTGAAGAGTAAGGCCGTGGAAGATCATCTTTCAAACCTTGCAAAAACCGTCTAGATTCTACGAGAGCATCGATTGAAGTTGAACGCCTCCAAATGCACCTTTAGAGTTAGCTTAGGCAAGTTTTGGGGGGTATTTAGTTACTCACTGAGAGATTGAAGTTAACTCGGACCAAATAGTAGCACTGATTGAAGTTGAACGCCTTCAAATGCACATTTGGAGTTAGCTCAGGCAAGTTTTGTGGGTATTTAGTTACTCACCGAGAGATTGAAGTTAACCCGAACCAGATAGTAGCATTGAAAAATCTAAAGCCCCTAAGGAATCCCAAAGAGGTCTAACGACTTACCGGAATGACTGTAGCTCTCAACCGGTTTATTTCACGATCCGCAGATAAATACCGACCTTTCTTCCAGTTATTAAAGAAGTGAAAGGACTTTCAGTGGACGGATGAGTGTCAGTAAGCGTTTGATGAGCTTAAGCTATATTTATCTCGGGCACCAATCTTGTCAAAACTAGTGCCCGAAGAGACTCTATATATGTACTTAGTTGTGACAGATCATACGATAAGTGCGATTTTATGTTAGTAAAACTCTTGTGGAAGCTGAAACACATTCCCCCCCCCCCCCTTTGGAAAAAGTGGCAAAGGCAATAATCCATGCTGCTCAGAAATTCCCTCATTACTTTCAAGCCCACATGGTAATCATTTTGATCAAGTATCCTTTGCAAGCATTGCTTAGGAGATCGGATTTCTCGGGGAGGATAGCTGATGGGGAGCCTCTTTGGGAGCCTTTGATATTCAGTATAAGCCCCGAACTTCTATTAAAGGTTAGGTCTTGGCAGACTTTGTTGTGGAATTCACCCACAAACGTCCTAGAATCTTGCAAGTGAAAGGAGGTGAATTGTAGGAACCCCTAGAAAACACGTGGCAGGTATATGTAGATGGAGCATCGAACTGCCAAGGAGCAAGAGTTGGTATCATCTTGATCTCCCCGGAAGAAATTATATTGGAGAAATCGTTCAAACTAAGGGTTCCCAGCATCAAACAACAAGGTAGAGTATGAAGCTCTTCTTGCAGGGCTCAGTATGTCTAAGCAAGTGGGAGCAGAAAGGATATGGACCCACTGTGACTCTTGGCTAGTTCTAAGTTAGGCTAATGGTGAGTTTGAAGCTAAGGATTAAAGGATGGTAAGCTACTTAAAAGAGGTTCAAGTCCTCAAGCATCAGTTTAAGGAGGTGGAGATTTCACAAATCTCTAGAGGAAGTAATAGCCACACCGACTCTCTAGCTACATTAGCTTCAGTCGTGGCTGATCCGCTCCCGAGGATCGTTTCAGTTGAGCTTTTGCCTTTCTCTAGTGTTTCCCCCTCTGATATAGCCTTAATCTTGAGTATTCACCCATCCGCTAGTTGGATGGATCCTCTCATAACTTACCTCCGAAGTGGGATTTTGTATAAGGATAAGAAGGAGGCTGATCGGATTAGACATAGGTCTCCCCAGTATTGGGTATCCGAAGAAGGGAAATTGTACAAAAGGTCATACTTGAAACCCTACCTGCTATGCGTGCATCCCGAGGTAGTCGAGGAGCCACTAGAAGAGTTACATGAAGAAATATGTGGAAGTCATACATGAGGAAAACCGTTAGCTCACAGGGCCCTCACTCAGGAGTATTGATGGCCGAACGTGCAAAAAGCAAGCACAGGAATTCTCCAAAAAGTGTGATTAGTGCCAAAGGTTCGCTCCCAGTATCCCCCAGTCTAGGGGTCTACTCAACCCAATATCCAGCCTGTGGCCATTTGCCTAGTGGGGCTAGACATCGTAGGGCCTTTCGTTAGGGCGACCAATGGCAGAAAATAGCTCTTGGTAGGAACAAACTATTTTGCTAAGTGGGTTGAAGCCGAGCCCCTAACTAATATTCGAGACACTGATGTTAAGAGGTTCATGTGGAAAAATCTAGTGACATGGTTTCACATTCCAAAAGCTCTTATATCAGACAATGGATTGTAGTTTGATAGCAAAGATTTTCGGCGATATTACTCGGAGTTGGATATTGTCAACAGGTATTCTACCTCGTCTTACCCTCAAGGAAATGGTCAAGCTGAAGTGACTAACAAATCCATTGTGAACGGCTTAAAGAAAAGACTTAATGACTCAAAGGGGAGATGGACAGAAAAGCTTCCGAGTGTGCTATGGGCATATCGAACCACTCTACAGTGATCAACAGGTGAAACTCCTTTCTCAATGACCTACGGGGCAAAAGCCATGATACATGTAGATCTGGACTACCTACTTCTTAGACTGATGTATTTGAGGTGGGAAAGAATGATCGGCTACTTTGTAAACATTTAGATCTCGTAGAAGAGAACTGAGATGTTGCCTTGGTAAAGTTAGCTAATTACCAACAAAAGATTAGCCAAGGATATAACAAAGGCATCAAAAACAAGGAGTTCATACCAGGAGATTTTGTGCTGAGAAAAATTTTGGGAAATACTCGAGACCTTGCTATAGGAAAGCTAGTCCAACTTAGGAGGGACCTTACAGGGTCACTTCCATTGCTGGGGTTGAGGCTTATCGATTAGAGGACCTAGATAAAAGACCTGTAGTAAGGCCATAGAATGTGTTTAATTTGAAGAAGTACTACTTTTGATTGTTATACAAGAAAAGATGCATTACTCATACTTCTATTTTCATCTCAATTTAGTGAACAGCAACAAATTCTATAAGAGCCGAACTTGGAACACTAAAATTAAAAGAAGGAAATAAACTCCGTGGTACTAGACCCTGTCTTTTCCTTAGGTAGGTTTTAAGCTGAGCTTTTAGCCTTAGCCTAACGTTAGAGTCACTAATAGAAAACAAAATTAAAACTTCACGAATAGGAAATAAACCCCGTGGTACTAGACCTTGTCTTTGCCTTAGGTAGGTTTTAAGCTAAGATTTCTGCCTTAGCTTGACTTTAGAGTCATTAACAAAAAACAAAATTAAAACTTCACGAATAGGAAACAAACCCCGTGGTGCTAAACCCTATCTCTGCCTCGGGTAGGTTTTAAGTTGAGTTTTCTGCCTTAGCCTAACTTTAGGGTCACTAACAAAGAACAAAATTAAGACTTCATACAAAGAAAGAAACAAGCCCCACGGCACTAGATCCTATCTTTTCCACAGATGATTTTTAAAAGTTTTTGCAGGCATCACGGGTAAGTGATTAACTTAACTTCTTGTTTTAGTTTGATCTAAGAGTTAACTAGCAAATTATATATTTGTATCTCGAAGAACTAATGACATATCTCCCACGGGAGAAACTATGGAAGGTAATCATCAAAAATCCAAATAACTCGAGAAATGTAAGTATAAAGCATAGATGGATATAAAAACTTAGAAATGTTTTTAAGCATAAGAGTTTAAAGTACTTAAAGAAATTAAATACAAAAACAAAAGCCCACAAAACCGGGCAAACTATAGAAATGTTTTTAAAGTAACATAAAAAAGAAAAAAAATTAAGTGTGAGGCAACTCCTCAGTTGTAGATACTGCAGTAGAGCTAGTCACCTCTCCTCCCGACATGGCAACAAGACCAATCCCTCCAACTTCATAAACAGGGGATTCATTGTTAATGATGGCCTAAATCTCAGGATTTGGAATAATGACTAGCTCCTGGGGAATTGGAATGTTACTTTCTAGCCTCAAAGGAGATGAAGCCTCCACCTACAGCTTATCCAAAGCTGCGACCCATCCTTTGGAGAAGTAGACTTGCAAGTTCTATTGCACCTCGAGCTTCATGGTGGCAATGCAGTCATATTGGCCTTGATAATAAGCCTCTTGAATTTTAGCGTCATTAGCTACTACATAGCCTCTTAGTGCAGCATCTTTCTCCGTATGAGTCTTCTTCACCTTTTACAACTCTTTCTCTAAGGCCTCCTTCCTCTCAGTGATGGCCTTGGTGTTCTCTTCGGCCTCAGATTAGAACCTTTTGGATTCAGAAACCTTGCTCATTACATTCGAGATCTTCTTTAAGAGATCTTCGTTGTCACTGCTTAGCTCCTCGGCCTTAGACTTAGCAACCAAGAACCTCTCCTCAATCACCACGGAACATTGGTATCCCTACCAAAAGTTATGCAAAAAGAAAAATGATTAAACATAAAAGTAAAGAAAAAGTGAAGGAAATGTAAAGAGTTAGTCTATTACCATGATGACCACCCTCTTCATGTTGAGTAGCAAGGATTTATCATCCCATTTCGCCCAGTGCTTCATGTCTTCGGGAAGGAGGAGAGCCTTGCCGACACACTCAGCGACTTTACCTCCGCGGCCTTCCCTCCAAGGCCTGACTCTATCCATTGCAAGAAGTGCCTCCTTGTCTACCATAAAAGCCTTGATATAGGCTGGAGCGCCCATAGCATCAACATCAGTGTCACCCAAGTTGAGAGGGGAATTTTCGGAGTTAAGAATTGTCAAGGGTTGGTCGGAACTCGACCCTCTAGGACGCTTTCACCTAGACTTGGTTTCATGGGCGGGAGTAGCAGTTACCGCAGTAACTAAAGGAGCAAGATGAGTAGCAGGAGCAGTGGCAGCTTGGGTAGGAGGAGCCTAACCTTGGGGCACAATAGGAGTTGGCTAAGAGTCACTTATCCTCTCTGGAACAACATCTCAGCATGAGTTTCTTTTTGTGGGATGGCAGTTTAAATTGCAAGTTCTTCACAAATTGGTAAGGGGCGGCGGGAAGGAGTGTTGCCCGTCTTCTTTTTTTCTGTGGCGCCGGGGACGATCGACCAGAGTTGGGATAGCAACAATAACTCCCAAGTCAGCCGGGGTAAAAGGAGGAGGAGAACTACTTCTGTATCTCCTTCTCTTCAAGCACGTTCAGAAGGAGATAAAATGTACCCCTTACACCGAACGTCAATAATGGATGATTCTAGGTGGTGACCTTTCTTACGGCTTGAAAACTCCGATACACGGGAGAATAGCATAGGATGAGATATGCTGCCCGGAGTTGACCGTTAGAGTGAGGATAGATCGGGGACCGCAATAGTCTATTCAAGTCGGTAGAATTAATTAGCTGTCTTTTCTTTTTGAAAGCGTGATCCTCTGTGAAAATAAAAAAATAAAAAATAAAAATAAAAATAAAAACAAATAAACAAACAAAACAAATGAAAAGTAGTTAAACAAAATGTATGTGATAGCTCAGGAATTAAAAACAATACATCTACAATAATAAATTGATAAAGAGGTTCCTATAAGATCTACCCACCTACCTTACCCGCACTTGTGCAGCAATGGATTCCACTCAAGTACCAATTCCCCGAAATGATCAGGTAATCTCCTTTTGTCTCTTTGTCAGAATCCGGAAGGTGTGAGACAAGCCTCACCTCCCCGTGCCATATTTTAAAGTAAAACCCAGAGGTTTTACTATCTTGAAAACTATAAATATAGTTGATATCATGCTCGGTAAGTTTTAAGCTGAGCCTTTTATTAAAAGTATCTACACTACTAACTACTCTAAATACATTAGGGGTACACTGGTCGGGGCAAACTTTAAAATGCCGTAGAAAATTGGTAAGGAGATCACTCATAGGGATCCTAACTTCCCCTTCTACAATGGCCACCAGTGGAATTACCACGGTGCCCTCCCTTCTTGAGAGTATTACCCCAGATTCCGAGCAATATCTCACCTCTACATCATCAAGGATGTTGTACATTTTCCTAAACTCAACTACTCTTTCAGGGGTATCAGCCATAGATTTAAACTTTCCCATTGTCAACAAAATTCTACAATTTATAAAAATAAATAATAAATAATAAAAAAATAAAAAAATAAATGGAAGAAGAAAAAAACTATGAAGAAAGATGAAAAGATGAAACTAATCTTAAGGGAGAAAATGAGACAAACTTATAACAAGAAGAAAAAGCAGAAAAAAAGGGAGCACTGGTGGTCGTCTGAAGGTCATCGAAGAAGGAGGTAGTAAAGGAAAAATTTTTTTTCTTTTGAGAATGGCCTAAGATCAACGAGAAAGGAACCCAGAAATAGGTCTAGGATCCTCTTTATATAAAGAAAAATGAGGGAGAGGAAATGACAGATAAGACCTTTTCTTTCCCGTTCATTTTCCATTTTCCAAAGAGTGCATCTGACCGTCCATTTTGTCACACGCGCTGATAATCATGCGGTGGGAAGCTCAGGTGTGTCCGCAGAATTTATTGCCTGACGTCACCATTGTTCATAAATGCTAGTTAATGATTGCTCTGTTTTTCTCGAACCACGATCCCTACTTCAATGGTAATGACCTGGAGATTGTGGGGGGCTATTGTGGGGAGTGGAAGAGTCCCTATCCATGCCTTAAGCCCAAGGCCGCGAGGGACGTACTAGGCCTAGCGTGTATACTTGAAGAAAGGCCCAAGGGGCGATGGGGTATGGAAGAAAAAAAACAGGATCATCCCAAGTACCTAAAAGGAGGGGAGCAACGCGAGAAAATAGTTCCCGTGTAAAAGGTAAGAAGCCAACCTTACCCAAAGCAAGTTGCACAGATGATCCACGTATGGTTTCTAGAAAATGTCTAGAACCACAGGAAACTTCTAGAACACGCAAGAAGATTGAAGATTTTCACCTCTGCATTAATGAGGGGGTTCTCAACCTCTGCCACATTAAATGTATGTGAGACAACCTAAACAGTACAAACACCCCCCAAAAGTCAGAGTTCTAGGATAAGGGAAGGAAGGAAACCGATAAAGTAAAGGAAAATATTGCTGAGAGTTTGGTTGGCAATAGGACAGTTGTAGAGATAAGAACAAGAGGTGTACTTATAAAAAGGGGGAGACAGGCAAACAGGGAGGGGGATCTTTTGAGAGGTAAAAAATAGAGAAAGGGGGGAGAGAAGGAAGAAAAGGTTGTTGTTTGAGAGAAAGAGAGTGTGTAACACCACGGGGAACAAGAAAATTTCCTGTTGTAACACTTTAACTTCATCTTAAATATATGTGGTCAATGAAATCAACTGTTTGAGTTTCCCATTGTGAAGTGTTTATTCCTTATTGCTCACTTACAAATAGATTGTGTTAGACATTTTAATTGTAATCCATGGACTTCACCACGGGCTAGTTTTTGTCCCCCACAAGATTGATATTGTATCATAAATTTTTGTGTTGGTAGCTAGGTAGGTCAAAATGTACTTCTTTATGGAGAGGGAGTTAACTTGATTTGCCACATTTAGTGTCTGTTTGGAATAGCTTATTTAACTGAACTGAAAACTTTTTACTAAGCGTTCGTTTGGCATGATTAATTTTACCAACTTTTTTTACTATTCAGCTTTTTTTGCTACTATTCATGGGCCCTACTGCATTTTTTGATACTATTCATGGATCTCACTGAACTATTTCAACTAACTTTTACTTTTATCTACAGTACTTTTAGTAAAAAGTTTTCAGTTTTAGTAAAATAAGTGGATCCAAAATAGACCCTAAAAGTGTAGAAAAAATGTTAAAAAATAAGTTGAATAGTACCGTGAAACCCATGAACAATATCAAAAAGTGCAGTAGAACCCATAAATAGTAACAAAAATAAGTTGAAAATGAAGATAACCTAAAAAATTCAGCTCATTCCAAACACATACTTAATAAGTCAGGCTTCTCGCTCTCTAACTGACCTACTACATCATTGTTTGAGTTGCCACATTAGCAGCCTTATACCTAAGTCAAATCGAGATGACATATACTTTTCTCATCAATAAAATTTTGTTCCAAGTTGTTGCATAACTTTATTTGCTACAATAAAGTAGAAATGTGAAAAGGTGGGAGCTTATTAAAGCATATAAATTTCTTCATACTACCTCTGTCCCACTTTGTTTGTCCTCTATTCCATTTTGGGATATTTCAAAATATTGTCATGTTTCTAAAAATAAAAGTCATTAATTTACTAATGTTCCTATCATACCCCTATTTTACTAATAATTCAATTTTTTGATAAATTTATTTAAGGGTAGTTTTGGAAACTATACATTTTTAAAAGGTAGACAAGATAATAAATGATGTTCCCTTAAAAAGTTTGACTTTTCAAACATGATAAACAAAGTGGGACGGAGGGAGTAATTTTTTCCCCCAAGAGAACGAAATGAGTAAGCAAGCAAAATATACAATGCCTGGCAGTGATTTATATTTTATAGAAGGATATGTTCAAGTTTTATTATGTATGGTTTTAAAAACCAAATTTTTAAAGAACAAAAAGAAGAAGAAAGATTTAAGGTTTTGAGGTTAAATTAGGCTTTGACTAGCTAGAGATCGAATAATGATGATGTAGTCTTTAACTAATATAAAAATCAATAAATTAATTTTATAAAAATTAACAATCTAACAATATTAAAGAGGTTCAAATATATTTTGATTAAAGAAAAAATGATATTTTCTTATATTAGTTTTAGAGATTAGGTAGAAATTTTCTTATTATTTGAATTTTTTGAACAAATTTGTACAATTCTTAAAACCCCAAAATATTGATGTAGTTAAAGAAAATAGTTTGGCTACTATAGTTATTTCTGCACAAGTTACCTTTCAAAATTGAATGAATGAGGTTTATTAAAAAAATAAGACCATTCATGTCTCTCTCTCGATCTCTGTCTAACCAAATTCACGGCGAGGTAGACATCATTTGATCTTGGCAATAATGGGTACATTTTGTTTGGAAGCATGGGGCCATATAAAGTAGTCAGCGAGAGGCTCTAGTTGATATGGCGGGAAAACTCCTCTTCTTTTATACAAATTTTTAAAAAGCCCCACTCAAATTTAATTATTTTATTAGAATAATACATGGAAATTCTTTAGTTATTCTAATACAATTATATTTAAGGCTTGTGGCTAGTCAAATAAAAAAATAAAGTATGGTGTGAGTAATAAAATATTAAAATGTTGTATGTGTTAAATATGCGTGTACTAATTTTTTTTTCCAAAACTTTATTATTATTATTATTATTATTTTCTTATTTTCTTGTATTTTGTTGATCTTTGAGACAAGAAAGAATGTAAAGTTGTATGGGATGCCAATTGAAATTTGAAAGGTTGATTGGAATCATAATTTCCTAAAATGATTCTTCATTGATATGTTTCTTTGTTTTGTTTTTTTTTTTAGAAACTTATAATTTTAATAAAACATTTTTAAAAGGTTTCCTCTGTAATTTTGGTTTAATTAGTTATCCCTCATTAATGAAAATTTTAACTCACTTTTCAATAAAAATAACAAATGCATATATAACTGCATGTTGTGTGATTTGAGTTTTATGCAACAAATATGCTAAACGTACTACAAGTTTTATTAAATAAAACTGATAAATTGATGTGATAATAAATCTAATTAGTAGATTTCAATCACCTCATAATAAATATTTGAATTATCTTTTTATTATTAGTGACATTAGTTTGTAAATTTGATTTTTTTTTAGAAGAATTTGTAAACCTAATATAATAAAACTTGTAGTATCCATATCACTACTCCTTTTTATACAATTTCATTGGTCCTATAGGTTATCCCTCTATTAATTTTTTTGGGTTCTCCGTGGGGGCAGTGGCAATGCCACATAGTATTCAGGGGTTCAAATGAACCCCTTGACTTGGGGAATTTTTTTTTATATATAATATTTTTTAAATTTTTGTTTTGACCACCCTATATTGAAAATTTGAACCCCCTAGAAGAAACCTAATAAAAAATCAATTCAACACCAACATTTATCTTAGCCTTTTTAAACAAAAAGAAAAAACCCAACAACAAATCAATTTGATCTAAAATCTGGAAAAAAAAAATGCCCAACATCAATTTGTAATAATATTGTTGTTAATATTATTTGGGACCCAACATTTCAATCACCTCGTAATAAATATTTGAATTGTCTCTTTATTATTAGTGACACATCAGTTTGTAAATTTAATTTTTTTTTTAGAAGAATTTGTAAACCCAGTGTAGTAGAACTTATTATATCCGTATCACTACTCCTCTTTATACAATTTCATTGGTCCTAGAGGTTATCCCTCTATTAATTTTTTGGGGTTTCGCCTCTGTGGGGGCAGTGGCAATGCCACTTAGTGTTCAGGGGTTCAAATGAACCCCTAAATTGGGGAATATATATATATAATATTTTTAAAAAATTTGTTTTGACCACCCTATATTGAAAATTTGAACCCCCTTAGAAGAAACCTAATAACAAATCAATTCAACACCAACATTTATCTTAGCCTTTTTAAACAAAAAGAAAAAAACTCAACAACAAACCAATTTGATCTAAAATTTGATTAAAAAATAGCAAGCCCAACAACAAAAATTAGTAATTTGTTGATCTTAAATTTCAGAAAGCGTGAGGTAGTAAGAGTGGGAAATGGGAAGTAAAGACAATTTTTTTTTTTTTAATGATTGTATTCTTATGTTGAATTATTAATAGAGTAACACAAAAGAATAAAAAAATATATATTTTAAATGAATTATAAAGACTAATAAGTTATCGAAGTTGAGTTGAATTGTTAAATAAAATAATTGAACAGAAAGAGACAAAAACTAATAAATAATAAATTAAAATATTCTAAGCAATAATAATTAAAATTCACTTAACAATAATAATTAATAACTTTATTATAGTAAGAGATAATAAATGATTTCCAAGATTTAATTTTAGCAACACTAATCTTCAATATACTAAGAAAAAATATGCTTAATGAATTTATACTTTATCCTTTATTCTCTTGTTGTATTGTGTATAAATATTTTATAATGAAATCAAGTATACCGCAATATTCATCTCTCACTTAAGATTTATAATCTCAAAGAACTCACGTTGACTTGAAAAATCTTCCTTTAAATCATAGGTTGCAAAGAGTCTCATCTTATCCTCCTAATAATGAAGATGAAATAAGAAAATATTATTTACAAAAAAAATTCTTGTCAACCACTTCAACAGGAATTTGAATAACCTCCCTAGAAAATATTTCTAGAGCCGTCACTGCGTTCATGCGGTGCATTCAATTTCTTCAACCAACGTCATACAAGAGTAAAGATGATCATTGGGCACAAACCTTATGTTATGTATGAAAGTGGTAGGAATACATTAAACTACGGAACTTGATTATTTTCAAGAATGAACAGTAGCGTGATTGGTTGCACAGAAATCCCATCAAGTCATAATCCAAGGAAGAAATTGTAATTACGAACTCACATGGGCGGCTTTAACTGAGGTTAACTTCACTTACCATGCACGTTAAGATTGTCTTAGGTGTGGCCAGCAATAAGCAATCTTACCACATCACGTTGGTTACTTTGTGAGCTTCTTCCAACTTTTTATTGTTTTTGAATAAACCAGCTTGAGTTCTGCTTAAGCCATCAACGCCCCTCAACTTAAGTCACATCATGCAAAATTATACATATACTTGCTACTTTCTACTACTACTACTCTCTCTTCCTTAGAAAATTCTTCGTAAACACCACCTTTTTCTTCTTCTTGTTTTTTAACAAATACTAATAATAAGTTTGAATTATCTTATCCATTTTATGGTAAAAGTAACTTTCCCACTAATCCTGGATATGATTTCTAAGTTTCTAACTCAATTTCAATGCATGTTACCTATAAGTCATTAGCTAGTGTCAATCTCACACGAAAGTGGAGTCTTGTGGAGAGTAAATTATAATTACCTTTTAGAATTTTTTTTGCAATAATTGGTTGCTTTCAAGACTCAAATCCTCAAAGATTCGATTGATGGTTCAAGATTTACTATTGGACCAAACAATGGTTTATCTTCATAGCTTGTAAATAAAATATAGTTTCATGAAAATTCTATAATTAATAATTATCCGCACAAATTGAGGTCACTGTAGCATATTTTGAAAGTAGAGTATGACCAAAAGTGAGAACAAAATGCCTACGACATTTTAAGATGGAAGACAGACTCAAACGGAGAATCCCCACAAAAAAAATTATATTGGTATTTTATTAGTTTGATAGGACTAATTTGAAAACTCCAATTTAGTTTTCTTCTTACAAAACAAAAGCCACATCGTTTCCTGATTCCTTTATGGAAATCTCAATTATTTTCTTGGCTCACAACCATAAAGAAGAAACAAAGAAAACACATATTACCCATTTAAAAAAAAAATAAAATAAAAACAGGCCATACATATTTTTTATGAATTGTCGGAGTCACTTTCTAACAAATTAGACTTTCAAATTGATAGTTCACAAATAAAAGTAATATATTATGTCCAAAATCCAGCAAAGATAAAAATTGAAATAATAACCTCCGTGGGTTTAGGTGAGCAAAGGTCCAAAATTAGGTTTTATGATTTGCTTCTTTGACTTTGAATAAAACATGTCTGTTGTACAGTGTACATACAGATAGAAAGGTTTAAAAAAGAGCTCCCAAGTTCAATCAAAAAAAGAACCCAAGTCCTAAGTAATGTACTCCAACTTTTTTTCCTTTTTGCAATTTCAAGTAAAATAATAATGGGGTACGTTTTATTAACTTTTATTAACGTGACCAAGTGGGTCTAGACCCTAGAGAGAAAGAAGTAAAATTTAAAAATAAATATAAATAAATAAAGTAACAGAGAATGTAAGATGGCTTAAAAATCACTCTAAGAATTGGGCCAGCACGTGTGAACTCTCACTGGGATTTTGCACAACATTCAATACGATAAAAAGAAGAAGAAGAAGAAGAAGCCAAGGGACCCAACACAAATGCCAAATGCGTTAAGCAACATCCCCTTAGTTCCCTCTTCCTAATCTCATTTATAGTTCGTTACGCTAAATTCTCACAAATCCCAATTACATTAATAATTAATATACTAACTACTATATCATTATTCTTAGGAATGAGAATGGCGGAATTTTACGCTACCTTGAGCTGCCATGAAGATTTAATTATGTTTGTTTTACTGTGTAATCATAATGTAGGTGTCCTATAACCCTTGTGATGAGTTATAAGTTCTATTTTTTAATATGTAATCATGCATAGTAGTTACTTTTTTTTATAATTATTTGGGGGGATTTGGTTGTTGAATGTTCAAGCTCACAATTATCTTGAACAGTTTTACTATTCAGGAACTAATAAAAACATTGGATACTTATTTTCCTTGTTTTCTAACAAATGACACCTAGTTTGTGCTTTGATTAGTACCTGGAAACCTAAAATCTTGTCTCTTAATTTTATCTGTATGTCAGTATGTGAAGATTTAATTATGTTTTTGTTACTGTTTAATAATAATGTACCTGCCCTATTCCCTTGCATTGAGTTTTAAGTTCTATTTTTACTATGTAATAATGTAGTATTTACTATTTTTATAATATGTACTTATTATTTGGGGGGACTTTGGTTGTTGAATGTTTAAGCTTCACAATGTTCATCAACAGTTTTATTATTCATGAACAAACAAAAAAAATTGGATACTTTTATGCTTTTAACTAGATAAGTTTAAATTAAAAAATATATATATTCTAACAAATTAATACCACCCAGTTTGTGTTTTGAGTGCCTGGAAACTTAAATACTGTCTCTTAATTTATATATGTGTATGTGAACTTATAATGTGGTAAATCCTATCAATTAATGCTCAATTTTGTTCTACTGCCCCGGGATTTGGTTTGTAAGATTCAACGAAGGATTCAAGGAAAGATTGATATCTCTTTTTTTGCCAGAATCTATTATTGACACCTTTAGGGAAGATGGCTTTAGTTCCTTTTTGGTAGTTCTCTAATTAAATAAATAAGAACCCCAATAAAAATGAAAGTAAAAAAATATATATGAAATAGGGTTTTTCACCAAAAGTGACAAATGATTAGTTTGCTTTGAATTAATACTTTGATATTTTTTTCGGATTATTACAATGATTTTAACTATGATTTTTAATTATAGTTGATGATGCTTATTTATTTCGAAAAGAATCTGAATTAGAAGTGGAATTAGGCCTGAAGAGAATATAAACGTGAAGAATCAGACAACAGTGGTTAAGATTGCATGTCATCGATCTCGTGGTATCATTGACTTACATGGGTTTTTTTTTTTTTTTTTAAATTGAGAATCAAAGTGAATCCAGAGTCCTACAAAGCTCTCGTGATCTTTACTTAGGGTTAGTCACCGACTATGTATTATAACAAATGAATGATTTGTAAGTTTGTTTAAGATATACGCAGAAAATTGTAATCATCAATTTATAATATGCTTACTAATTTTAACTGATAACTACGAGTATCAATCAGGCGGTAATTCAGTATTCCCTTTCTTCCACGTTATTTTATTGCCATCACGTAGTTTAAGTGTTTTGGATTTTAAACATCAATATCTTTTAGATGGCTATCTTATCCACCCCTAGAAAAAATAAACCACAAAAAGTTATCCTCAAGTATTCAAACAAAGTGGCTAGCTAGAACCATCTTCTCAAACAAAAAAAAAACAAAACAAAACAAAACAAAAAAAAAACAAAAAAACAAAAAAAAGAGAAAAGAAAAAAGTTGCTAGAACTGCAGGAGATGCATGTGTGTGATTTTGTCCACATTCACTTGTAATTTATATGGATAATGAGTGCAAAGGGGCTTCTTTTTTTTTCTTTTTTCTTTTTTCTTTTTCATTCAAGTATCTTACTTTTTAGTTTTTATTCAACAGGAAAAAAAAATAAATAAATAAAAAATGAGAGTACCTATGCATTTTATCAGCCAAAAAATATATCCGTGATATATATCATAGTTAATAAAATACTCTTATTACGACAATATATATTATATGTATATATGTATCTTTAAAAAAATTAGCTAAATGATGTTGCGTAATATTGGTTAACCATAGACTCCCAGTTACCAGATCTAATCGTCAATGGGAAGTATAAAAAGTACGCATATTTGGACCAATTAAAAGTGAAAAATGGGGTTGCGTTCTCAACAAACTATGATAAAATTGAGCCCAAAAATCCCAATTCAAGATAAACTCACGAGGAATTTTGATCTACTCTAGCAGTTCAAAATTGATTAATACGTAAAGATGCACGTACTTGCTGAGTCACACAAAATTCTACATGCCCTATGCTGCTTCGGTTAGAGTGTAAATTAGTGATGTGTTTTTTACTATTGGACTCTCTCCATCTATGATCTATGGTGTAGCACTAAACTGCTTCGCCTGGCAATACAACGCTTATATCTATTTTTTACATGTTTTTTAGAATTGTAGTATAAAACACTTGTGAAATGTTTCCGTATTAGTTCCTTGTCTTGTGTTGCCGTTTATATCAAAAATTGGATTATATTTTTATTGGACATGTTGATATTTTACTATAACGTGCATGATTAGATCTCTCTTTCTCTCTCTCTCTCTCTCACACACACACACATATATATATATATATACATAATTTTTAAAAATTTTTAAACATTACGGATTATGCAATATATGACAATACAAATTTCTATTTGTTATTAAACATGAAAACAAATCCAAAAATGGAAGAAAAAACTATATACTATAGAATCAAATACTTAATTACTTGGTTTTTTCTACATTTTATGAAATTATACAAAGATAACATAAATTTCTTAATATTTTTTGTTCCCTTACTTGAGGATTTTGTTTTAATTTTATTATTTGAGCAATACAGCATACATAATACTTTTCACCATTGTTAAGTTGTCAAATTTGCTATTAATTCTTATATACATCATGTGTATATATATATATATATATATATATATTTACCATTGACACAATTTTATTATCTTCCATTTACATCTCGTTACTTTGTTATAATTTTATGACTCTAGACTTATTGTTATTATATTGTTCTTATTTTCTTGGAGTCCCATCATGTTAGATAAAAAGTTATATAATATATTTATCTACCAGAATAATCCTCCCAAGCCTACGCTGAGAAATGAAAAGATCTGCGTTCCACCCACTCCATATCTTAAACCTTATCCCTTCCCAAAAGTTTTAAATCCCATCTTCTGTGTTTGGTAGGAGTTTTACTTTTTCCTCTGTCTATCAATAAATATCAAGGGTTTAAAGTTTAAACGTGTTGAAAAAAATCCAGTACTGTACAAATATTTCTGGAAAATGCAAATTGCCTTGAATTTCTTTAGCCAGTTCAAGGGTTTAAAGTTTAAACGTGTTGAAAAAAATCCAGTACTGTACAAATATTTCTGGAAAATGCAAATTGCCTTGAATTTCTTTAGCCAGTTCAAGAAATATGGTATGTGGCACTATACCATTGGTTCCAAAAAATTGTAGAAGAATTGACCATGACAGGGAGTGGGAGAGAGTCAGTGAGGGACAGTGATAATTCCACAAGAATCCAGTAGAAGAGAAGAGAGAAACACATAATGAGTACAGTAACCATGGTCGGGTTTATAAAGTTCACTTATCATGCACGTAAAGGTAAAAATATACTTGTCCCAAAACTAGGAGGCATTAAGCAATGTGACCTACCCATTGCTTGCACGGCCAAACACTGTGACTGTGGGTGTGTGACCGATCGACGATATCAAAGCTGTGTTGTCAAGAAAGCCCCTATAATCACTGCATCAAGTGCTCAGTGCTCTATTTTCAGGGGATGTTTCTGTCTTTTGAGAGAATTTCGTTACTCATTTCAGGCCCTTGAACAAAGTAACAAAAAGTGTGACTTTACTTTACTCTACCATTGAGTTGTCACACTTGCTCTCAGACATGGGACAAAATGTTAGGACAAAATCTAAAAGATAAGTTTTCAGAGTTATGGACATAAAAAAAGGATCTGGTAATGTGTGTCTTAGTTAATCATTTATTTTGAAAAAGTTTTTAAGGAAATTTAAAAAAGTTATTAGAATAGTAAATTATTTTTTTTATTTTTCTATAAAAAGCTCCTTAAAATAAATTACTAATATATATTTTAAGAGCATGCATTAGTAAATCCTTTAAAAAAAAATAAAAAAAAGCAATGTCTGATGTAAAAGACCAGTCAAAGGTTCTGTCAAAAAATAATTTTTAATCTGACTTATTCTGATTCGTTCTTAGATCACTACCAAGTCACGTGGAGGATCACGTGTAGTTACATCAACGGCTCAGTTTAGACATGCATGGAAAATCAGATTTAGTCAGCATTAATGCTTGCTTGTATATGAAAAATCTTAAGGTGTATCAAACACTATTTATATTTTTTTAATTTTTGGGTAAAAGATTTGTAGGCTTCGAATACTAAAAGGTTAAGTATATAGTTTGGCCTGCATTGCCTGCATGTGGCCCGACCAACCCAAACATCGAAGGTTGACCACAATCTGACTATTGTACAAATTTGATTATCACCAATTTTTTTTTTTTCATTATTTTTTTCCTTTTTGCCAATTAAAAAACACAACTTTAATCCGTCATAAAGTTTGTGTTTTTTTTTAAATTTTTTTTTTTTTTTTTATGATGATTAAAATAATCACATTCATAACACAAGTTAAAAAAGCAAAAATGGCTTGGACCATACTCAACCATGGGATAGTATCACGTGGTAGCTCATGCTTGAAGAACCCCATATTAATTTTTCACACCCTTTACGAGGGTCCCCTATTTAGCAAATGAATGGCCAGTGCGTCAAGCAACATCCTCTGTATTGTCTCCTTCAAAATTCTCTTTGGAGTCAGTGGTGGTAGTTTATAGATTAAGAGATCTTCTCTTTTCACTCTCTTAAGTTAAAGCTTTTTCTGAATCTATCAACGTACACAATGGAGGATAAGGAGGAAAAATGAGATTGATATTTCTCTACGTTAAACTGTGCCTTAAACTCTCACAAGTTTCCATGATTTGTATTTTGTGACCGTAATAATAACCCTCATGTAAATAAAACCTTTACAATTACACTCAATCCCATTCCTTGCGATTAAATTAATAGACTTTGTCATTTTATATATCATATGCTTTTCCTTCTGTATGATACATACCACAACTACCTGATCTTGTTTTCTAAGCTAAAAAACGTTCCTGCATTAGGTATGAGATAAAATCATAAATGGGTCTTGCTGTCTTGGCCATATCATTCTTTTTTTGTGTGACAAGGTGTGGTGTTGATGCTACCAAGCGTTTTCATTTTCTTCAAGTAAATTTTGGGTGGTCCAGGAATTAAAGAGGGAAAAAGATTGGGATAAAATGAGTTTATTCTTCGAAAAAATAGTGGTTATTTTGGTCTATTGGTACGAGATATTTGTGTCCATAAAAACAAAGTGGGTGTCCATCCTTGTCAAATTAAACATAGAATCATGGTGTGGAGTAGATCATGAGTTTAAACATCTAGATATGGTGGTGTGACATTACTCTTGGACTATGGACAGTAAACCGTACTAGGCAGGATTAAGGTTAAGCATTACGATTGTGGACCCATTTAGGACCCTTAATTCTTTGGATAAAGTCTGCTATGATAATGTCCAATAATTAAATTATCACCAATATATATGATCTCCAATCTACTCTCTTCTTTTTTACTCATAAGGAAATTTAATTCCGTTATGATAGGAGTAGAGTCAAACTAATAATTTAAAACGATGTTGAGTACTTGACACAATTATATAACTTACTAAAACTGCATCTAACCTCTAACATTTAATTCATAGATGCCTTCTTTGAAACTCTGAATATCTTTTCAAATAATTCTTTGCCTTCAATTTCCAAACTAAGATATGGTTGTCTTTCTGTCTTTTTCTTTTCTTTTTTTTAGTATTGATGGATAAAATATGGTAGACTGGTAGTGTTTAATCATACATCCTACCACGTTTAATTTTAAAGACAAAAAACGAGGCAATTGTTTTAAATAAATTCAACAAAAGTTTTGACAATTTCAATAGATTGCTAGAGTATACCTCGTACTCTACAATCACCATCATTATTAAGTGTTGTTTGTGTACAACTTTTTTGTTTAGCTTTTATTTTATTTTTTTTTTTTCATTCACAGCTTTTTAAAATATCAAATTGTCTCTTTTTTTTTTTAAATAGAAATATACTTTAGCTTATTTTTAGTAAAAAAATAATAATAAGCAAAAAACCAAATAATTGACTTAAAGCTAACAATTTGGACAAAATTTGGCAATAAACTTGGTAAGGTTATTGGATATGAATTTTGGCAAATACACCATTAAATTACATTATCTTCTTCAATCCTCCATACTTTTAAAATTTTCAAAATATCAAAGACTAATAACTATGCCATCAATCAAATATTTAAATTTCAAATTTTTATAGTCTAAAATTATGCATAAAAAATAAGTTTATGATTTAATAATAAATAACATCTGATTGGCATGAAATTTGACATGTATTTTAAGAACATAAAAAACATGCAATTCAACGGTTAAATTTTTAAAATATATAAAAATGTTAATTTTTTTAGTGTAAGTTGTAGCCTTAGGTTACAACTAAGTTTGTAGCCAATCCTTGTCCCTAAAATTTTATCCCAATTAAAGCTCATTTCTCCTTACAATTTTATGCATAAAAATATGAAATTGAAAAAATAAATTTTTTTAAAAAAAAAGTAATGTTTGACATTGTATTTTTAAAACTAGGATAAAAAAATTATGTCATAAGAATTTTTTTTTTTCAAAGTTTCCATTTTAAAGCAAACTTCATTTTGGCATGCACTACAATTTTTGACCTAACTACACGTGTAGGGACACAAAATCTTTAACGGCCCAAAAACGATGTTGGGCTCGCACACAGAAAGTCCCTCACAATAATATTTGTAGAGAGTGGGCTTGAAAGGCCAGCGTTGGATCACAGGGCGACATTTCGGGCCGGACTATAGGTGAACCAATATGAGAAAGAGTTTTGGGCTGGATATTCAGGCCCTTCAATCTTGTATCTAGGAGGATTTGGCTCCTCGGATCATGTCCGAGGAGCGATGATGCTGTCTCCGGTTACCCGTCGGTGGGTTTTTAGGTGGTGTCCGGAGTATATTATCCAGGCATTCTCTTTCATCAAGTCTTTCTCAAGAAGCTAGATGGGAGAGCCCCCCTTTTGGTCACATAACATTCTCTTTTATACTAGCCTACGTTCGTTGTCCTTCGTCCACGTGTAGGGTCGATCTTTCCAGTACAGATATCTGTCCCATCAGTCTAATCCCAAAAATTGCTGGAGATGATCCATAAAGCCTAAGATCCCGGCTCTGTTAGGGGCAGTGTCATGTCAGGGAAGGGTATTAAAGACAACTTCCCCAGGATATTTTCTGATCTTTCTAGCTTAATCGTGTTCCATTCCTATCCCTGAGGTTTTGGACCTGCCGAGGACGAAACCGTCCTCGGCTGTGTCTTCGGGCCACTTTTTTATGTTTCCTAGTTTCGAGCTTGGGCCCTGGCCTCCTTCAGTTTAGGACCGGTGGGCTTCCCATAAGCGTGTGGGCCGGACCCATAAACTATTGGACCCCACATTAGCCCCTCAAAATCCTGCTGTCCAACGTCATGATAGGACAGGTGGATTTTGATGATGTCAAGCCCTTATTGTCGTTCACTTTCTTCGGATCTTGATCAACACTGGCGACTCTTCCCCTCCCCAAGGAACGTACCGGTCTACGAGCCGTTTTTCCTGGATTTGCGTACGTTGCCGTTATGCCGCGTGGTTATCTGCAGCGTGTCTTTAATATCTTCCCATTTACGAGACCTCCCAGATACAACGGTTACTGATGGTGTAGGAGAACGAAGCGGCGCGTTATACTCTGGATTTCCCTGGGGATCTGAGTGCGTTACATGCCCTCTTCTTCGTCCCCTATATAAAGAGAGAAGACAGAGGGTGACTTCTTCATATCCGAATCCCTCACGTTCTTCCCAGAATCCACTTCCTCCATACGGTTACTCCCTATTCAATAATACCTCTCTCATAGTAATCCACCATGAACGAATCCTTCCTTTCCCAGAAACGCCATGTCCTAACAAAACTCGAGATGGCTCGGTCGGGGCAAGGATGGCGGAGGCTTAAGATTTGCCTCCCCATTCTTTTAGCCAAAATCCGAAGCAGGGACTCGTCACACCCCATTTCTGGTGTGACTGAGTCGAAAACCTCCCTTGTCATCTCCATCTGCTCTCTCATGAGCATACCTAATATGGCTCCCCTTCTCCCTCTTTTGCTCCTTTTACTTTCTTTTCATTGCTTCCCTCTTCTTCTCCTCCTTCCCGCTCATGTCCTCCATCTTCTTTTTCCCTTGCATTCTTCAGCGACAAGAGTTTGCTGAAGTGCTTCCATGTGTTCCAATTCGTCTTCCTTCTCCTTCATTATTTTTGTATAAGGTTCTTCTCCTGATTTGAGCAGTACTGAGGCATAGATTTCAGAGAGACTTTGAAGGCGAGTTCAGAAGACACCTGATGGTTTACTTATTTGTATTACGGATGTTGTTACTGTTTTAGCAGTTCATTTTTTGTATAGGCTTGTTTAAGCCCTTCCTTGTACGTTGTAACAATTTTTCATATTAATAAAAGTTAGTGTTACTCTATTTCGTATGTCTTGTTTATATATTCTAACAAATGTGAAAGTGCTGCTCGGCATAATAGTATAGCATTTGAATCAATAATAACTAAGGCCAAAGTAATCGTTGATAAAAAGATGCCACGATAACTTTAACAAAATTATTATGCAACATAACAATCCGACCAGTGAGGAATGAGACTTATCTTAAAGTTAGCCGTGATGGGTGTTAAATGCTCGATAAGGTGTAAGAAGTAGTTATCCGAGGACATGTTACCCACCGGATGAATGGCCTCCTTAGGTTGACGATCATTAGGTTATTCTGCCATCTCCATGATACGCGAGCCTTAACCTTTTCCAGTGTTTAAGCCGAGAAATTTCTTCATTCGGGCAGTTGATTTCCCAAGAAGCCTAAGTCCGAGGACTTTGCAAAACCTGAGTTTTGCTTAGGACTTATGCGTTTTATCTTATGTACTTGATTTTTCCCTTAGGCTTGAGTTCGATACTTGTGTCTTTATCGGTACTTGGTTTTCCCTTTTAGCTTGAGTCCGAGGACCATGCAAGCCTTAGACTCTGTCCAAGACCAATGTCTGCACCAGTACTTGATTTTCCCTTTTAGCTTGAGTCCGAGGACCATGCAAGCCTTAGGTTCTGTCCAAGACCAATGTCTGCACCAGTACTTGGTTTTCCCTTTTAGCTTGAGTCCGAGGACCATGCAAGCCTTAGGTTCTGTCCAAGACCAATGTCTGCACCAGTACTTGGTTTTCCCTTTTAGCTTGAGTCCGAGGACCATGCAAGCCTTAGGTTCTGTCCAAGACTTTGAGTTCAGATTTTTCCTTTCATTGAGCATTTCCCGAGGTGCCAAACAGGGTGTCCCTGGGCCTTCACGCAAAGCGGGCTTGGGCCGCGAATTCAATGAATCCGCGGATTAAGAGATATTTCTGCAACCTCTGGCCACGCAGTACTTCTCTGACGCCCCAAGGATCGAGGCGCGCCTTTACGAGGCTCCTTGAGTCTCTTGGCTGCAGTTGATGTTGGAAGTTGAGCCAAGACTACTTTGTCTGTAGTGCTCCTTGGGACGCCGCGTGAGTTGACTGCCATTGTCTTGTCTTTTCAAATAAATAGGAGGGAGAGAGGGTTGCTTTATATATACACCCATCCTTTTATTTTTCTCTCACATCACGCTTCCCATATCCGGAGCTCTCCTTTCTTGGCATAACATGTTGAAAGCGAGGGTTGGGAAGAAAGAACTTTCTCCGCCGCAGAAGCGCCGTGTCCTCATGAGGCTTATAACAGTAAGGTATGGGCACAGGAAGCACAAGTTCAGGAAAGTACTCCAGCTCCACCGAGGGGGAACGGCGTCTCTCTCTCTTTTAGTCAAAATCCGAAGCAGGCTCTGTTCATGCCAGCACTTTGGTATGTCAGAAGAAAGATTTTCCGCCATCAGCGCCTCTGCTTAGCAGCAAGCGAATATTTAGAGAAAGCCCCTCAGTTTCCCACTCCCTGCACCTTTCCTTCAACGGTGCCAGGCTCAAGTTGGGTTTCTTTGGCTGCCTGAGTTATGGGCATGTAAGAGCGCGGGGGAAGAATAAGGTCTCGGAGCTGTGGCCAACCTTTCCTCCGACATACCTCCTCGGCTTTCTCCAGCTTTCTTGTATTTTTTCTTTTTCTTGCTTATGTAGTAGGCTTTGACGTAGGCTGATTCCAGCTTTTCATTGTACACTGTACTATTTCTTCGTTGTAATAAAAATGGAAATTGATTTACATGTTTTAAGCGTTGGTCTACTGGGCAATACAACTTTGTGAACGAATGTGCTCTATGTATGTGTTGCCTTGAGAATATCTGTAACAAAGCTACTTTGAAGCATAATCTAATCAACTCTCATCTATCAGCACTATCAGGCATTATATCGATAATTTGTAATAAATCAAACTTAGTAAACTGACCGGGGTAGCAGTTGACTACTCTTGTGATAAACGCGCAAATGTCGCCCAAGAATGATGACCTCCTCACAATCCATCCGATCTATCGAACGGGAAGTAGGGTACTCCGATCGTGCTTTTGTGTATCTGGTTTTTCATTTGCGTATTTGGTTTCACCATAGGCTTGAGTCCGAAGACTATGCAATGCCTCGGTTCTGTCCAAAACTTGTAAGACTTCTTCTTTGTACTTGGTTTCCCCACAGGCTTGGGTCCGAGGACCATGCAAGGCCTTGGTTCTGTCCATTACTTGTAAGATTTCTTCTTTGTACTTGGTTTCCCCATAGGCTTGGGTCCGAGGACCATGCAAGGCCTTGGTTCTGTCCATTACTTGTAAGATTTCTTCTTTGTACTTGGTTTCCCCATAGGCTTGGGTCCGAGGACCATGCAAGGCCTTGGTTCTGTCCATTACTTGTAAGATTTCTTCTTTGTACTTGGTTTCCCCATAGGCTTGGGTCCGAGGACCATGCAAGGCCTTGGTTCTGTCCATTACTTGTAAGATTTCTTCTTTGTACTTGGTTTCCCCATAGGCTTGGGTCCGAGGACCATGCAAGGCCTTGGTTCTGTCCATTACTTGTAAGATTTCTTCTTTGTACTTGGTTTCCCCATAGGCTTGGGTCCGAGGACCATGCAAGGCCTTGGTTCTGTCCATTACTTGTAAGATTTCTTCTTTGTACTTGGTTTCCCCATAGGCTTGGGTCCGAGGACCATGCAAGGCCTTGGTTCTGTCCATTACTTGTAAGATTTCTTCTTTGTACTTGGTTTCCCCATAGGCTTAGGTCCGAGGACCATGCAAGGCCTTGGTTCTGTCCATTACTTGTAAGATTTCTTCTAAGTAGTCTTTTCTCTATACTGATTTATTTTTCGAAGGTCGGCCCCTAGGTCAGGGAGGGAGGAGTTGGCTCGAGGCCGCAAGCCCCTAGAGCTGTCCGCTCCGTTGGCAGTGCAAGGCGTAGCCCCTAGCAGAGGCTTATGGCGAAGCAACAACTGTACGTCGCCGGAGATGGGAAAAACTCGTGAACCTCTGCTTGCTGGAGAGCTGACTCATGCGCCACCCGTGTCAACGCGCAAGCCTTTCCCACAGACGGCGCCAATTGTAGGGACACAAAATCTTTAACGGCCCAAAAACGATGTTGGGCTCGCACACAGAAAGTCCCTCACAATAATATTTGTAGAGAGTGGGCTCGAAAGGCCAGCGTTGGATCACAGGGCGACATTTCGGGCCGGACTATAGGTGAACCAATATGAGAAAGAGCTTTGGGCTGGATATTCAGGCCCTTCAATCTTGTATCTAGGAGGATTTGGCTCCTCGGATCATGTCCGAGGAGCGATGATGCTGTCTCCGGTTACCCGTCGGTAGGTTTTTAGGTGGTGTCCGGAGTATATTATCCAGGCATTCTCTTTCATCAAGTCTTTCTCAAGAAGCTAGATGGGAGAGCCCCCCTTTTGGTCACATAACATTCTCTTTTATACTAGTCTACGTTCGTTGTCCTTCGTCCACGTGTAGGGTCGATCTTTCCAGTACAGATATCTGTCCCATCAGTCTAATCCCAAAAATTGCTGGAGATGATCCATAAAGCCTAAGATCCCGGCTCTGTTAGGGGCAGTGTCATGTCAGGGAAGGGTATTAAAGACAACTTCCCCAGGATATTTTCTGATCTTTCTAGCTTAATCGTGTTCCATTCCTATCCCTGAGGTTTTGGACCTGCCGAGGACGAAACCGTCCTCGGCTGTGTCTTCGGGCCACTTTTTCATGTTTCCTAGTTTCGAGCTTGGGCCCTGGCCTCCTTCAGTTTAGGACCGGTGGGCTTCCCATAAGCGTGTGGGCCGGACCCATAAACTATTGGACCCCACAACACGTTTTACATATTTGATAAAAAGCTATTTATTTATTCTTACTTTTTGTCTCAAGTTTTAAAAATAATAATAATAATAAAGTTACATTTTTGAAATTAATCTAATTTTTATATTTTTTTCACAAATTTAGGATAAAAGTTATCAAAAATTATATCTTTTATCTCATATTTAGTAAATAAACTACCAAAAACTATTGGATATCAAATGGACCTTCACAGTTACATTTTTTAAAAATCATGTTTTAAAAATACATATTGACAGTTGTACAACTTAGATAAAGGAAAATCTTAGTATGATTGAGGCTGCACTAGCTCATGATGTATTGAATTTATCTTCTTCTTAATAAAAGTTATAGCATTCTCATAAAAAAAAAATGTTTTTTTTTTACCGAAATGGACACTTCTTCTATAAATAATTTTTTTTTTTTTTTAAAGGACACTTTAAGAGTTTGATATCCAAATTGACACTTGTGAAAGCACCTTAAAATTCATCTTTTAAAAAATATATTTATTTATTTAATTGTCTGTTGAGAAGTTACACATATTCGGGGCGACAAGGGAGAAAGGTTTACAGTTTACACAAGACTTTCAAATATATAAATTTACATTATCCTCTTGTTTTTTTATAAAATAAAGAGGTTTCAAATTTGATATAAGTTAAATCTCAATGGAAAATTTCACATTATTATCATAATAAATAAATAAAATGATATAGTCGATATATAAGTCAAAGGTAGTACAATAATAGTGTAAGGGCGGGTTTTGCATCCTCAACCCAAAAGATAGATGGATTAAGGTCCAAAGAGTCCAATACAATGAATTTGTAGAGAGTTGACTAAAAACTAAGCTTCAATAAATTTGAAATCGCTCACAATGGACCAAAAATAGTGAGAAAGCAAGAAAAACAAAGAAAAAACAAGTTTGTGAAAAGAGATTCTTCCTCGGCAATGTCCGAGGAGAGTAATTCTTGGATATCTCACTTTCTCTTGGACTTGGTTACAATTACAGTACTTAGTACTACAGTGTTTTTTCTTTCTTTCAATTATCAGATTCTTCGATGATCCCTCTATAATGAGATTTTTCTTGTTTATATTACCCTCTTTTACTCTATCTCAGCCCTCCACATGTAGATCAGATGGCTAACTCCTTTCCTTGTCCCATCAGCACCTTCCTGAAGTCCTTAGAGATAGATGTAAGGCTGAATCCCACTATTCAGGTATCATCTCCACATAAATGCGGACAGAGAATTAGCTACATAGCATTTAATGCAGTGGTAGCAACTTTCCCTCATATATTTCTCACTTTCTTCTTACCTTATCCCTTGCTAATCCTTATCCCTTCCTTATGCTTATCCCTACCAGCAAAATCGCCCAGAACATTGTCCCTGATGTCAAGCCAACCCTTTTGACCTCTGCCCTGTTAAGCCGAGGTGAAATTTGTCCTTAGAGATACTTCCTGGAACCTTAAAACTAGACCCCTTTGCCCATCCACTATCTTGCACTCCCACACTAGCGTCTACTAGTCCTCAAACTATTGAATGTCCTCGAACAGGGCCTCTAGCCTAATACACCCTTCTGGGCCTACCATCCCTACAAATAGTATGAACAAATATGAAAATAAAGAAAGTTGTATAAGAAGAATTAAAATTTAATAGATACTTCACAGTAGTTGAGTAAAGAAAAAGGACTAAGTGCAACCTAGATACTGTGCCATTGAATTTGTTGGGATATAAAAATGTAGTCAAGCCCAAACTATAGCAAGATACTATTTATTTAAAAATTAAAAAAGGACTTATTATTCCAAATGGTACCTTCCCATACATTAAGTGTATGGAGAATTGGAAGGGGCCGTGTAGGGGTGACAAAATTGGACATGACCCGCGAACCCAACACAACATGAAATTAGCAGATTATAGGTTGAGACTTAATGAATTTGTATTATATTCAAGTTGACACGACTAACCCGTTTAATAAACGAATTGGGTTAGTGTTCAACCTATGGAACCTGTTTGACCCATCTGACTTGTTTAATTAAATGATATCTTACTAATATACCCTTCAAACCCTAGGTATATAGATTTATTAGTTGTTGTGGTTTACTTTCTTTAACATAATGTGATTGATTATTTGTGATATTGAGATATGCTTTAGTTTCGAATGATTATTTGTGATGCAATTACTCTTTAGTTTTGAATTTTATATTAAAAATATTTATTTGTTTGTTTTTTCAAACATATTTTTTCATTTTGATAAAATCTGATAAACAAGTTGACACGACTGATCCGTTTAATAAATAGGTCGTATTAAAGTTGAGGAATCTTGACCTGTTTAATAAAAATGTCGAATTAGTGTTGACCTATATAGTCGGATACTCATGAGTTAACAGGACACGAACTCAACACGCGAACAAGAATTGTCACCCCTAGGCCCAAGTTCAAATCACATGGATGGCAACATACTAGTAATTATATATATATATATATATATATATATAGAGAGAGAGAGAGAGAGAGAGAGAGAGAGAGAGAGAGATTTTATTTCTAATTTAAATTAAAACATTATATATCTAATATTGTATCCAATATTACATCATTAAAAACTTTAAATTTTAAATAATATAACACTTTATATGCTTTTAGATCTATCAGGGGGAAAATAGTTAACCTTAAAATGGATTATCTCCCATTTTATTTTATTTTTAATTAAAAAACACATTTTTTTTATAATGTCATTTCCACAAAACTCTACATAGGATTTTAATGTTCAACTCATTCTTAATAAGGCTGTAAATGAATTATGCTAACTATGAATAACTCGAGCTTGACTTGAAAAAAATAAGAAGTTAGTTTTTGTTTGTTTGTTTAACAAACAAGTCAAATTCAAACCCAAATTTAAGCTTGATTATTAGACAAGCCAAGCTCAAACATAATAATGCGTTCATGAACAAGCATGAACATGAAATCTTGATTTAACTATATAAAATATTATATTTTCATATATATATATATATATATATATCTAAAAATATATTTATATACTTGAAATTAGATTTTATAAGTTTGTAAATAGGTTCATATAATATCAAATTAATATTTAGAGTTTATTAATAATATAAAGAGTCCATTCATAATGAAAATTCTGAAATTTGTGAAGGGAAACTTTTTGTCTTTTAAGTTTTTACCATATATAAGAAAATAATAATTTAATTAACTAAGTCGTGCAAATGAACCGAATTTGAACATATAATTTTTTTTGATAATGAGTTTAAATTCAACTTGTATTCAAAATAAAATTAAATAAACATGTTTAAAATTTTAATACACAGTTCGACTCAACTCCACTCGACTTGACTTAGTTGGTTTACAAATCTATTTTTCCATTCAAAATGTTTTATATAAACCATGACATTTCCGATTTGAGTAAAAAAGATACCATAGAGCTGTCAAACTTTTGAGTTTTGGCATGAAAGGTTCAATACTTGGTTCGCAAGACTTCTTAAAAGCAAAGCAAAAAAAAAAAAAAAAAAAACAAAGCATAGTTCAAACAGTAGACTTTCTAGTTTCTACTGTTTAGAAATTGCGACACCTCATGTCGTGGTTTTTTGCTTCGAACAATTTTGTCTTGCGCGCGTTCGCATGTGCTAAGATGTGCCAACAGGTAGCCAATAAGAGCTGAATGATTGCCACGTGTCTGTCTGAGAAAAGAGACGTGCATCACTTGGAGGGAACAAACTGACCTGTCTCAAACCTCCCAACAAAAACGTGGGTCCCACCCTAACAGCTCCCTTCAACAGATTCTGTCCTAATTTTAGTAGAAAAAACTAAAAGGTCCGCTCGCCTCTCCGCTTGATGTTAATTGGAGCCTACCTTATTAATCGCAACAAACCTCTTAACCGTATATACAGCTTTTAAAGCCAATAACCGTACATTTTTGCTGTTCAACAATTCAACATCGTCGTCCCCCTTTTTATGGTATCAGATTTTTCTCAACTTTACCCTCTTCATAATAATCTCTTTTTTTATACATATATTTTCCATAATTTTCAATACAAAAATAATGGTAAAACTAATAGTGGAGCCAGAAAATTTTTCCGGAAGCCAAGTTAAATATAAAAAAATTATTTTTGAGCTATTTAAAATCCAGTATAAAACTTGTGTTCAGAACTAATTCAAAAGAATTGGGGAGTTAAACGCCTAAATTCTAAAATTTTTGGGGACTAATAACTACATTTTTTTTATAATTTGTGCTTTTTTATTATTTTGAATCCTATATAGATAGTTGAAAATTGCAAAAAGTGGCCCCCCTAGCATCGCCTATGGGTAAAACTATTTTATTTGCTATGGTTATTATTTTTTAAATAATTCGGTAAAAGAATAAGGATTTGAACCTTGATATTTCGTTTGAAAATATTAGAAATTATCAACTAATTAAACTATAAAACACTTAACTTGTAAAAACGAGAATGAAAACTACTTTAGTAAATTATAAACATTTAACAATATATTAGTTTTTATCTTCTTGGCTAGCTTGTATTGTCTTCTTTTACCTCACTTCTCGTATGTAAAGAGTGTAACTCTTTTTGTATGAATGATGAATCTACCCATGTAAAAAAGTTGTCTTCTTTTACTTCACTTCTCCTATTTTAGGAGTGTATTTATTTTCTTTATATCGTACTTGTATCCTATAACTCAACTTAAATACTACATGTCATATAATTTCCATTGAACAAATAACAAACTATAAGTATGTGAAAACAACTTATGTAGTTTGATTTTTGGTAAGAAAATGATTCTAGTTTTCTAGACATTTAAAATATATTTTTTAATAATTTAAGTTTTATATGTCGTAATTTTACTGTATAATGCAATATAAGTAAATTTGAATTATTAACATCATTGGCTCCAATTAAAACCCTATTAGATTTTTTTTATTATTAAAAAAAAAATCAATGCTACTTGAATTAAAATTTCATCATCAAATTTTGCAAAATAAAATTGAAAATTATTTTTATATTTATTTTAAATTATTATGAAATAATTCATTATAATTATTTTGATAAAAAGATAAAGTTTTTACAGGAAATAATTTCACCATGGATTTTTAAAAAATCTTATTGCTTAAGTTTTACTATCTATTATATATTTAAAATTCAATTATATTACTAAAATATTCTTCTAAAAAAATATATTATGAAAATATATTTTTGAATATTTTGATTTTTTTATGATTTTTTTTATTAACATACAAGGTCTTTTAGTGCATAGTAATACACTTCTATCTTCTTTTTCTCTTTTCCATTCTTTTTCTTGTTACCACCTACAAGTAGGATTAGATAAAATTAATTAAATTTAGAATATGAATCCATCAATATCATATGATAAATATCTAGTTTGATTTTCGTTTAATTTAAAATATTTGGTGCCTTTTGAGGGTGGAAGAAGTTGACAAATTGCATTTTTTTTTTATTATGATTAAAGAATATATAAATAAGGCACCCTATAACAATCAAGATTTTTTTCTGTTTGCTTTGAAATGAATGGAGATCATTTTTAATTTTTCTTCTTTTTCTCATGTACCTGAAGGTAAAGTTAGATGTGGTATTACATCATTTAAATCATATTCCATCAAGAATAGAAAACTCTTTTCTTTTCTTTTTTCTTTTTTTGTTAACCAAGAATAACATAGTTAAGTTTAAAAAACGTGAAACCATATTTATCTTTAAATTTATGAAATATATAATCTTCATCTTAATCGGCATATTTGGAGGATTAGTTTGAAGGTGAATATTTAGTATTAATGTTTTTCATGCAACTAAAGGTATACATGGTACTGCTACATTTAAATCTTATTAAAAAAAATGATAACGGAATTTAAATAATATGAAACCATGTTTGCCTAGAGCATTGAAATACAAAATCTTCTTAAATAGACTCATTTTGGTTCAAAAGCAAACGAAGAGTGTCCTCTTTCACAGCTAGAGGGTAAGGTTGCAGTCTAACTTTAACATAAACTCCAAGTGAAGTTTGCTTTTTTATGTATTTCACACAAAAAAAAAAAAAAAAAAGGTTTGCTTTGTGTACAGCAATTCCGGCCACGTCAAAGGATCATTTGTATTTAATCAATTTAATATTTTTTTGTAGCATGTGGGCTCATTTTGTTGTGAATATATTTTAATTCAAAATTATGAAATTTAAATTTATGGGAGCTTCGGTCCAATCAATTTAACTCTCTGATATTTAGATGTACATATTTAAAAATTAGAGTACTGTATCATAGTTGTGTTATCATAGATATATCTTATAACATCGATGACAATGGTTGTGTTATCATCTAAATATCGCAGGTATTGATGGTTACGATGATACCAGCATTTGGTGTTAGTAGTGACTAGTGATAGTACTGATGGCAGTGAAAATGATTATAATGACTATTGAATGGTAGACAATACTTAGGTAGACTCGAAACACTGCTCCAGACTCTCACAAAAAGGGTGGACTCACCCCAATTTAAACTTTAAAGTAGTGTTTTAGGACTACTTAAGTTTTTTCTTGAATAGTGGTGGTGACAACAACAATGATAATGACAGAAATGATAATAGTACAAAGAGTAGTGGTGGATTGAATTTAAATTCAGGATTTAGATGCTCGAAAATTCTAACTCCAAACCCCCCCCCCCCCCCCAAATTTTAATATAACATTTTTGTTAATATAAACAAAAGAAATCCCAACCTAGATCAAAATCTTTCATCCAAACACGTTATTGGGGTCACTAGTTTTTTTTTTTTTTTTTTTCCTTACCCCTTAAATTTTTCTTGTTAGATTTCATGATGGTTATGTACTTATGTTGTACATATATGTGTGTGTGTCTATCGACAAGACAACGATGCCACATGGATCTGCGTACTTGAAATTGTTCTCAAAGCGAGAGTAGCATGGAAGAGTGAAAATTAAACCAGCGGATTACGTGGGAAGTTGATGAGGACTTACATCCTGATCTGATCCCGCAATTCGTTTTCAAATTCGCACCGTAGATAGCGTGAAATTGCGCTTGTGTTTTTATTTATTTTTGTTGGCTACTTCATGATACTGAGAGACAAAGCTATCACTTGATGTGCTTGTGTTGCTTCTGCCTTTTGCATGTCACGTACCTGCTTTACTGCTTAGCTTGTGATTTAATTGACTTACATTTTATTTATTTATTATTAATACCAATACCACTTACAAAAGTGGCTTAGTGGTAAGAAACCCTCATGATCCATCATCGTACATATCCGAGATTATGGGTTTGAGTGATGGTAAATTTTACTATTGTACAAATTGTCTCACGTTATTCATGAATAGAATTTAAGCGAGAATCAGGATAGTGACCACACTTGCCATCTCTCTTTTTTAGTCAAAAGAAAAAGATGAATAAAATTTAAATGAGAGTTGGGCAATAACCACACCTACAATCTCTCTCTTTTTTAGTTAAAAGAAGGAGAAAAAATATTGGAGGGGTTGGGGGGTTTCTTGAGTCTCAAATCTCCTCAAGATTACGAATTATCACAAAGCAAGTGTTTGGTAATTGACTAATCACAGATAAATACAAACTTTAATTGAAAAATAAAGTGGGTTAGCCTTTTTCCTGACAAAAAGATAAAGAAACATTGATTTCCTCTTTTCTTTATCCCTCTTGTGGAGAAGGTATCACAGTAGGACTGTAGGAAGCCACTTAACACAGCTCTCCACCTTTGCTTCCAAATCCAACTTACCCTTGTGTTATCTAAGCCAAAGGAAGCAACTAGGTCGGCCAGCCACCCACGTGTCACTTGTTGAAAAGCCTAATCCAAATCCAAAAGTTTTAAATATCTAAATTAAAATACTTCAAAACCCAAAAGGAAGAGTCAATATCAAGCAACTTATATGTATGAATCTAAACGTCCCACTCCAAATATTATGATCTATAAGTCTAGCTGCTAATATTTTCTTCTTACGTGACTAAATAAGCAAGTCACTAGATTAAGAAACCATTGAAGCGGATGTATCTTTTGGTTTTTAGCTAACGAATCTCCGTTTCAAATTAAACAATAATTTTTTTTTTTTTTGATGAAATTAAACAATAATTATATCACACAATATTTTTAAATTAATATATATATATATATATATATGTTCCACTTGGAATATTGCTTGCTTCAACTATCAAATAATTGGCAAAAGGAGAGGGAAGCTGAGTAAGTCTAGTGATGATTCCTCGATCTCAAGATTCCTGTTCAGAGCACACAAGTTTGACTCTCCCCACCAACAACTTTGGCAATTCCCGCGTGATCATTATCGACGAATTTTAAGACATTTAGTAAAGCAGATGTGACCATTGTGTGCTTTTTTTTTTCTATTGGGTGCATCTCAAAAAATTAAACTCAAGTTAACATGAAAATTTGAACCTATTCTATACGACATGTAATGACATGTGATGCTAGAGAATATCACGTTTATTTTCAAGACTTTTATGGAAAATGTTCATGTCCACATTCTTATAGCATTTAAACTCACAAATATCTTCAAAACTAAACACATTATCCTAATCTAATATATCGACATATATAAGATGCATGAAACATATGGTGGGCACCTTCATCATCATAGGGTCATTCAAAGGGGAGTCGGATGGCTCACTTCATAAGGATGGAAGAAATATACCCATTAAAGGGTGTTTGGTTCGCTGTGATGTGCCCTTAATGTGATGCACATTACAATGATATGACACTAAGATTTTTAGTTTATTTTATTTTTTTCTAACATTGCCATAATTTAAAATTACAAAACGTATCAAATCATCTCAATCTCACTACCTTCCTAAACAATGTAATGTTATATTCTTGTATTGAGATTACATTAATGTAAGATTACAATAACATAATATTACGACGTAATGTAATTAACATTACGGCGAACCAAATGCTCCCTTAATGTGACTAACGTGTTATCTGACATAGATCTAAATCATTAGTTTTCATTTAAGAAAAATCCAACTGATTCAAACCTAATTCTATATATAAGAACATTTACTACGATGAAAAAATTAATCAAAGGAAATTTGAAGTACATGATTTCACACTCCTTCTTATAAGCTTGAGTGGTGAATCCTCCAAACCTCAAGAGCACAAACTTCTTCCTTCGATTCCTTAGATCACCAAGTTCTTCTTTTATAAACTCTCTTATATTTAGGGGTGTCCACCGATTGGGTTTGTGCCCGACCCGGACCCGACCCGGACTTTTCGGGTGGGTGAAAAACAAAACCGAAATTGACTTGTAATAATGGTCAGATCGTCTGGTTAAGGTCCTTCGGGTTTGTGCCGATCAATTTCAGGTTTCACCACCGGTACCGATATTTTGCCGAATCGATCGAGATCTAGCCGATATTTGGCCTGATCTATTGAATTTGGACTAGATCTCGATGAGATCTCGCCGGATCTGGTGGATTTCAAGTAGCTCTTCGTCGGAAAAGCAAAAATATGGCCGATATTTGTAAATTTTTGTCGGAAAACCTTTGAATGTCACCGAATTTTGTTGATTTTATGGTTGGGTCGGGTGGCTCAGGTTTTTGGGGAGGAAACCTGCCAACCGACTCGAAGGTATCGGGTTCTGTGGGTGGCGACCTGCCACCGACTGTCGGATTGGTCAATTCGGGTGGTGGTGGTTCGATTTCAGCGTGTCTGGCAGGTTGGTCAGGTTTCCAAGTTCAATGGATACCTCTATTTATGATCTTAGTGGCGTAGATGTGTAGTTTGGTTCGATGCCTTGATCTGTTGATAAGGATGATCAATTGATCTACTTATAAAAAGATCTCGAATTTGGTTTGGTGGCAATCTATGGATTCCTAGGGGAATTGAGTGAGGTCTATGAGTTATGAATATGCAAAGATTGTAAAGAAAAATCGAGGGTCATGGTGGAGTTAGGGTTTACCTATCACTAGAGCTCTAATTCTAAGTGGTTTCTAAGTGGTAGGTAGAAAATTCTAAACAATTTCACATTTAATGCCTCCCCAATTTATATATATAGTGAGGATTTTCACTATTTTAGGGTTTAGAGGTCATGCATTTAGAGATAGTATTTTGCCTTTAACCCTCATTAAAAATAAAAAATAAAAATTTAAAAAGAAAAAAGTACTAATTTCTTTTCTTTTCTTTTTTTTCTTTTTTTCTAAAGAACCTTGAAACCAAAGTGTCGATCAGCACTTAGGTTGCTCACATCAAAACTTTGTTAATGATTGAATCATCGATTATGCATGTAGGTTCTTTTTTTGAGTTTTTGTGGTTTTTTTCTCTCAATTTTTATTTTGAATTTCTTATAATTTTTAAGAGATAAATTAGGCTTTTATGCCATTTATGGACTTTTTCTTAATTAGTTGATCACTTGATCCCAAAGTAAATTTATTTTTTAAAAATATCAAGATGATTATCAAGACATAATAATTGTTTTAAAGAATTCAAAAAATTGCACTTTATCTTCTTGGAATGTTTTGTGATTATCAAGAGGATTATTCTAATTCTTTAGGACTATTGTTTCTTATTTATAAATTAATCATATGTGACGAATGGATTTATAATATAGAATATTAGGATTTTAAATATACCATTACATGTTCAGTTATATGCCTATGCCTCTTTAATAAAAAATAATAAATAAATAAATGCAGCATGTTTAGTTCTTTATGCATCACATAAAAAAAAAAAAAAAATTTAAAAGGCAAAATGATTGGCTGTTTTAGTTTGATTCAGGTCATTCACTTGTGACTTAGATTAAATTAGGCCTTATGATACATGCTTACATATCATGTACGGCTGCACCTAGGGTTTCATGAATCATAAGACATGTCATCCATTTTAAATTATGAATTTTAGCACATTTAATTCATTCCTTGTGTCATAAATTATCAAAAAAATACAACAAAAGAATCTCTCTCTTTTTTATATAAATTTAATCTAATTCATTCACATGTCACCCTACAATTGCATTTAGGTTTTCTTCATGCATATTATTCTTTCTTTGATATATGTTCATTACTATCCTTGTTTCTTTTTCCATGCAAGTTATTTTCGTGCATGATGCTGGTTTGGAGTCAACTGTTATTATTTTCTGCTATGAATGCTTTATTTTTATTATTCCTTGTTTGTTTGTGAATAAGTAGATTTGTTTATAAAATTAAGATCGGGTCGTATAAGTTTGTAAGTAAATTTATATGATATCAAACTATTATTTGTAGTTTATAAACAATTTATTCATAGTAAAAATTCATAAATTTGTAAGGGGAATTAAAAAAAAAAATAGTCATAGTTTTACTATATATAAGAAAAGAATAATTTGATTTAGTAACTCATGAACAAACTCGAGCTTATTCGACAAGAAAATAAATAAAGCTTGAACATATAATCTTATATAGTCATAAGCTTGAGCTCAACTCATGTTCAAAATTAAATTAAATGAACAAGTATAAATTAGTAACATTTGGCTCAGTGCGACTAGTTTACAACCTTACATGCTTCTCAAATCAAAGACTCATCAATCACTAATACCTCCAGTTGTTGATCACCAATAAAAACCCTCTTAAGACTATCTCACAAAGCTCATCTTGCCACCCCCATTCAAAGCCCCCAAACTAGCTCACATCGCCATCCAATATTAGAATAGCTACCTAATGAGTCCTCGATCGACCATCACCTAGACATTGATCACTCCTCGTGACCATTGTTAGGTTCAAACTGAAATTGTGAAGATTAATTAGAGTACATTGATGAAAGAGAAAATGAGTCCTCGATCGACCATCACCTAGACATTGATCACTCCTCGTGACCATTGTTAGGTTCAAACTGAAATTGTGAAGATTAATTAGAGTACATTGATGAAAGAGAAAATGAGCCCTCGATCGACCATCACCTAGACATTGATTGTTCCTAGTGATCAGTGTTAGGTTCAAACTCAAATTGTGAAGATTAATCAGAGTAGATTGATGAAAGAAAAAATCAAAGATAAATAGGGGAAAATCATAATTTTATATGTATATTTTCTTTAGTTTTTATTTGCAACATGGAATAGGCGTAGTACAAAACAAATGTAGTTTACAACAACAAAATTACGCTGTTTTAAGCTCATTGACACATAACCCCCACATCACTAACGGCGTTAGACAAGATGTTTACTTTGAAAACTTCTATTACTAGAGAGATGAAAATGAAAATTTTCATATTAGACGGATAAATTGAACCCACTCTCAAACATAAATGGTAAAAATTATCCATGGCCTGGTTGTGTTATCAAAAGAAGATTATATAACAAGATCTGGCTGATCAATCATTCATTGGATAGAGAAAACAAAAAAAGAAAGAAAGAAAACCATAAACTTCATAATGCCAATTTTCATACCCCATGAACTGAAATATATATTTACTATTGGACAGAATTTGGTTACATAAATTTGATTGTAGCTTAAAGATACAACCAAGCATATTTATTTCTTATTATTGGTTAAATTTGGTTCCGCATTGCGTTGCTGCGTCTGCGTTTTCACTCTCTCTTCTTTTTTTTACATTTCACGCGTTTTGTAGAAAAGGGGGACAAACAACACTGTAGTGGCACTGTAGCGGTACTATAGCAGTACTGTAGCAGTATTGTAGCAGTACTGTTTATGGGACCCACAGCCACTTTATTCATTAAAAAATATTAAAAATGGGTCTCACGGTACTATTTACACATTTAAAAATTATTTTGTTACAGTGTTTTCAGTTTTCAGTTTCAGCAACAATAAGTTCAATCCAAACACACCCTAAGTGAAAATTATGACAGTAATGGTAATCTGTATTACTTGGAATAAAATGTGTTGTAATAAAATAACTAAAAACTTATTTATAAGTTTGATTGCGAATTATAATAAAAACATAACAAAATCATGGAATAGCTAAATCATAAAAATAACTATTATATTACAATAATTATTACAGTCTACCAAGCATTTTAGACATATGTAGTAGTGACTTTTAAACAACAACTTTTAGTATTTAAATAACAATAACACTTCTAACACGTATTTTCACAACATTGAAAACTGAACAACTACCAAACTTTGTCATTTTCAAATTCCTTGCAATTCGCACAATCAGAATCGGCAAGTCCCTGTATCAATTTTGACATGAAGTGGGGGAAGCAAATGGCATTTTACCATATGTTTCCCAAGTAAGCACGCAATTTTTGGTGCCCAAAGTCTGGAACCAAATTCGGCTACGGTGATTGCGGGGGCCATCTAGTCCAACTATCCAAGGCTCTGGCAAGTTGGCAACAAGAACACGGTCCCTTACACCTTTACAAAGCAAAATAAATGGGTCCCGCCCTCCCTACCCTATTTCGTATTCTTATTTTACTCACTACTTAAATATGTTTCTTTCACTTCCAGAAGGAGCCTCCAAGGGAACACCGGGGACCCACTTACTACGCCATGACTGGTCGACATCACTTCTTGATATCCACGTCATTCCTCAACTTTCTTTATCCCCTTCACCACTTGCTCTACTTCTCTGCTCTATTAAATCTAATCACACTGCCCTTTCACATTAAATTTAAGAAAAAGTATAGTAATATTATTTTTTACGTGACGAAGTGTGATTGATAAAATAAAAAATAAAAATTTTATACGTAAGTAATAGTTAATTATTTATAATTTATCATATCAGAGTTGTGATAAAAAAATTATCGGATAATTTGTAAACTTAACACTACTCTAAATTTAAGTTTAAATCCTATGTATAAAAGTGTTAATGATATCCTTACAGGGTTCATATAGTGTACATAGTCATTAAGAATAGAATATAAATAGAGTCACCTCCACTCTCACGTAGTGCTATATATCTATACAAACAAAGTCAGCTGAATTGAATTGAAAAAAATGTGAGATGCACGACTCCACTACGGTTTTTCATAATTCCTTTAGATTAAATTCTTTTGACTATTCCGTAATTTGGACCATAATTTCTTGCTGAGACACATGAAAAGGAATTCACAATGACTAATAACAATTTATGTGCCTTGAACCATGACTTCAAACATATATATTGTGTACGAATGGTACATGTAAGTGACGACCTTCTTAATATTTTTCTTTGGGAAAAATCATTTTAATATTTGATTATCCACCAAATTGAATATTATTATTGTTTTAAATTTACAATGAAATATGACCTTTTTTTTTTAATTATACACAACCACCACCTATAAAACTCTTTCTCTCTTTATATATATACATCAAGATTCACGGCCACGGGTATGATAATATATTGATATAATTTATTGATTATCAAAGAAAAAAATGGGATGTCTTTATTAATTTCCACCTAAATTCAAACAAAAATGCTGCTTAGAATTGCTAAGTGAGAAAAAAGTGCTGCAAGAATCCATTTGAGCAAGCTTGCTTAATTGTACCGTGTATGACTATCGATCAAGAAAAATTAGAACCATGGTTAAATCAAGTCAGAGATTGCTCTTAATGTCCAATACTCTCTCTGCAAAGGGATGTAATGAAGCACTAATATACGCAAGTAATGAAGGAATGTAACTAACAAGCCATTAGTTCTACTTTTGACATCCTTTTCTACATAAGAAAATTTTTAATTAAGTGATAAAGTCTCTTTGGGCATACATGCCATGCACGTTTTTCTTTTTCTTTTTTCTGAATAATACTTATCACAAATTAAAACAAAGAAAGACAATATTGGTAAATATTGCATAATTGCAATATTGGTAAATATTGCAATAGACAGACTATTTTATTTTATTTTCACTTTGTTGAGGTTTAAGCTTGTACTACTAATTGTAAACTTATCTGCTTTTATTTGCAAAAAATGAAAGTAACACTCACTCATTCAAAAAAAGAAAGAAAAGAAAACCAAAAAAAAACAAAAACTGGCAAGAATCGTCAGTGACGGGTTTCTGCCTCACAGAATAGTGAGGTGAGAATTGGTTCATTAAAAATGTTAATTTTGTCGAATGTTATTATTTATTTGTAACAAAAAATAATATATGTTTATAAAAAAACAAAAAACAATATAAATTTATATGAGCTGAGATTTTACTATCATTCACGTCACTATTTGACGTGACGGGAATTGTTAAATTTACGGCGACGTGACAGCAGGCCGATGTTTTCGCCTTACTTACGCGACCAACAACCTATGCTGCTATCTAGAAATTCTATGGCAAAATTTTCCAACCGTGAATAATTGAGTTCACAGTGCAAAAATGACTTGGTCAATGAAAATATTCAAATAAGAGGGGCGATACTTTGACCAATGAAATGCTCACAAGTTCTTCTCAAAAAAAAAAAAAAATGCTCTCAAGTAATTCAATTCCCACGTAAAAAAAAAAGTTATAACAACTATTACCATAATTATAATAACAAATTTTACCATAATTATCTTATATTATAAATTGTGATGGACTATTTATCACTTTTATATGAATTTATCACTTTTTTTTACCACTCACAATTAATACATGGATAATTACGATTAAAACTGTGATTTTTTTTGGTACTAGATTCTTTGTTACTTTGTAGCTTGTAACAACTACAAGTCTCCTAAAAAAAAACTGCAAGTCTACAATTAGTGCAGCTTTGGCTTTTGTAGGTGATTTTGATTAACAGGTTGGCTTAATGTTAGACAAAGAAGATGAAGAGCTCGAAGGTGCGGGTTGATAGGTGGAAAGTTGAGAGTTGGGAAAGTGGAAACCCACCAACATAAAATTGGTCTTCCCTTGCAATAAAATCCCAATGATTAAAATCTACTATGAAAATTTGTGGTGACAAAAATTACGTATATGTAAAGGACCTTAAAATTTAGAGCATAAATAGGAAAGAAAGAAAAAAATTTAGTGATTTCTTGTCGGTAACATGTCAAGTTCAATTAACTCATAAGTATACAATTGACTAATGAAAAAATTTATTACATAACAAATCTATAAAATATTTTTCTTGATTTTATAAATTTTTTTCAAGTGGGAACAAATATTTTTTATGGCAATTTTTTAAATAAAATTAGATGGAAGGTCTGAATTGAATAAATTTGAAACTTAAAGAACTCAATTAAAAAAAAATTAGATGATTGAAATGAATTTTAATTAAATTTAAAGAGTGCAATTTATATTTTAGTCAAAACAGCAAATTTTAATGGAATTAGACAAAAAAACTCTGAATTTAATAAATTTGAAACTTGCAAAACTTAATTGAACAAAAGTAAAATTTAATGACTGAAATGAATTTCAATCAAACTTAAAGCATGTAATTAATTTGCAATTTAGCCATTTAGTTTTGCCCAAATCCTCCTAAACCATTCCGCATAGATCAAATTCTGAAAAGAATGCGTACATGAGGAACAAATAAGATACATACATTTGAAAGGAGAAAAAGCTTGTACTGCGGTTAGAAATATATGTTCTTTTTGAGTTGGGGGATTTTGTATAGTACTTTATTAAGTAATTTACCCATCAAAAACAAAAACCAAAAAAAGAAAAGAAAAAAAAAAAAGTAAATTCTTTTTGAAGTTCTACTCATTTGATATACATGCAAGATATAAGTTAAAAATGTTACAAATCTCGAAGCAAGTCGATAGAGTAACCGAGACAACAAGTGGGTTTTATTCTTAGTCCAAGTCTAAGTACTGAAATAAAAGATAGATTGGAATGAGTATGATTGATTTTTACGCCGTGTGTAGGTCCGCACTTTACTTCCTCCCAATGTGAAATTGGTCTGCAAAGTGAAAGGATTTAGAAGCCGAACTTTTTACTGTGTACAAATCGGCTATTTCAGTGGGGTCTCTAAGATCTATGCTTGACTGGAAAATGGTGGCTTTAAAGGTACAAGTGTAGAAAGAAAAATAAATAAGTTAACAAAATAGGAGATTCCATTAATCACAGTACGGCTACGGAAGATCACGTTTCTGATTTTTGCCGTAAGGTTTTAGATTACAGACAGTTAGTTCAGGTGTCTGCAATTCTATTTACGGAGTACAACTTTTACACGGTTTGACTAAAGTTACCAAAACGTAAGAAGTTAGGCCGTGTCAATTACTAGGGAAAGAAAAGAAAGAAAAATTCTCTGGACAAATGTATATTTTAAAGGACTGTTTTCTTCAAGAATCGAAAATGTTTTTTTTTAATAGGTAGTTAATGGAACTCAAGCAGCGGCAAGACATAATTTTAAAATATAGAAAACTCAATTAAATAAAAGTAAAATTAAAGACCTAAACTAAATTTTTGTCAAATTAATTTAAAATGTGTATTTTTCATATTTGCCTACAATATGTGTAATGATATCTCATAGTTATTAAATTAAAAATAATAATAATAATAAATGAATAAATAAAGTGACATCTATGATCGGTGCGCTTGAAAATAAATAAATAATTACCAAGTCTTTTTTTTTTAGATAATAAAACTTACAAACTCAATAAGTTAAAAAAAAAATGGTGAGAAATCAATAATTTATCTATATAATCTAATATGTATTTATCTATTATCAATAATAATATACATGAAACTGATGACATATAATTTTTGGTTGACCTCAACATAAGATGCCACATAAACCTTTGAAGACTCATAATTTTACACGTCAATTTGTTAATATAATTTTTAATTGAGTTTCATTTTTATTTTATACTTAAACCCTCAATTAGAATCTTGCAACATTATATTTTCTTTAAATAATATAATATATACTTTCTCTAAGTGAGCGTAAACGAACTTAGTACTCCCAAAGTAGAGAGCTCATGTATGACAGTCCAATACAATTAATTTGTTAGAGAGTGGATGTCTGAGGTAAACCTTGATACATTCAAGTGGTTTAGATATTAAGTGAATGGAAAAACATCATGCAAATTACAAGAAAGAAGTAGATTATTGGATTTAAACTTCCTTGGGTTAGGCCAAGGATTAATAGTTTATATGATATTTGAGTCTCTGTTACAAGATAGTGTTACATAGAGTAAGTTTCTCTTTTCAATTTTTCTTCCCCCCATAGGAAGGAGTTTCCTCTCTTTATATAGCCAGCTGAATTGCATTCTAATTGTCCACTTGTACAGCTATTGATTCTTCTTTGGATACTTGTCTCATTAGGGTTCTGCTGGAGGTAGTAGAATGTGTTGCAAGATGTGAGGGCACTATACAGTGGTCATTCCACCATTAATATGGCCAGCTGAGTTAGTGCAGTGCATTGAATGCAAATGTGATGCATACTTTATTTGGATATTTCCCCTCTTCTTTGCTTGCACGTCTCTACCGCCTTCCTCGGTACTTTGTCTTTTGGTCCAATGTGGTCTACTCAATGCCTCCCGAGGAACACTCCCTTCTTGGGCTCCTCAGGTAGTTGACCTCTTCGTTCTTTATTCTTAGTCTTTTATCTATGTGCTAAGTCAACACTAACATGGGGATGGGCCCTTCCACCTCCTTGGACTAAGCCCACTGGCTCTGTTTTGTACTCGGATCTTACCTCTCCCACACTTCCATATACAAACACAAGTATAATTAATACCTATTATTTACTGTAATTATATATTTATTAGCTTCATATAAAAACAAAATCATAATACATATTAATTACTACTATAATTATCAAATATTCTAATTATAATAAATGCACATTTCCTCATTTCACATAATAATAGGTTCTGTGTGGGCACAGATTGAACCCAAAGCCCAAAGGTGAAAAGGACTAAGGCCGAAAGAGTTCAAAACAATAAATTTGTAGAAAGTGGGTTAAAACTGAACTTTAATGAATTGAACAATAATCACAGTAGGCTAAATAATGCTAGAAAGTTGGAATAAACAGTTTTGTGCAAAGAAAATCCTCCTCAGCAAAGTCCGAGGATGGTTGTTCTTATATATTTCTCTTAGACTTAAGTACAATTACAGTTTTTGTGTCTACAGTGGTTTTTCTTCAATTCTCTAATGATCCTTTTGTAAGGGGATGTTTTTTCTTTATATTTCCCTCCTTTGTTTCATCTCCGCCCTCCACGTGTAGATCAAATTGCTAGCTTTGATTCTTGTCCCATCAGCACATTTCTGAAGTTTTTGTGAGTAGCTGTAAGGCTGAATGTTACTGTTCAGGTATCACCTCTACATTAATACGGCCAAAGAGTTAGCTGCAGAGCATTCAATGCGGTGGTAGCAACTTTCTCTTAGATATTTTTCAGCTTTCCTTTGTCTCATTCCCTTTTGATACTTGTCCTTACCAGTATAATTGTCTAGCGTGTCGTTCTTGGTGGCAGGTCGAACCCTTGACCTCTACTCTGCTTAACCGAGGAGAGGTTTATCCTTGGACTACAATTCCAACCTTTTACGACTAGACTTCTTCCATTACCCACTAATTTATATGTCCTTGTTAATGTCGACATGTCCTCGGACATGGCCCACGGTCCAAAATCCATTTCTGGGCCCGTTACCCCTACATTTTCCATTAATTAAATTCATAGTACAATCAATGATTTATAGAGTAGATATTAAGTACTCTTAAAGTACGTATTTTTTCCTATTCATGTGAAAGAAAGAAGTACACGTATTTATTGTATTCCTGGAATATTTTGTAACTTTCCCCTTAAATAAAAGATAAAGTTCTGCTATAAAATTGGTTATAATCTAAAATTACAATTTCTACTAAAAAAATCAACATGATTACATATTTTGAAAATTTAACCATTGGATTGCATATTCTTTATGTTCTTAACACAAATGTTAAATTTCATGTCAATCGGATGTTATTTATTATTCAATTCATAAGTTTAGTTTTCATGCATAATTTTAAATTACAAAAACTTGAAATTTAAATATTTGATTGATGACATAGCTAATTGATCTTTGATCTTCTAAAAATTTTGCAATCATGGAGGTTATAAGAAGAAAATGTAATTCAATGGTAGATTTGTCATAATTCACATTCAAATATATATATATATATATATATATATTATATATTACGTGAAGTTGTAGTTTTAGGTTACAACCAAGTTTGTAGCCAAACTTTGTCTATAAATAAATAAATAGATGCAGTATATACCTATTCAAATACAAGCATAATAAATTCCTGTTAACAATTACCATAATTATATATTTAATAGTTTCATATGAAAAAAATTGTAGTAAATGCATATTAATAACTTTTATAATGATCAAATTTCATATAAGATATTTCATATACAAACACAACCATAATAAATACCTATTAATATTTATCATAATTGTACAATTAATAAATCTATATAGAATCACAACAAACAATAAATGTTGATTGATAATTATCATAATTATAAAATTTCATATTTCATATATGACACAATCATAATAAATATTTATTAATGACTACCATAATGATCAAATTTCATATTTATATTCCCCAAAAAAAATATTTGACTTTTTGGCTAACCTCGTGATATTTTATCACATAAGCTTTTGAAACTTCACAATTTTACAAATCTTCACACACAAACACTCATATATATAATTGAATTGAAATTTTATTTTATATTTAAACCCTCAATTAGAATCTTGAAGCATAATATTTTCTTTAAATAATGGAATAGATATTTCTAGGCAGAAACACAAAGCTGACCCTCTAACTTTCACTATTTTCTCATTTTAGTTCTTTAACTTTCAGTTTTGTCAATTCAGTCTTCTAACTTTCAATTTTGTTAATGCAAGATTCGGTTAAACCCCAGTTATAGGCTACCGTTAATGTCACTGAAACGACGTCGTTTTCCTTTCTTTTCTTTTTTTTTTCTTTTTTTTTTAAATCTCGAAATTAAAAGAAAAAAAATCTATCAAAAAGAAAATTTAAGGGGAATGACCTCTGAAACCGAGGACATCATCTTCCTCATCAATATCAGACTCGTCATCATCCTCAAAACCTTGGAAATCGAGCTCGAAATCGTCATCAGTGTCGACCACAGGCTTCAAGAACCTCCTTCTCAAAGTGGGTTTTTTCCGATCTTCCAAAGATAGTTCGCCATGAGCCGCTAAGGCTCGACTGGCGCTATGAAGTCAGTTTTGATTTCAGGGTAAGGGGAACGACGTCATTCCCCTTTTTCTTTTCTTTTTTTCTTTTTTTTGTATAGATTTTTTTACTCTTTTTATTCCGAAATTAAAGAAGAAAAAAGGAAAACAGTATTGTTTCAGTGACATTAACGGCAGCCCATAACTGGGGTTTAACGGAGTCCTGCATTGACAAAAATTGAAAGTTAGAGGACTTAAATGAAAAAGAGTGAAAGTTAGAGAGTTAATTTTGCATTTTTGCCATATTTCTATATACAAACACAACCATAATAAATATACCTATTAATCATTATTATATTTGTAAAATTTAATATTTCAATATAAAAGAACAATCCTAATAAATACACCTATTAATAACTACCATAATTATCAAAATTCATATTTAAAGGAGTATTCAATATACAAACACAATCATAAAAAATTCTTATTAATAAGTACCATAATGATCAAATTTCATACTTAGACAACAAATAAATAGAAAGAAAATAATATTTTACTAAAAATTTTCGTGCATTATACTAACTAGTTATATAGGGGGGAAAATTATGTCCTCTACTGAGTGAAAAATATTATATAAAAATGTATATAATTTAGAATAATGCTAGAAATACAAACTATTTTACAAAAAAAAAATTACAAACTGCTGATGCGGTAAGTGATTATTGGTAAATGAAAAAGTGATATTATTGGCGGGCCTAAATGAAAACTAATAAGAGATTGGCCACATCAATATTTTGTAAAAATGTTATAAAATAGTTTGTGTCTATAGCATTACTCTATAATTTATATAATTTTTTAGATTTGGTTTTTAACCATGTTAATTAAATTCTCAAACTTTTGAAATTGGATTAATGTAAGATCTTTACCCATCTTCATTATTCATTTCCATTATTTTGGACAATAATATAAAACTGGTAAATAATTTATCAAACTCTACATTGGACTTTTTCATTCTTATTAAAAAAAAAAAAAAAAATTTGACTTTTTTCATAAATCGATTTCGCAACTATTGAACATAGAGAGAAAGTTTCGCTTTGAGTGAGAAATTAATTAGAAAAAAAAAAATCAAAATTGATTACTAAGTTGAAAGTTGAAACAAAATTTATCAATAGTATCTTTTTTTTTTTTTGAGAAATTTCTTTGCTCCAAATAACATAATTGACTAAAACGTTTCAAATTGAAAGGGTTTCATAATTTTGGATTTTTTTTGGCTAACAAAGGTTTCCAAAGCCCTTTCTCTGATTATGTGCAATCACTCATCTCGCACACACAATATAATTATAGGGAGAGATACCTTAGAGGTAGCTCTAAGATACTGGTTAGAGATTTCAAGACTATGACCTCATACAAAATATTGTGCTTGCAGTATTGCTTTTCTAAATATGGATTGTTTCTATTAATGGGTAGAATGGACTATAATAAAAATGGGGAATAAAATACAAAAAATAACTCATATGGTTTGGGGCCTTTGGGCTAATACCGAATACTACCAAGATATTTTAATAATATTCAATTTGCTTCCTATGAAAAAATGTCACTTAACACCAAAGCTGTTGGAAGGAAGCAAATGACTTTGAGGAGCGGGGAATTTTCAAACAATGTTAAATGTCATTTATACTTAGGGAGCAAATTGGATATTTTTAAAAAGTTTTAATAGCACTAGACACTAGACCAAACCTTAGAGGTAATTTTTCATTTTACCAATTTTGTAAAAATTAATATGGTCAAGCAAGGCAAAAAAAAAAAAAAAGTTATTATTATTATTCAAAGGCTTTGTTGGCAATTGGCATTGCACCCGTTCATTGCTAATTCTTCTATTAGGCCACTTAAACAATTATCTAAGACTCATAATTTTGGTTTTATCCTACAATACCATATTTACAAGAGCACCCACAGTAGATGTGGCAAATGTGTCAAATGCCAAATATTTGGCACATTTGCCACACCAAACACAAAAAACACCTCCCATCAGATGTTCTATATGTGCCAAATTTTTACCATTTGTGTCCGTACCGTTGCAAAATTTTGCAACGGTACGGACACAAATGGTAAACTGAAAAATACTATTCTATTCGACTTTTCTCTCTCCTCTCATTTCTTTATTTGATTTTCTCTCTCCCTTCTCAGAATCTCTCTCTCACTCTCTCCCAAGTTCCCAACTCGTGTTCTTCCTCTTCTCACAATCAGACGCGAGCAAGAAAAAGGTGGCACAGAAGAAGGCGACGGCAGTGGTCAATCATCGTCATCCTCCATAACCACTACCTTAGCCAACCATAACCACCACCTTAACAACAAAACCCAAATCCAAAAAAACCCAACTCCACAACAACAAAACCTAAATCCTTCAACAAAACTTAAACCCAAAAAACTTGTAGTAAACCCACCACTCCATCGGAACCCACAACCACCCCTACTACAAATCAAACTCAGCCCACAGATCCATTACTTGAGACCACAACCACAAACCAAAACCATAAACCACCGTAGACCCACGCTCTGTGGAGACCATTGCCGACCATTGCCAACCACCGCGGAGACCATCGCCAACCATCGCCTTCAAGAATGTCGCTACGGCGTTAGGCTCGGTGGAGATGGGTTTTAACAGCGGCCAGTGGTTGGTGGATTTGGTGGTTGAAGGTGGTGCTTGGCGGTGTGAGCTTGAAAGTGGGTTTAGCCGGTGATAGGTTTGGGTTTGGCAAGTGATCTCACCTCGAGGCCGCCGTCGATCTCACCCTCTTCCCTCTCCTTTTTGTCTGCCTTTCACTCTGCCTCTCTCTGTTTGTGGGTTTTTTTTTTTTTTTTTTTTTTTTTTTGCTGCAATTTGGGTTGATTAGATATTGGTGAGTAATTGTGGTGGTTGGTTTGCAGTAGAGGTGTTGTTGCGACAGTGGATATTGGTGGCTGGTGGTTGTGCCGTTGATGTTGTGGTTGTTGTTGATGATAATAGGAATGAGATAATATATTATTTTAATGTGTAGTAAATATTATTTTAATGTATAGAATTGAATGATAAAACATCTGATAAATGAGATGTTGTAAAATGATGTGGTAAAATAATAAAGTAGGCATTTGGTGTGGTAAAATGACATAATTTTTGCAACATCTGCTACGAATACTCTGCTTAAAGGAAATTGCATCTCATACATGTTTGACTTTTTTTAGAAAGTGGTCTATTTCTTGATAAAAAATAATATGGTATGCACGTGTGAGTGAAGTCTTACATTAAATAATAATGACAAAATTAAGTAACTAATATAACATAATTGGCCTAAACTTATAGGGTTAAGTGATGTTTCTATATATTATATTAAATTATTAACTACTCAATTAGAATTTTAGAGCCTATTATCTCTCTCCAATAAGTGGTATAAAAATCCACAAAAATGTGCATTGCACAAGGCTAGCCCATAACGCACACACAGAGATGATCTTGAAAAAGTGTCTAGCATATAAGTATTGTTAATGGTGCTATATTAGAAAGAATGTGTGTGCGAGGTTCACTTGGACATAGATGTGCGAGTTGGTTCCCATGAAATATAAGAGTGTGAATTTGAGACGTAGTTCTCATAGATGACATATGAGATACCCATAAATGACATGTTGGTCAAGGAAAAAGTCTATAAGCAAGGGAAAGCAAATAAGATTTGTTTGAAACCTACAAAGAGGTCTCAAAACTCACAAAGAGACAATGACTTACATGTAAGGGGAAAATTGTTGGGTTGTATGCACTTACGAGTGAATTTCCACATTGAATAATAATGAGAAGAACTAAGTGACTAAATTAGCATAGTTAGATCCAAATTCATAGACTTGAACTTATGGGTTAATTGATGGTGTCCCTGTATGCTATATTAACCTCTCAATTAGAATCTCCTCAAGCTCTTATCTCTCCCCATCAATAATAAAATAGAGAACATACTTATAATTTTTATTTTTGGCCCTTTCTAATTTAAAAAAAGTATTTCCATCATTTACTTAAAAAGGAAAAAGTTTTTTAGTGCTCTCTTTAATTATTATCTCTTTAAAACCATTCACCATCAAACTTATACTTCCTCTATTAACCCTATACTTTGTTTCCCCTATCTACAACATAGCATCTCTCCTTTTCCTAGAATGTAATTAGTTATCATATAGTTGCTTTCACCAAAATAGCTAATAATCTTCGTTCCTCGTACAGTCACGTCGCCCACTACATAATTTTGATTTACCCCACGACGTCTACCATCTAAACTATCATGATATCCTTCTTTAAAACCTCCATCAACGACGATCTAAAACATTTTAGTAACTAAATCATATATATGTGTGTTGTTTGGCAATCGAGATGCAAAAAATAGTTTCTTTGTCATCTTTTAAATTTTTATATGCGTATTGATTTGAAGATAGGCAATGAGATTATTAATTTTTAAAATATTTACGTTCTATGATTAATGAATTCCACAATAAGTGTAAATAGAATTGTTTAAGTAAGAAATTTCATAAATACAATTGTAAATTACAGTTTCGAGATTCTATTTTCGTTTTATAATTAAACATATGAACAGAGATAATAATTCCATTATAAGTACATCATCTATTTTTGGTTATGCAGATTTTCCTATTTTTAATGTAATTTTCATTTAATGTACAATAATATTTTATTTATTCATTATACATTATATAGAATTGATGAGAAATTTATATTATTAATTTTAATTGCATTGAACTTTTTTTTTTTTTTGGTGGAAGTTCAAGATATTAGGTGATTTTATAGTAAATGTGCAATATAGCCCCCTCTTACAAATGACCAACATAGCATTAGCATCCAGTCTCCTAAAAAAATGTTACTTTTAACACGCGTAATACAACTTTTACTACTTTTTAACACACCATTTCATAATTCATCCTACATTTTATCTCTTTTTTTTTCCATTTAATCCATTAAAAATAATATAAATCAGTCAAGAGAGAGGAGAGAGAAATGAGTAAAAAAACTAGTCGTAGTTGCTACTCAAGTAAGTCCTAAAGAAATTTTTCCTTACAAGTAGCACATCGAATGGAGGCCACTTTTTGGTATTTGGTGTGCTTTAGCACATTGGATGCTAGTGCTCGATCCAAACCTACTCTTGATCTTGATCTGTGTGAGGTCATTGCTAGTTATAGAATTCCATCACAATAAAGCATTAGTCATTTTAGCTTCCATTCATCCATACACTCCAGTGGATCCAGAAATTATGGTAGTCGTTAAAACGCATGAATGGAGGTGTAATGTTTATTGAAAGTTATGGTAGTCAGTTGTTTTTTGAAACGTTTATTGATAGCTAATTTCGACGCACCATACTTGATCATGTAGGACACTTGTTCATTAAGTTATCGATAGGCTTTAACTCTCTTTTTAAATCTCAAAATTACGGTAATTGATACCCTCACTCTGTCTGCATTTAAACATTAAAGAATAGCCGCTAGCTCATGTTATGTTCTAGCCTTGTTTAGCCCTTCATGATCTATCACACTTGTTTCATCTCTCTCGTACCAATTGCCATTTCATTATAATACTAACATACATCATATTAAGTTAAGTATTTGGATATTTGATACCATGTGTTAGTTTAACTATTATTGGAAGAAAATATGATTTAATGGGCCTGACAAAATAAGTACAAATTTTCCAAATCAGTCACTCTGTGGTTTGAATAGGTTAGTTTAGCACTTAATTTTTTTTTCTTCTTATGATAGGTAGGCTGTAGGGGGTGGGAAAGATGGGGAGTTAAAGCCAATTGCTAATCACTTTAAGCAAATATAACAACATTGTATTTCAAGTATTAACCTACCTTGATTGTAATTTATAAACAAATGGTTGTAATTCTGTTTGCTTGGAATGTGAACCTCTCTTTATACTCATGGTTTTGAAGATTATTAACAATTAATTACACTTGCTTGTGTCTTGTTACCTACCTTACGTGATCAAATAGAACACTTGTCAGTTGTGTTATCATTAGGTGTTAATACTTTTTTTGAATCTTGAAATTACATAACTAAAACCTCCCACTCTTGATAATTTTAAACGTTAAAAAGAAACTGCTACCCTATCCATAACGTATCAACCATGTAATTTTCTTGCATTTTTAGTCCTTCATGATAGATCACAAGTGTCTCATCTTTCTAGTACCAATTGTTATTTCATCACAATACTAACATTTGTCATATTAAATTGAGCATTTGGATATTTGAGTCCATGTATTAGGTCAAACTTCATGAAGATAAAATAGCATTAGATGCATTTTGGATAAGAGTTTGTTCTAGAAAACAATAATTCTCCTGCAGTCCTACTACCTTGCTTGATGATTTTAAACGTTAAAAAGAAACTGCTACCCTATCCATAACGTATCAGCCATGTAATTTTCTTGCATTTTTAGTCCTTCATGATCAATTACAAGTGTCTCATCTTTCTAGTACCAATTGTTATTTCATCACAATACTAACATTTGTCATATTAAATTGAGCATTTGGATATTTGAGTCCATGTATTAGGTCAAACTTCATGAAGATAAAATAGCATTAGATGTATTTTGGATAAGAGTTTGTTCTAGAAAACAATAATTCTCCTGCAGTCCTACTACCTTGCTTGATGATTTTAAACGTTAAAAAGAAACTGCTACCCTATCCATAACGTATCAGCCATGTAATTTTCTTGCATTTTTAGTCCTTCATGATCGATCACAAGTCTCATCTTTCTAGTACCAATTGTTATTTCATCACAATACTAACATTTGTCATATTAAATTGAGCATTTGGATATTTGAGTCCATGTATTAGGTCAAACTTCATGAAGATAAAATAGCATTAGATGCATTTTGGATAAGAGTTTGTTCTAGAAAACAATAATTCTCCTGCAGTCCTACTACCTTGCCGATAGCACTTACATATCGGGTCTTTCTCTTTGAGACCGCTAGATAACAGGGGAAGGAGGTTAGGAGGGGTGAGATTCTAACCCTATATAGATGGATCTACAAAGAATGTAATTAGCACGTAATGGTCACTTAAACCTTATCAGTTAAGTTTCTCACCAAAAAAAAAACCTTAACAGTTAAAAATTGGTTTGGGAAGATGATTTTTTTGCTACCATATCAGATATATAAAAAATAAATAAACAAAAAATTAGAAATTCCTTCAAAAAATGAAACCAACACACACCCGTGGTACACACCCTAATTTGAAGGGTTATTGACGTAATTGTCCAATTTAGTAGTGTGTCACCTACAGTCTGTTAGTCAAAAATAAGAAGGTTGTAAAAGGAAATAAAGCTAGCAACAAAAAATAAATTTGGTATATACGGAAAATTGCAAAATTATAAATAGGAAAGCAAAACAAAGTAGAGTAACAGAACATTGGCTTCAAAACAAAAAAAAAAAAGAGTAACAGAACATCTGTATTCTACCCAAAACAAACAAAACAAAACAAAAGTGTAACTGACCATCTGTGCTCATCCATACATTTGACCTTCAAATGCTTTGGTCGTCGACGACCGCCCAGAATTTGCTACCTGAGTTTGTTAACATGTGCTCCGTTTCCCCACTCTCACCCTCAGCACGTTAAACACACGCTCACGTAACGCACGCCTTAATAGTTAAAAGTACTTAACACCAGTTTTTTGACGCGCCCGAAATTATCGAGTATGTTGTTTTACCCTCGTGGATGAAATTTGAATGTTGAAAAACAAAAAAAAAATAACCGAAGTTAGTTTTCACTTTGGTTTGTTTTTTTTTACTTGGCCTTTTTTTTAAAACCGCAAATAAAATTTTGAGAGAGAGAGAGAGAGAGAAAATTAGAGCCTGAAACACATACACACACCTGTACCGAACAAGCATAAATAAAGAGCGAGACTCACCACTCTTTTTTACATAAAGAGAGAGAACGAAAGAAAGAGTTTGATTGTGCGTTCAAAGCGTGCAGATAAGGGACAAGGATTTTTCAATTTTTTTTCGTAGTACAAAAAATACACAGAGGTAGAGAGACGAAAAACAAACCGACGACGAATGGACGGATCTGGTCAACGCCGTTTGACCGGAGAAACGACAAATAGAAGGGTAGAAGTGTAATTCGAAGTAAACCCACTTCTCTCCCCTTCTATTTAATTGTAATAAACATTTTTTCTTGTTTTCCTTATAAGCATTCGGCCTTGTGTCGTTGTTTTTGTTGTGGTCTCCTTGGATTTGTAAAGCCTTTCTTATAAGTTCTAAGGCTTTCCCTCATTTCTCATTTCCCATCTATATAAAAGCCTGTCTCCCTTTTAGAGAGAGAGAGCGAGAGACGCAAACTAGTTATAAAAAGATAAGATTTTTCATTTAGATAGAGAGAGAGAGAGTTAGAGAGATATGAGAACAAGGAGAGGGCTTTGTTATCCTAGAGTTGTTGAAGATAAGAACATGAGAGTTGTGAAGCGAAGGAGAGATTTCGCCGCCGAACAAGTTAGTTACCGGAAAAGAAGCCGGAATTCTTCTGATATCGCTGGAAAGCGTGACTTGTTCGATTCCTTGCCGGACGATCTCGTCATTTCCATTCTCTGCAAACTCAGCTCCTCCGCCACTTGCCCCTCCGATTTCGCCAACGTTCTCCTCACGTATGTTCCACTTCTTTCCTTCTGAAAAATAAATTCCGACCATTTCACCGGAGTTTCAATCGGAACTGTGGTCTGAATTTCATTTCCTAAATGTGAAAAAACAATAAAGACTATTTTTTTTTTAACGTAGTAAAATACCTGATATTGATGGGTCGTTTTTGAGTTTTGAATCTGATGTAACTGATTGTTGTATGCAACGAACTTTTTCAGGTGCAGGAGGTTAAACGGTTTAGGACTTAATTCCTTAGTGTTATCAAAAACTTCTCAGAAAACATTCGCCATTAGAGCCAAGAACTGGTCCGAGTTAGCTCATCGCTTCTTGAAACTCTGCGCAGATGCCGGAAACGTCGAAGCCTGTTACACTCTCGGCATGGTTAGTCTTTTTTTTTCTTTTTTTTTTTTCACTATATAACATCATATACATACTTCATTGTTTTTCAATTTTTCAAATGCTTTTTTTCAACACACAAGTTTTTTAACATTCTTTTTTTTTTTTTATCTTTTGCAGATTCGATTTTACTGTTTACACAACCGAGGAAGCGGGGCTTCTCTAATGGCCAAAGCGGCAATTAGCTCTCACGCGCAGGCACTGTACTCGCTTGCCGTGATTCAGTTCAACGGTAGCGGAGGCACCAAAAACGACAAGGACTTGAGAGCCGGCGTGGCCTTGTGCGCGCGTGCGGCTTTTCTGGGCCACATCGACGCGCTTCGCGAGCTTGGTCACTGTCTCCAAGACGGTTACGGCGTTCGCCAAAACATAACCGAAGGTCGCCGGTTCCTCGTCCAAGCCAACGCTAGAGAACTCGCGGCGGTGTTTTCCACATCCGCGAATCCCACGCGCCCTCTCTTCACGTGGAACCCACTTCCTCTCCCACACCCACATCCTCATCCACGAACCGTGAACAGCGGCGGCGGCGGCGGTGGTGGTTGCCCCTTGTTAAGCGATTTCGGCTGCAACGTTCCGGCCCCAGAGGCTCACCCGGCGAACCGGTTCATGTCAGAGTGGTTCGCGGCTCGGGCTGGGATTCCCGGACCGGGTTTGAGGCTGTGTTCGCACGCGGGGTGTGGTAGACCGGAAACTAGGAGACACGAGTTTCGTCGGTGCTCAGTTTGTGGAACCGTGAATTACTGCTCACGCGCTTGCCAGGCGCTTGATTGGAAGATGAAGCACAAGGCGGAGTGTACACCTACGGAACGGTGGGTCGACGAGGAAGGTGACGTTGACGGAAACGGTAACGGGAATGGAGATAACGGTGGTGATGGAGGAGGCGAAGACGGAGTTAATGGGAACGATGATGTCATGCCAGACAGTTGAAGTCAAGTATTAACGGTGAAGATGACGGAACGGTTACGCCAGATAATGTGGGTTACTAGGACAAAGTAAAAAAAAAAAAAAAAAAAAAAAAGAGGTTAAAGAGATAAAAAAGAAAAGAAAGAAAATATGGCCATTTTTGGGGGAAAAATTATAAACATAGTTTTTTTTTTTTTTTTATATGGCCAGTATTAGGTGGCAGCACCCGTTTTTTCTTTGTATAGAGTTGTTTTTTCGGAGAAAATCAGAGGGAGCCTTTCTTTTCTTTCCTTTTCCTGTTTTTTACTCCTTTTTTTTTTTTTTTTTTTTTTTTAATGGTACTTTTTTTTTTACTGTAGAGAAGTTCAGGTTGTCATCAGACTTTATTTCGGTAAAGTAAAACTGCAAATTTTCGATAATGTTGTATTCTTTATAATTCACTTTCTTGAGCCATTTTTCTTTAAATTTGGTGGATCTTGGAATTTTGGGTATGGTAATCTTTCATATATTTTGTGTGAGGAGAACTTTTTTGTCCAATAGAATCAAATAAAAACAAATTTAGGTACTGGGATAGGATGTACAACCAAACTGGCAAAATATAAATCAGCATTTATTGCTTGGAAATTGTGGCTTTCCTTTGGGGTAAAGATATGGTTGTTTCTTATCTTAGATGATAGAGAAAGTCAAATTTCTAACATTAAAAAAAAAAAAAAAAAAAAAAAAAAACACAGAATGACACTATCTACTAGATAGAAAATTTAGATTTCAGTGAGTAAAAGCTAAAAACCACTCATTTTTTCAGTACAAAAGAAAGAGAGAGGCTGAAGTGAGAGACAGGTAATATATGGAGAGGAGACATAACGCATCATATCAATAAATTATCACATTATTATGTTTGTTTTCCTTTTAAGCTTTTTTCATGGGCCTTTTGGTAGTCAAAAAGGGTTGGACAGAACAAGTGATTGACCAAGAAGCGTAGTCATAGATATAGAAAATATTAAAGGAAACAGAATAAGAAAATGGTATAGTGGGAGAGGCATGCTTTGTGCAAGTGGATGATATAGTTGCTGGGAAAAAAAATGCTTTATGCTTGCTCACAGGACCAACAGAACATTATTTTTCTCTTTTACATTCTAGCTCTCTTTTTTTAAAGGAAAAAGAGAAAGAAATAGAGATGTATACATAAAAAGGCAAATCTCATAGTGGGAGTTCTGTTTTACCATCATTATTGTGATTCAGTTAGCTTAAGAACTTTGATTCAGAAAGTGGTCCAATCCCAGCACAATGTTCAAAAATTTACTGAGGTGGGATTCATGCAGTGTTTTGAAAAACCATTGGCTGCATGTAACCAATTTCATTATGAGTCTGTTTTTGTTTTTTTGTTCTTAGATTAAAAAATAAAAATGCTATTATATGTTTTGGAAGTTGCTCTTTCATTGTGATTGGCAATTTCATATCTCAGCTAATTCTGACATTTTAAGGGAAGCATAGGTGAGGCCTGAAGTGAATGGTATATCCTAACCAATTTGCTAAGTCGCTTTAAGCAAGTTTTTTAAAACCTTGCGTTTCTAAATATTGACCTACCTTTATTATAAATTTATGAACAAAACGGTTGTAACTTCCTTGCGTGCCTACACGATGATGGTTTCATTTTTTTATGACGCTTTATTTGGTTACTTAAAAAGAGAAATGGGAAAATGAATGAAAAATGGGGATCTTATCATCAACTAGCATAAAAATGGAGATACAAATGTTGTTAGCATTAACATTCTAGCTCCATATAATAAGTGAACAATAAGTTCACATCTCTATAACATTTTATGATTACTCTGTATCACCAAGTGTGTTGAGAAGAGATTAATAAAAGAAACTTTTATGATAACTTAATGCATAATTTAATTGAGCCTAATTGTTAATTTCTTTTATTGTCAACTAAGTAGTCTAGGATTGAAATTCCATCTATCATTGATACATCATACATCAATAGTTGGAGGGATGAAAGGATTTTGAACCATAGATGCATATATGCATTTAAAAGATTAAGAGGTGTCAATTAAGTTACTAGGCATATAATCTATGAGCATGAGATTGAATAGATGAAGTGCTCAAGGTGTACATATATATGCTCAAGGCATACACATTATTATTAAAAGATACGAATGTTATCTAATTCTTGAGGTGCTCACTTAAGCCATATTATCATCCAATAATATTTATATACGGTTAAACTAACACATGAACTCAAATATCCAAATGCTCAACTTAATATGATGTATATTACTATTATAACAAAGTGAAAATTGGCACCAGAGAGATGAGAGACTTGTGATGGATCTTAAAGGGCTAAAAAAGCTAGAAAATCGTGATTGACATGTGATGGATGAGGTACCGGATTCTCTTTAATGTTTAAAATCAATAAAAATGAGGGATGTCAGTTACCATAAATTCAAGATTTAAAAAGAGAGTTAACATCCAATGATAACACAATGCGCACGTGTCTATAAGATCATGTATGGTGTGGCACATTATCTAATTGTTAATAACCATCTATCTCAACCAAAAAAAAAAAAAAAAAAGCAATTATGTGTTTATGAGGGGGGGGGGGGGGGGAGGGGGGGGTGTAAGTTACCATAATTTTGAGATTTAGAAAGATAGAGTTAACACCTAATTATACATAATGAGTAAGTGACCTATAGGATCAGGTATGGTGCATCAAATGACATGAATAAGTACAATTGAATGTCAATAACTGTCTATCTCAACAACAAAATTGAGAATGAGGTGTCAATTACCATAATTTCAAGATTTAAAAAGAAAGTCCATGCCTAATGATACTATGCAAGTGTTTATAGAATCAAATATGGTGCATTACATAACCTGCATAATTACAATTATCTATGAATAATAGTCTATCTCAAAAAAATGATAATAATGAAGAGTGGGAGTGTTAGTTACCGTATGTAGTTTTAAACTAATACATGGACTCAAATATCCAAATGCTCAATTTTTATCATTATTTTGCAAATTTTTAGAATCAACTTAATATAACATATGTTAGTTTTACAATGCAATAACAATTGGCACCAGAGAGATGAGACCTTTGTGATTGATCATGAAGAGCTAAAAAAGCTAAAGAACGACATGGTTGACACATGATGGATGAGGAAGCTGTTTCTCTTTAATGCTTAATAGTATCAAAAGTGAGAGGTGTCAATTACCGTATATACTTTAAACTAATACATGAATGTTAATATCCAAATACTCAACATTTTCTTTTTAGAACAACTTAATTTGGCCTATGATAGTATTGAAATGAAATAACAACTGGCATTAGAGACACGAGACACATATGATCAACCATGAAAGGCTAGAAAAGCTAAAGTATAACATGATTGACACATAATGGATGAGGAAGCAATTTCTCTTGAATGTTTAAAAATATCAATAGTGAGAGATGTCAACTATTGTATATACTTTTAAATTAATACATGAACTCAAATATTCAAATGCTTAACTTAATATGACATATGTTATTATTATGATGAAACAACAATCGGCACCGAAGTGATGAGACACTTGTGATCGATCATGAAGCACTAAAAAAGTTAGAAAAAAACATAGTTGACACATGATGGATGAGGTAACTTACTCCCTTTAATGCTTTAAAAGAATCAAGAGTGGAAGGTATCAGTTACTGTAATTTCGAGATTTCAAAAAGAGTTAACGCCTAATGGTAACACAATTGACAAGTATCCTATATAATCAAGTATGGTAGGTAATATGACACGAATAAGTGAAATTAGCTATCAATAATCGTTAAAGCCACAAGTATAAATAGAGGCTTATATTCCACGCAAACTTAGTTACAACCATTTGTTTATAAATCATAATTAAGGTAGATCAATACTAGAAACACAATGTTTTTAAATTTGCTTAAAGCAACTAACAATTGGAACTCCCCAACCCTCCCTCCCCTACTACATGCTTATGAATAATATATATATATATATATATGCAAATGCTAAACTTACCTATTCAAACCACCAAATTATTAGTTTGGTCAATTTAAACATATTTTGTCAAACCTATTAAACCATATTATTTTCAATAATATTTAAATACTTCTAAACTAACACATGGACTCACTTGATATGATGTATATTACTATTATGATAAAGTGACAATTGGCACCAAAGAGATGAGAGACGTGTGATAAATCTTGAAAGGCTAAGAGAGCTAGAAAACAACATGATTGACATGTGATGGATAAAGTAGTAGTTTCTCTTTATTGTTTAAAATCAATAAAAGTGAGGGATGTTAATTACATTAATTTCGAGATTTAAAAAGAGAGTTAATATCTAATGATAACGTAATTGACAAGTGTCTATAAGATCGAGTATGGTATGGTGACCTGAATAAGTACAATAAACTGTTAATAATCACCTATCTCAAAAACAAAGAAGAAGAAGCAATTAAGAGTGCCGCAGGGCGGGGGGGCGGGGCAAGGTGTCAGTTACCATAATTTTGAGATTTAAAAGAGAGAGTTAACACATAATGAGAGAACATAATGGGTAAGAGACCTATTGAATCAAGTATGGTGCATCACATGACATTAATAAGTACAATTAACTGTCAATAACTGCCTAACATTAAGAGTTGGGGTGTCAGGTACCATAATTTTAATATTTAAGAAGAAAGCTCACAAAAAATGGTAACAAATAAGTGTTTATAGGATCAAGTATGGTGCGTTACATAACTTAAATAATTACAATTATTTTTTAATAACTGTCTATCTCAAAATAAATAAATAAGAGTGAGGATGTTAGCTATTGTACGTAGTTTTAAACTAATACATGACTCAAATATCCAAATGCTTAATTTTTTTTTTTAGAATCAACTTAATATGATGTATGTTAGTATTATGATGCAATAGCAATTGGCACCAGAGAGGAAGCAATTTCTCTTTAATGTTTTGCAGTATCAAAAGTGAGAGGTGTCAGTTACCATATATACTTTTTAACTAATAGATGGACTCAAATATTCAAATTCTCAACTTAATATGACATATAATATTATTATTACGATGGAACAACAATTGACACCAAAGTGATAAGACATTGTGAACGATCATGAAGCGCTAGTAAAGTTAGAAAATAATATGGTTGACACATGATGGATGGGGTAGCTTACTCTCTTTAATGCTTTAAAAGAATTCAGAATGAGAGGTGTCAGTTACCGTAATTTCAAAAAGAGTTAACACCTAATGATAACACAATAGACAAGTGTCCTATATGATCAAGTATGGTAGGTAATATAACATGAATAAGTGCAATTAACTATCAATATCCGTTAAAACCTCGAGTATAAATAGAGGATCATATTCCCAACAATTTTTTTTTTTTTGAGAAGATATTCCAAGTGAATTAACTTAGTTTCCATCATTTGTTTATAAATTATAATTAAAATAGGTCAATACTAGAAACATAATGTTTTTAAATTTGCTTAAAGCAACTAATAATTGGCATTAATGCCTAATGAGTTAACGCTTAATAATAACACAATAGACAAGTGTCCTATATGATCAAGTATTATAGGTAATATGACATGAATAAGTGTAATTAACTATCAATATCAATTAAAATCACAAGTATAAATAGAGGATCATATTCCCAACAATTTTTTTTTTTTTTTGAGAAGATATTCCAAGTGAACTTATTAGTTTCCACCATTTGTTTATAAATTATAATTAAGGTAGGTCAATACTAGAAACTTAAAGGTTTTAAATTTGCTTAAAGCAACTAATAATTGGCGTTAACTTCCCACCCCCTCCCTCCATATTACATGCCTATCAACAATCAACAATATATATATAGACACACACACGCTAACTTATTCAAACCACCAAATTATTGGTTTGGTCAATTTCAACTTATTTTGCCATGCCCATTAAGACATTACTTTCAAATAATATTTAGATACTTCTAAACAAACAAATGAACTCAAACATCCAAATGCTCAACTTAATATGACGTATGTTAATCTTGTAATGAAATAACAATTGACATCTGAGAGATGAGACACGTGTGATAAATCATGAAGGGCTAAAAAAGCTAGAAAATAACATGACTACCATGTGATGGATGAGGCAGTCATTTCTCTTTAATGTCTAAAATCATTAAAAGTGGGTGATATTAGTCACCATAATTTTGAGGTTCAAAATGATAACATAATAGGCAAGTTTCCTATAGGATCAAGTATGGTGCATCCCATTACATGAATAAGTACTTCTTCTTTTTTTGTTGAGAAAACAACTTGTGAAGTTTTGGATTAAGAAATACCGGCTAAATTAGCTTAAAATATAGAAAAAGAATGTGGAGGAATAGACTCCATCAACACAACATAGTTTGAAACATGTATAGCTTGCCTAGCTAAACTATGGGCAACCTTATTACTTGTCTCCCCTCGGTTTATTGATAGAGAATGTTAAGTCTTTTACTAGATATGAATAAGTACTACTAATTGTCAATAACCGTCTATCTAAAATAAATTTAAATTAAAAATAAATAATAAAAAAAACCAGTAAGAATGGGGGTGTCAATTACCATAATTTTAAGATTTAAAAATAGAATTAATGCCTAATGATAATATAACGGATAAGTATTCTATAGGATTAAGTATGGTGTATCACATGACATGAAAAGTACAATTAACTATCAATAACCGTATTATCTCAACAAAAACAAAAAAGTCAAAATTATCAAAGCCTTAAGTATAAAACAATCCAAGCAAACTTGGTTATTTCTAGTTTAGGATGCTTTGTAATAATGTTATTATTTTTAGTTTAGGTTGTATTGATGACACTTTTTAATATTTATGGGCCTGGGAAAATTCTTATTTCAAAATAGAGACAAAGCCTGAACACAAGAACCAAGCCATTATTTATATATATATACATTTGGTTAGTGTAAGGACTGGGTTTGAGCACTTCTGCTACTAGATGAGTAGACTCAAGCCCAACTAGCCCAATACAATAGATTTATAGAGAGTAGGTTTAAGAACTAGGTCTTAGCGAGGATTACTACAACTAGACACGATTATGAATGGATTGAATAACAAGGATATGGACCAAAGTATGAAATTCTGTCCTCGGGCACTTCGTCCGAGGAACTTAGTGTTCTTATTATTTCTTCAGTGCTAGGTCACAAAGGTTTCCAAGATCATGCAAATTGCTACTGTATTCTCCTTTCTTTTTTCCGCCCCCTTTTCTGGGGGATTTCTCACATTATATATCCCCCTCCAATCGATTTTGGCACTCCATCTGTTGATCATGCAGATCACTACTCGAGTGTTTGTCACGTCAGCCACCTTCCCAAGCCTCCAGTGAGTTGCAGCAACCAAGACCACACTATTCAGGGGTCAATTCCTCATTAATGCGGCCAGAACATTAGTTGTGGCCATTTAATGCGGAGGTGACAGTTTCTCCTTGAACTGTTCCTACACCATACTCCTGTGGTTGTCCTACAGTGCTTGTCCTTTTTCTTGGAACGCTCTGGGAGGCTGCCATTGATGGCAGGCCGTTTTCCCCTACTAGGATATGGGTTGGCTGAGGACAGGATTGTCCTCGGCTAAGTTTTTGGGCCACTTGGACTTTCTTTATTCGTCCTCGGCCATTTCTTCCTCCTTGGCGTGGGCCTTGGGCTTAATATGAGATGGGCCGGGGTTGTCAAAATCTTTGACCCCATAGTTAGAAACGGATATACTCATGTGTTAGAATTTAGAAGTCTATTACAAAACATATTAGCCTTATCAAAGGCTAAAAAAGTACCCACCATAGGCGGTGGTTCAACAAAAACAACAAAAGTAAAGTTACTATTAGTTCCCATCTTTGCTAACGCATCCGCACATTGGTTAGCTTCACGGTATGCGTGCTCTATCCGTTTGTTGGGAATAGCTTGGAGCAGGTTCCTGCAATTAGACAAAAGAGGTTCCATTAACATATTTATAGTATTATTGCTCATCAGCTGAACAACACTCAAAGCATCCATCTCTACAATTAAATTGTTTAAACAGAGTTCCTTGGCAAGAGTTAGCCCATCTCTTAGAGCCCATAGCTTTGCAATGATACTATTAGTGGAGCCGAGAGCTCTAGAGAATCTTGCTATCCAATCACCATTATGGTCACATATGAGACCACCTCCACCTGCAACACCAAGATTCCCCAAAGCCGAGCCATCTATGTTGAGCTTGGCCCGTCCTTCAAGGGGTTTTCTCCAAGTAACAGGTATTATAGTTCTTGAAACAGGAACTTTTTCCTTTGCTCCAACTACAAAGAATTCTGCAGAATTTTGGATACATTTCTCAACTGTCTTTACACCAAGCCAATATATACACCTTGAGCATTTCATCTATAGAAATGACTTTTTATTATTATTTTTTAAGAACAATGTCTTTGAGAAGCAAAACCATCAATGTATCTACACCTTAAGCCTTTCACTTATTCAATCTAATGTTCACAAATAATATGATTTGTAGCTCAACTAGTATATTTTGTGTTTTCAATGGAAACAACCAGCATTCAAATACCCTACCCCTAATTATATATAATATATATAAAAAAAATGATTTTTTAAGTAGATAGAAATTGATTTAGATTACTTATTTGATGATAAGAGACATTAACAATTAGGTTCAATTAAATGATGCATTAAGTTATCATAAAAGCATCTTTTGTTTCTTTTATTTAATTAAAGGAAAAGAAAACAAATTGTTGGATATTGTTTTAAAGGTAAATTGACTTCAACCTCCCTTGTTTAAGGGCAAAGAATTATGAACATAACTCTTGAATTGAGTTCAATGAATTAATTTGTGCCCACTCTAACAAAGCATTGACTACCATATTAACATAGATGGGCTCAAGGATGGAACTACCTTGGGGTTGAGGGGGCCATGCCCCCCCCCCCCCCCCAGCCTTTGGAAAATAAATTCCCTAGTATATATATTAGCATAAAAAATTTACTTTTGGCTCTAAAATTAATATACTTGGCCCCCCTCTCCCAAACAATTTACAAATTGACTCATGAAACCAAAAATGAAAAAAAAAATATCAAATCATCCTTTGTCTAGTTGTCCCAAGAATATCAAGAAAAACATTTAGCTAAATATTTGGACAATTAACAAATCCGGACAACAAGGAAAATCTACAAAACAATTTACATATTCAAATAATAAAAACAATCTTTGGACAAGGTCTAAGTAAAATATATATATATATATATATATAACAAATCAATTATAAATCCTAGCAAAACAAATCACAAAAATCCAATAATCTGTACCCAATTTGTACCTCTCATTTGAGAGCTCTTTGTCCCTCTTAAATGACTTCACCCCATAGTCATAGAAACAACTCCTATGTTGCTAATCACTCTATCCACACACCAATTAGTGTCACTAGCAACTTGGATCAGTTGGTATCTTTAACTTAACCCATGAAAAATTTTTATTTTCTTAAAAAAGAGCTGCTGCTCTTTAACACAACCTGTGGAAATTTTTTTATTTTTTTGAATGATAGAATTTTATTAATTTTTAATGTTTTATTAACTTTGGGACACACTTGGTAATTTTTTAAAGGAAAAGATCTCACATCTTTATGTTACCTCAACCTTAACCAAGTAATTATAAATAAATAAATAAAAACCTTAACCAAGACACCAATAATTGTCTCACCTTTTTTTCGCTGAATATTAGTGAATGATTTTGATTAACCATTATTTTAGTTTTTTTATTAATGTAATACTAGACATGGATTTGAACTTATAACTATATTTTTTGTATTTTTTTTTAGAATCTTTTATATAGAGCATTATGAAGTTATTAGGTATAGAATTATGTGGATAGAATAAATAGATTTAAAAAAAATTTATAACGTAAATAGAATAAAGAATTGGTCTAACCTCACTCAGAATCAAGATGTGTCAATTGACTTATAGAACTCTTGATTATAAATATTTATTATTGATTAAAAAAAGAAAAAATACAAAAAAATAAATAAATAATGCTAATAATACACCATGTCAACCTTTAGTATTAATATTCCAACTTTTTAGAATTTTTGAACAAATAACTTTGCCCCTAAGTTTGAATCCTAATTCCGTCTTAGATGGACTAGAATGTCAAGCTAGGCAGCTAGGTTAGTAGCTATTCCAAACTAGACAGAGTTTGGGATGAACTTAAAGCTCAAGTCAATACAATGAGACAAATTTGTGGTCGGTAAAGGTGGAGAAGCTTAAGCCGTAAGGGCTTTTCATTGGGTGGGAAAGGGGAGGTTGAAAATTTATGAAAGGAAAAATAGAAGGATCGTGAGAGTTTCCATGGTTTGTTGAGTGGAAATTTGGAAAGATGTTGAGTGGAATTTTGGGTTTTATTTCACCAGGTCCACCAAAATTTTTCCTCTAATTGGTATAAAAAGAAAGGAAAACATGTTATCCTATTATATCAAACCACGACTAATTTAATTTTTATTCTTCTTCCACTTTTTTTTTTTTTATTCTTTGTACCAAATTCATTGGAAGAAAAACTAAAAATTATATATATATATATATATATATATATATTTCCAAACATTTTTTATTCTCCTCAATAAACAGAGGCATTAAGTTGACAGTCCCCAGCTGGATTCACAAGCTTGCTACCTACGTGGTAACTAGTAATTGATTAGGGGTATGATTGTTTGGAGAAATAAATAAAAAACTAGTGATGCCTTTTCTTAATTTCTCTGCAAGATACATGCACTTTTCTGAAAATGGACCAGGTTAAAAATATAGCCTAAGGTCTAGACTAGTGGTCTTTTTTTTTTTTTTTTTTTTTTTGATAGGATAGACTAGTGGTCTTGACTCTGCTCAAAGGAGGGGTATAGGTAAAATAATAAAATAAAAGAAAAGGAGGGGTATAGGTAATAGGACTTACATTTTTCCAAGTATTTTGGTCGCCGAGTTTTAACTTTTATGGGCTGGAATTAAGTGAGCACCTCGAGATTTATCTCAATATGAGTGTGTATATTAATATCATCAGTATATTGGTGCTCTCCCAAAAATTGTTCTTTCTCTTCTGTGCTGGTTTCTAATAATTGGGCTCAAGCCCGTTCACAACTCTTTCTTTTTTTTCGTGGTTTGGTTCCCTCTTACTCTCCGTATATTTCGATAGAAAATATTGTGTAAAAATAATTTTTCGTGTTTTTTAATGTTTAGTAGCATTAAAAAAAAAAAGGTCAAAAGAAAATATTTTCTGTTAACATAAAAAGTATGACTTATTTTTAAAAATTGTTTTTCCACTAAATTTTTTTGAAAAACAACTCTATCTCATAACAAGTTAAATAAGAGAAATTAGGAGATTGGTTTTTTAATCTATTTAAAGTTGCTACCAACCATTGGAAAATGAGATGATTTTATAGAAAATGCTTTTTAGAAAATTGACTCATTTTCTAGAAAACATCATTACTGAAACAAATAGAGCGTTAAGGCATTTGCTAATAAATCATTTTAAAAGATTTTTTAGTAGCAATTTCTTAACAAAATATAAAAATTGTCAAAATAATAAGTAATTTTTTTTTTCTTTTTATATAAAAAAAAAAAATTAAAACTAACGTTCTTTCCATTTTTTTTTAAAAGAGAGGGAAAAGGCCCAAGTTATTGGGCCTATGTTTTGTAAGATAAACAATAATAAACTTTGACTTGTGCAAACTTTGAAGCTATTGGGCCTTGGCCCAAGTTTCATTCCACAATTTGCACCGCAATTTTAGTTTAAGCCACTGCCTTGACTCTGCCCCAAACACACTGTTCTTTTCAGCGAGTTCTCTATCTAATCTTCAACCAGGTAATTTCGCTCTCACATTCATTTCTTTTTTCTTTTTTTTCTTTTTTTGGGTTTCGATTTTTCATATAACAGATTTGTAGCATATGGCTTCGATTTTCGAATTCAGTTTTTTCTAGCACTAGATGATTTTTTTTTTAATAATTATATTTAAATTTAAGCTCTTAGTGCTTTGTACACACTGATCTGTTTGGTTACTGAGAAAATGTAGGAAAATAAAATAAAATCCTCAAATTTCAGAAATTTTATATTATTAGCTCAAGGAAACGAAAATTTACTCTCGGCTGAATCTAATAACTCAATTGACTTCGTTAATGAGAGATTTCCATATTTATGGTGAATCAGTTTTTTTTTTTTTTTTTTTTTTTTTTTTTTTTTTTAAATTCAAGCACTCTGTTATGATTACAATTTATTTAATAAAATTTTCCTTGATTTTCTCAGCAACCAAACGGAGTCTTTGTTATTTATGTTTCCCTATAAAATGGGGAATTTATTAATTAAAAAAATGCTAGGTCAGATCCTTGACAAGAAAATAATATATGATTAAGCTAGGGTTTTGATTGAAGGTGTGTTTAGGAAGAGAGATCAAGATGGGATTTGTAATGGAGTTTGCGGAGAATTTGATTCTGAAGTTGATGGAGGACCCTAAGGAGAGGGATAAGAAGTTTAGGGAGCATTTGTATGCGGTGAAGGATCGCTGCGCCAAGACCAAGGAGATGTGGAATTACCCTCTTCGTCCATATGGGTTCTGGACCTTCGAGCAACACAATGCTCAGCTGAGGAGGGATGCACAGATCAGCGAGGTGCTTGGTCGTAGGGATGTTTATGATGATGTCATTCGCAAAGCCTTAGGACACTCAATGAATGAATAAGGTCGTGTTTCTCAGCTTTTACTGAATTCGAAGAGATTAATGTTATTTATGTTGAGTTCATGATGTTGTGGTGTGGAATGTTCTTTATATGCCATAAGCTATTATTAGGATTATGGTGGATTATCTGCATGTGTGATGCTATCAGAATATTAGACTTAGCTAAAAGATATTAAAGATTTCCAATGAACTCGTGGACATGAGATTGAGTAAATGAAATGAAATAAAATGTGTTTCAGTTATTTGTGTTCCATGTAACCAGTTGAGCTTGAAAATTTAGAGTTGCTGAAGGGTGTGATGATTTCAAATATTGGGTTGTATTGTGTTGATGTGCTAGTTTGTAAAGTTTTTTTCTAGTTTTTGTTAGTGTTTACTGATACACTATTATAGAAACCTTTATAAGTGAATTGATTAAAATCAATTAAAGGATATCTTATATGTCCATGGCATTAGAGTTGAAACTGAGTAATTGTTGCGGCAAAGCAGGCAAGCTGCCTTTAATGATACATTTTTTACATAAGAGATGTCTTTGTTGGTGATTTCATACGGTTTAAACTTCTTGCTCTGTTGTTTTTTGTCCGATAAAAAATAAGTTGAATGAAGGAACAAAATAAATGAACTTTCCAATTGCCAATGAGCTATAGCTCAACTAGCACTTCCTTCTCTCCTAATAATTAGTTGGAGAGTGAAGTTGTGGGTTCAAAACCCCACTAGGTATGTGTGTATACCAATAAATAAATAAATTGGAATTTTTCAATCTACTATTTTCTTGGTTTTTGTTATCATCACATTGATGAAGATGTTTCCTAGCTTGCTTTGTTTTGACTGGATAACTCCATGCTTAAAAAATGCTTGCCCATGATACTATTCCAACTATTTTGGGTCACATCACATGCAAGGGCAGAATAGGGGGGGAGATCCATTTTGTATATATGTATCTTTTTTTTCTATGATGAAGTAACTTTATGCATTTATTTATATCATTTACCTAGAGAATTTTTTTTTATTTTCCTTTCAGAAGTGATATAAAAAAATGGTAATAGGATCTTAAATTCTTTATAAAATAAGTAATTCTTCTTCAAAACCGCTTGTGTGAAGAAATTAATTATGGGTATTATACTATTATTACATAACAAATTCCATCTTTTGATATTATTTTTAGATCACACTTTGAAATTTGAAGTGTCAAGATGTTTTTGATATAGTTTTAAAGTTATTACAATCTGAAAATTTTATGAATATATTAACCAAAATAACATAAAGTTACATAAGTTCTACTTGGGTTTCTATTTAGCTACCAAAAATCCTTGTGAATCGTAAATAGAATTTTGATTTTAAAAAACTTGGAAAACGTATTATCATTTGTAAAAACCCTAATAGTTAAAGACAATATAACAAAGATGCTCTCTTGTTGTGGATTTTATTGCATTAAATATCACTTATTTCTTTCATAGCACTTCATTATACCATTATAACAATTGTGTGGGAATGTTGTTTTACAGATGCAGATATCTCATATGCCATCTGCAGAAAGAACTAAAGCCTTTCTGGAGGACGATTACATGGAGGTATTTTCGCCTGTTATTCTGTTGAATTTTAGTTTTTATGGTACAGGAGTATCATTTGGTTTGTAATACTTGAAGGTGAATTTGAATAAATATCTATGTAACTCTGGTGTTATGAAACACACTTCCTTGGAATGCTTATCATCTTTCCTGATTTTACGGAATGGTCTTATAGCAATTTCATTGTTCTGCATTGCACCTTTACCTTGAAGAAGCCCCTTTACCTTAAAGTTTAGCAGCTAGCAGCCTACAGCATAGGCGTTTACCTTTCTTCATGGATTTATTTTTTGGCTGCTGGAATTGGCATATGATTTGCTTACAGCTATTATTGGAACAACCAATTACAAGGCCTTGTTATAGGACAGAAACGAAGGGTAAACTTGGATTTAGACTTCTCGATGGTACTCAACATGTTAGAGCATTTGCATCTGGAATGCTAAATGCCACATGTAAGGTTTATTTAGCATTTTTCCCGCAAAAACCTCCCACATCTGGAATTGCAAATGCTCAAAATTGTAAATTTTTTTACAATCTTGCTACAGTGCCATTCTACATGTAGAATGGCATTGTAGACTATTGGATAGATTTTTTAATCAGATTTATTCTCTCTCTCCTCATACTTCTCAACTCTCTCTCTTTCCTCACATTTCGTCTCCCTTTCTCTGTCTGTGAATTGCTCTCAACTCTTACTCTCTCTCTTTGTGCTGATGGTTGGGCATCCACAGCGGTTTTTTTTTTTTTTTTTTTTTTTTGCTATGATCGTTGAGTTCTGTGGTTGTTCTGTGGGAATGGCTGAAGTGGGTTGTGGGTTGCTCAGATTGTGGGTTGCTTAGATTGGGTTGTGGGTTGCTCAGATTGGTGATGGGTTTGGTGGAGATCAGCGTGGGTCACAGCATTGTAGGTTGCGGGTTGCTCAGATTGGTGATGGGTTTGGTGGAGATTGGCGTGGATCACGGCGAGTTCATGGTAAGGTCACAACGTTGGATTTTGGGTCATGGCAAGGTGATGGTGAGGTCACGATGTTGGATTTTGGATTCCGCATGGTTGGACTCTAGTTCTTGATTCTGCATTTTTTTTTATTCTGTTGTGAAGCTAGGCATTTTTTTTTAGTATGTGTTTTTGTTCCGGTGGGATTTTGGTGGGCAATGGGCAGCGGGCAGTGGTGGCGTGGTGGGCATGGTGGAGGCGTGGTGATAGAGGTTGAGGGAAGGTGGAGCAGAAAATTGGGAAAAAACAAAAAAGGAAAAATATATTTTATTGTGTAGATATATTATTTTAATAAGTAGAATAGGAAAATAAAAGTTGGGATGCTGGATGTATTATAAAATGGTATTGTATAATTGATAAAGTAATTTTTTGAAATGGTAAAATAGGATAAAGTATAATTTATTGATGCGAATGCTCTTACATGTTAGATAAAATGTGTGTAAACTCATCAAGACAAAGGTCAATACTTGGTAACAGAAATTAGGATCTAAGAGACGGGTGTGGGCTTGATCATGGCACCATTACGAAGGGGGCCTTAAATCCTTATTAAAAGGCCAATGGCCTATTATAGAAAGGCTCAAGATTTTATGATAATTAAAAATTTTTCAAAACGATAGTTGTCTACTATATTTATTTTTGATAGGTAATAGGACTTTTATTGGAAAAAATTGAAGATCATGTTCACGATGGTGAACACTTTGAACAAGGAACAAATACAATCTAATCAAGAACTAAAGGAAATAGAGACTGAGAATTCAGTTAAAGAAATACAATTTGTACACCCCCATATACGAGCCCAATGAAACAGTGTACCAAAGACGAGAGATATTAGATGATCTAATGTTCTCTCCTTATCTTTAAAAATGCGGGTATTGCGTTCCTGCCAAATTAACCACATTAAACATGTCGAGACCATATTCCAAATAGTTGAAAAATGTTTTCCAAACCATTTTCTCCAAATAAAGAAAAAATAGCTAACTGATCTAGGCATTACCTACTAGATCCCAAACTCTGCATAAATTTTAAACCATAAGGTGTGAGAAAACTTACAATGAAGTAGAAGGTGATCCACCGATTCTCCATTGCAATAGCATAAACAACACCTATTAACTAGAGACTGACCTCTCTTAACAATATTATCAATGGTGAATATCTCATCATTAGCTGTTGTCCATAAGAAAAAAGACACCTATTTAGGCACCTTTCCACACAAAATACACTCCCAAGGAAATTCATCAATGTTAGAACTAGACAACGGCTTATAAAATGAGTGCACATCAAATACCCAGACGAAGATAGTTGTCTACTATATTTCCCACCTCTAAGAAGGCATCCAAAAGGTTAAACCAATATAAATGAAACCCAATTGAAATTTTGAACTGTTTGACGAAAAATAAAAACAATGATGATTTATTTTCCCTAACATCTTGATATTTTAATTATTTTATATGGTAGATTTTCAAGATTAATCACCTAATCTCCCACATAATTAGAGACTGTCTCATTGTTAATACCAAAATAAAAATTGAAAATTAGATTACAACTTTACTTAATCATACATCACCTTATCCAAAATAAAGTAACATTGTTTTCAAAAAATATATACAATTTTATTTCTTTTTGATAAATTTTATTCTTCAACATTATTTGATTATCTATATGAAATTAGTTTTGGATTGGTTAGGATTAATTCATCAATTATGTATTTAATTTCATCAACCAAACCTCAGTTTGGTTAGTATTAAATAAAATTTTTTAATTGATATTTAAATTTAAAAGACCTAACTTAAATTTATCTTCTTAGACCTCAAATTATATCGAGCTAACCTTGGTCTTGATTATGGCTATTCAAAGCAACCTGGAATTGACCGACTCGATGTCACTCGAATAGAGACCAACTTGATTTAAGCAACTGGCGGTCGACGACAAACCCGATGGAAACCAAACCGACAGAGCAGTGTCTCCACAGAAACTACCATCCCTATACCTCGCCCTCCCTCCTCTCTCAACCTCAAATCCAACTAGATCTCATTGAGAATTGTCAAGATTTGGACTAGATTTGGTGATATCTTGTCAAGATCCGCCGAGATCTTGTCAATATCTGACGAAATCTTGGCTAGATCTCAAAGAATTCGACCAGATTCGCCTAGATCTCAACGAGATCTCAACCCCAGTAACAAACCTGAAACTGACCGATACCATGCAACACCTGATGAGACTCAATCCAGTCGATTTGACGTTTCTTCCAAGTTAATTGCGAGTTACGATTTTCCCCACCCGAAGTTGTCAGGTTGAGTTCGGGTTGGGCACAAACCTAGCCTGTGGACAGCCTTGGTCTTGATTATGCATTGTATAAAAATTTTCATGATGGTATTTGAACCTTCAATTAGAAGATAGTCAAGGCAATTGATAGTTAGGAGTGTATTGATAGTTATAGATAGTTGGGTTATAAATAGTGTGTTTTTTTTTTTTTTTTTTGTGGATAAATTAGCAGTCAAGAGTGAAGGATTTGAATCCTAGATATTTATATTAAAAAAATTAAAAATATGCCAATTGAGTTACAAGGCTCTTGGCATATAAATAATAAATCAAGTAAAGCTGAGCCTCCAAACATATAATAAAAAGAGCTTAGTATAGTAGATCAAGCATAGATACTCCTCCAAACTTTGGGCCGAGGGCTTAATTGCTTAAATCTCGTGTAGGACAAGAAATTTTCTAAGAATATTGATTCCTAGTGGAGATGCCAACATTGATGATTATATGTGACAAGATCACAAGACCACAAAAATAAATATACCTTTTATTTTGAAAAAAAAAAAAAAAATTTGAAGGGAGGGAGAGAGAGAGAGATTTAGGTAATAGTCTTAGGCAATCACAATGGAGTTGCTAAAATTGCTAAAAAGCTATTTTAGTTCTAACATAAAAAATGACCTGTAGGTACCAAGAATTTTTGCCTTTGGCTTTGGCTATTTGGCTTGATTGCCTTGCCTTTGCCTTGGCTTGAATTCTTAATCCCACATTGGAAAGATGACTTCCCTCTTTCTACCTTATAAGGCATGAACCAATGAGAAAGAGTACCACTAGTTTGGTTTTGGCTTGAATTCTACCTTATAAGGCATGAATCAATAAGAAAGAGTACCACTAGTTTGGTTCTTGGCTTGAATTCTTAATCCCACATTAAAGATGACTTCCCTCTTTCTACCTTATAAGGCATGAACCAATGAGAAAGAGTACCACTAGTTTAGTTTTGGCTTGAATTCTTAATCTCACGTTAAAGATAACTTCCCTCTTACTACCTTATAAGGCATGAACCAATGAAAAAGAGTACCAAGGAGGGAAGTCATCTTTAATGTGGGATTAAGAATTCAAGCCAAGGCAAAGGCAAGACAATCAAGCCAAATAATCAAAGGCAGGCAAAAATTCTTGGTATCTACGTAACCCTTTATTGAAGTTGCTAAAGTTAAAAAATTTTAACAACTCACTACTCAATTTTATTATTTTTTATTCCCCCCACCCTCTCTCTCTTCTGACTTTATTATTTTTTATTCCCCATTCTCTCACTCCACTCAGATCACATGTTCTCTTCTCCCTCACTTTATTGTTTAATGGGATTGTTTATGTTATTTTAATGAGATGAATGTTTTTTTTTTGAGAAACTAATGAGATGAATGTAAAAATAAAAACTTTTATATTAAGTGTATTATAAAGTAATTTTTTGAGATATTAAAAGTTATATTTTTTAGCATCATTTCTGTAAATGTTCTATATCATGTAGAGCAGAGCTACGCCTCCAAACTTTGGGCCTAGGTCTTAAGTCTCTCGCAATGGGAAAATTTTTAGGAATATTAATTTCTTAAAAAGGGAAATCTCGTGATACAGTCTCCTGAGACATCTCTCACATCATATATATATATATATATATATATGTGTGTGTGTTGGAATTGCATGTGTTGTGAGAAGGAAATCTGACCGTCTCATATCATAAAATAATTTCTCTGTAAAGAGATGCCCAACTATTGATCATTACAATGTGACTTGACCACAAAAGTTAAGATATCAGGTTTTTGCTCATGGGAAAACCTAAAAGCTACATGTATTGAATAAAATTGGCGACTCTTAGAAAGGGGAAGCAGAGTCTGCCCCAAAGCACACACGAATGTCAGCCTTCCAAAGTAATTCACATCATTCATACTTCAAAAGGATTTGAACGTCTAGAAGTTATTTACAGTCACAACCCACCCACATTTCCCACGCCCATAACCTATTTAAGTTCCCATAATACATACTAGGAGAAGCAAATAGATTTTACACTTTAGACAATACATAGAAACTCTCTTAATCCGAATCAGAAGAATCTGATTTGTGTTCAGCAGATGCAGCTGTATCTCTTTTCTTTTCAGCCTCACCCTCCTTAACTGCCTCGGATATCTCCTCAACAGGAACTAAAGGCATATAGCCAAAGATAGGATAACCCTTCTGGGTCAAGTCCTTCACCAAATGGTTGTATTTCTCCATCAAGTGAGCAGCCGCAGGAACAGCCTTCTCTGCCACCGTGTGGAATGGTGTACACTGGTTCATTCCAACCCATATCTTCACACTTTGAGATAGAAGGAACTGCTTATACTCTGAAACAGCATAATGCACAGCAGCACGAGGACCCCCAGTTTGAGCCTCATTTACAAGTTTATGAGCCTTATCAGATGCCTTGCAAATCAAATTGTTAGTTTTTCTTACAGCCTGCTTTGCCAACGGTGGAGCATGCTCATCAAACTTGTGTGTAGCTTCATCTACCTGTGGTAATCACACAATTAATAACTTCAGCCAAAACACAACAAAATGAATACTTTGACACACTTAAGGTATAACACAAATTAGGACCAATAAGTCGTAGAACTTATTAGTTTAGACTGGGTAGATTTTAATCATTAGCACATCAGGTGCATGTTGATTTCAATTTTTTCTTCAGGTCCTTCCTAAGCTTATCAGTGTTTCAGCCCACAAAAAGTTTTGGAGAAATCTATGAGCTTCTAAACAAATTTTGGTAATAATTTACAACACAGACCCAATCTAGCACAGAGTATAGTATACAATCAACCCACAAAACAGTAAATAGACCAAATCAACAAAGCTCGCGAATATGCTTGATCTAATTCGGAAAATTAATAAACCAAGCCTGAATTGGGCTCAAGCTCAGCTCGACTCGAGCTTGTTACAGCTCAAAATTATTAACAATAGAGCAAATCAAATCAAACGTACTTCGAACACAATCAACAACAAAAAAAATAAAAAATAAAGACGATAAAAATTCAATATTTAGTGAGAGTACCTTGTCGTCAAGGAAAACAAGGAGATCATCAGGAACGCCTTGGATTTTTCTGTAGACAGGGCCCACGACGGCGGTGACGGCAGATTCGACGGTGGAGACGGTGGATCTGAGAGGCCCCGAGTTTTGTTTGGCGTAATCGTAGATATTGGAGACGCAGACGAGCGCGTGAATCGCCACCGTCCTCGCGAACCCTAGGTGCTTCAGCTCCCTCCTCTTCTTTCTCTCAATCTCCATCTCTTGCTGTAGTAATAACCAATAAACAACAACACCAACACCAACACCAGCTATATTAATATTATAGTCTCAGATTTCAATCTAAGAATATTACATAAATATAGATGAATTTAACTATAGAAGAAGCTAAGAATCAAAAAAATAAAATAAAATACAGAAGAAGCTGGCAATTTCGCGTACCATGGTTTCAGTGGCCATTGAGAGTTTGATCAGAAAATCAGAAGAAAGGTAGGTTCTTCTAGCGTTGGAGTCGTAAGTCGTAACAGAAATAATTAGTAGGAAGAAATACAGGGGTGGCAGGTCTTATTTATAGTAATGGCGATGGAACTAGCCTTTTTTCTGCTATGAGCTTCTGTAACGTTCGCGATATCAATCCAACGGTTGATATGAGATCTGATCTGATCTGATTTGATGGGTTTTAGTGGCGCCTAGTTGTACGTGTTTCAGTTTCAATGTTTGGATTTCATTGCTTAAAAATTAAGTAGTGTAAGATGTTGCAAAAATTATGCCATTTTATCATATCTAAGGCCTACTTTATTATTTTACCACATCATTTTATAATATCTCATTTATCAGATATTTTATAATTCAATCTTATACATTAAAATAATATTTACTACACATTAAAATAATATATTATCCCCTCCCCCATTATCATCAACAACAACAACAACAACAACCCACACCGCAGATCAATTACCACAGCCCACAACCACCGGCCACCCCCCACAGATCAACCACCGACCACCAATATCATCCATTGCTACCAAAAAAAAAAAACTCAAACAAACACTACAACCAATATCAGCCCCTACACCAAAAATTAAAACAAACAACCACCAAAAAAGAGAGAGAGATCGGCGAGATCGGAGCAGCGATGACGATGGCGATGATCGAAGTGGCCTCGCCCATGCCGCTTGCACCAAAATACCCATGAACACCAACCAATCTCAACACCAATTCAGCCCAAGCCAAAATACCCATCACCCGCAACCGATTCAACCCAAGCCCCAACCAATTCAAGCCACGACTCCACCACTGAAACACCAACTACCACCGGAACTAAAACCCAAACGACTGAAGAGGGAGAGACAACTAAAACCCAAAACCGATCTTAAACACAATCTCCACCGTGACCCAAACCCGATCTCCATCGTGAAACCCAGCCAACACCCAAACGACCACCACCAATCCGAACCCAGCAACCACTGAAACAACCCACCACTTTAAACCCAGTAACCACCAATTTCAACTTGTGATAATGGCCACCTTGCCTTGGAGCTTATTGTTTGAAGATGTGAAGTGTGTCATTTTGTTCTTTCTCTGTGGATGGAGGAGCTGGGTCTAATGTGAGAAGGAGCTGGGTTTGATGTGAGAAGAGAGAAAAAATCAAGACCAGAAGTGAGTGAGAGGAGAGAGAAAACTGAATAAAAAACAATATTTCGGTTTACCATTTCTGTCCGTACTGTTGCAAATTTGCGACGGTCGACGGTACGGACAAAAATGGTATAATTTTGGCACATATACCATATCTGATGGGAGGTATTTTTTGTGTTTGGTGTGGCAAATGTGCCAAATATTTGGCATTTGGCACATTTGCCACATCTACTGTGGGTGCTCTAACAAATTAAGAGAATTGATTCGAGTTCATTACATTTTTTACATATTTGTTCTAATAACCCGTAATTTAAAATTTTGTTATGAAAAATTTATAGATATAACTTTTCTCAAATGTTAAAAATAGGGATTGATGATGTACAAAAATCGTCAGTGAGTCGTAGACTCCAAGTCACTTCAATGGGTACAGAACTAAACAGAAGGTACCGATATGGTACCGGCCGAAAACCCTCCAAAGGTCAAGTTAGTGAATAAGAAATCTCTATGAACTCTTTAGTGAGAGAGCTTAAGGATTTTCTGTGTACTTGTGAAAGGTGGAGGTCTGGTACTTATATAGTAATGAATGGTGAATCAAAATCCCTTCAAAGTAGGGATCTTTCCTTGCTAGGAGGGCTTGGCACCTAGGGTTTCCAAGATTTTAGGGTGCCTTTCCATATGAGAGAGATACGGCCGAGTAATGGGCTTTATTTTGCATGTCATGTAAGGTATTTCCATGTATAGATATTCGTGGGGACCAAGATAGGCCACGCTGGATCTGTCGACCTCGCCTCCCCGTCAGGCCCTTAGCTCGTCCAATGGTTTCCCGTTGGCTTACAGAGGTGCCCGTCAAGTTTCATCATGGGGTCGTCACGTTTGGTGTCGTCGGCCTAAGTTTTCCGTTAGTTTCCGTGAAGCTGACGGATATGCGGGTGCCGTTGACCTTTTTGTCTAAAGCTTCGAGGGTATTAAATTTATGGCTAAAATATCCCTATCAAGGATAAATTATGGTTTTAGTTGCAGTTTTAGCATTATTAAAATACATATCTTTAAAAATAAAAATACAAAAGAAAAAGTTTTAAGACACAACTTTTGTACTAATAACTCACAATTTTGACTAATCAGCTGTAAGTAATAATAATAAAAAAATTATGTATCAATATAAAAGTAATTGTCTACAAAATAAATGACAAATTCATCTAAAAGCGAATATTTACTTCTTATACTTGCTTATTTCAATAAATTGTGGTAAATGGTGTGGTGGGCCTTTTTGTATTTTGGATTGAGTTGTTTCCTGTCGTACTGTGGCCCAATAGTTCTGGGGTAGGAGAGTCAGGATTGATTTGATTGAAACTCACCTTAAGCCAACTTATGCACAAGCAAGGATCCCGTTGTGGAGATCTTGGTCACGTGCCCACGATAGGAAATGTTGTCAAAAAAATGTTATAGCAGGAGACACGTAATAGAATAAGATAGAAAGATACTCTTAACTAAAATGATTACTGCCAGACTAAGATAGTATTAAAACATCTTTGCAACAGGAAGAAAATGTGATAATAGGAGTATGGCAGAAATAAGTTAGCAATAATGAAAAGAGCAATACTAATGCTTATAAATCATGATAAAAGAGGGAAAGGGCATTGGTCTGCTAAACTTAGCTCCTTGGTAGATTTAAGTCCAAGAAGAAAACCAATCTTCAATGTGGGCAACCTCTCAGGGTAATCCTACCGTAGAAATTGCCCATTTTGGAAAAACGGACCTAAGTGGCTTATTCTTAAATCTCTTGGCTGACTAGAAGGTAGGTTGTTGAGAGGGAGAGAAGGGAGTAGCCTATTGGTGTATGCCTTATCACACTTTTTGTTTTCTCACTTTTTTTCCTACTCTCTCGTTTTCTTCCTTTCTTTTGCTTATCCTTTCTGTTTTTCCTTTTAGCTTTTTATTTCTTTCTACATTTCTATTCTTTCTTGTTTTTTCGTTCTTCCTCCGTTGTTGTTAACTATGCACAGCCAAGGCTTTTATATACTGCCTGCCATGATAAGATTTACCATTTTACCTCTCAACTATTGTTTGCCTATTGTGGGTGTCCTTCCTTGTCCACCCACTAGTCTACTGGCTACCCAGCCACCACCACTATCCTATGCCGGTTGTGCCACATTCCATTCCCAGAAAAAAGGAATTTTGTTTTATTTTCTTGCTTTCCGTAGCATTCCCATCCAGATAAGGGTTGGGTGCTCTCTCTCACTAACTCCTACGACATGCACCTAGTGATCCCAACTCATCTCTCCCTCTTTTAGGTGGTATGTTATTACAGCAGGACATTTTCCCCAAAAGAGTTTAAGTAGAAATCCTAAAATAGACTTCCCCCTTCTCTCCACCACTAAACCATACCCTCTCTTACCTCTGGCACATAGCCCACTGCGCCTGTATTGGCTGGGTACAAGTGGGTGGTGCTTGAGCCTTGTGCAAGCTCCACTCCTATCTAAGTCCATGGTTTGTCTGCCGTTCATGCGTTTTCCATTGCCTATGGGTTTGTCTGGTCTCGCTGCGCATTTCTACTGGTTATTTTTAACCCTTTGTGGCATGGGTGAGTCTAGGTCTTCATTCTTTGCATTTCATTTCCTCTCTAGGCTAGGTCTTGCTTGGGCACGAGCCCTTTCTTCTTCAATTCGGCCCCTGTTTCTATTTATTGCTGGTTTGTGGCCTGACTAGTATTCCTGCCACGCCATTCCATTACTTTTGCCATGTTATTACTTGACTTGTACTTACTAAGCCTCCATTGGGCTTGCCATGTACTTTTCCTTTATTCAGTTCGCGTTGCCCAGTATTTCTACTGGGTTAATTCTCATACCATCTTAGGCTTCCTCGGCCCATTCCTTCGCCCGCTTCATTCCTTTGGGCATCCTTCCCCCATTCCATTCTTACATTCTCATGGGCTTTTGCTAAATCTTTTGAGCTTCCCTGGCTCAATTACCATATCCTTTACTTTCGGAGTTTGTTGGCCTTTGCACCAACCCCATTTACTAATTCCTTACTTTGGGCTCCTCCAAACCATTTTTGCTTGCTTTCTATTTCTTATAAATCTCATGTGCTTATTACTTCCTTCTCTGGGCTCCCGTGGGCTCGTTTGTTTTATTTGGAGCCTTTTCTACTATTTTATAGGCCAGTGGACCGTTATTCTTGCCATTCGAGCTTAATGGTTTTTTTCTTGCTTTGCTATTTCTTCTTTCATCACTCTTAGTTATATTGTTGGGTTTTTTTTGGCCATTGGCCCTTTTATTTTTTGCCAACAAATGGCAGATGTACAATCATCAATTATTAAAAAAAAAAAAATTACATAGTATCAAAAGTTTAAATTGTCATACCTTTTACTCAAAAAAAAAAAAAAATGCCATACCTACTATATATAAAAATAAATAAATAACTGTCCCAAAAAACTTAGTTCTGTTTAGCTTATATTAGAGCATTCACATCTGCTTTCTTGGAACTATTCTATTTTAATATCTTAAAAACTATTTTATTAATTATATCATATTATTTTGTAACACGTCCAACATCCCAACTTTTATTTATCTCATATATTCATTAAAATATTAATTTCACCAACTCTTTCTCTCTCTTCCTTTTCATAAAAAATAATTAAAAATACCCACCCACCACCATAAAATACAATATAAACCTTTTACAAGTTATTATAGTGCCATCATAAAAATAGGATGGCACTATAGCATAATTGCAAATCTATATATCTATATATATAATAATAGGTAAAACTAAGAGAAAATTCAATTACAATTCAAATTGAAATTCAATTAAAGTCTAATTTTGCGCCACGTGTCCCATTTAATATAAGTTTTTAAATTTTTGTGTCAAGTGAGTTAATTCAATATAAAAATTAGATTTCAATTGGAGTTTAATTTTGCGACATGTGTCCCATTTAATCTAAGTTTTTTTTTTTAAAAAAAAAATTTATGTCAAATGAGTTAATTTAGTGTAAAAAATGATGAGTCCAATATAAGTAAATCATAAAAAAACATAATTTTTGAATGATTTTATATTTATGAGCTTTTTTTATAGAACTAAAAACAATTCAAGTTTATAAGTCACACACACACACACACACACACACATATATATATATATATATATGTCTCATCTAATCAAAAATTTTTAATTTTTGTGTCAAATGAGTTATTTAGTATAGAAAACGAAGAATCCAATATAAATAAATTATTAAAAAACATAATTATATATACTATATATAAAATTAGAGGAAGAGAGAGTTTGAATGATTTTATATTTATGAGCCTTTTTTTTGTATAACTAAAAACAATTCAAATTTATAAGTCATCTATATATATATAGGTAAAATTTAAAGAAAATCCAATTAGATTCTACAATTGAAGTCCAATTTTGTGTCATGTGTCCTAAATTATTTATTTTTAGAGAGAGTTTTATTTCTTAATTTTGGAATCAAATGTGGAACCATATCGTAAATATTCATTCAAGTGAGTTATTGTGTACAAAAACCAAAGAGTTTAGAATTAATGAACATAAAAATATTTAAAAAATAGACAATTTACATTTTCTACCTAATAACATCTTTACAAGACTTTTTAAAGAGTTAAAAAATATAAGAATAATTATCAATAATATTTAAATTATATATGTAAGAATTATATTATGCATCTTAACGTGTATCTTTTAAATATATCAATGTATATGTATGAGGTTACAAGCTAGTTTATTTATAATTGCAAAACTTTACAAGACCGAATAACAGGAGATTTTGGGACTCTAATGCTAAATATTACCGACATATGACAAGTCTTTTGGCTGACTATTGCAAGAAATTGAGTTTATTTGTGATATGAGTATTGTTCAAAATTATTTGGGAAATTGAGGAGAAAAGCAAAATTCGGCAACCCGTTGCTGAAATTCTAACAAAAAAAATGATGAAAGAGGAGAGAGAAATGATGTGGTAGTGGAGTGAGAAAAGAATTGAATTTCGGTAATGAGATTACCAAAATTCCTTCTACCCGATTTTTATTACCCAAATCGATGTCCATGAAATGCCCAAAGAAGAAATGCTCAAGAAAAAACTAATTGTGGCAACCAAGTTGCCGAAATTCAAGGGAACAAAAAAAAATGGGATGAAAAAAAAAAAAATTGTGGCAACCAAGTTGCCGAAAAAAAAAAAAAAAAAACAAACAAACAAAACAAAAAGAGTGGTACTTTACTCTTCAACACTCACTTTGGTGGACCCCTGCACCGCATTTCTAAAAAAAGCTGGCAAGGTCAACAAAATTCACTATAATAAATTTTTTTTTTGTTTGAAAATCATAATAATATATATATATATATATATATATATTCCAATATTGCTGCTCTTGTCCAGTACTACCCAAGTAAAGGAAAATTCAATGCTAACAACTTTTCTTTTTTTTTGGCAACTTCTTGTTACTTTGCATTTATTTATTATTATTTGATTGTGTTGCCACCATTCTTTTTTCCCTCTCATTTTCGACAATTTGGTTGTCACAATTTTTTTTTTCCTCTCATTTTTTGACAACTTGGATGCTACAATTTCTATTTTTCTCCCCTATAATTTTGGCAACTTGGTTGCCACCATTCCTATTTTTCTCCCTTACAATTTCAGCAACTTAGTTGCCACAATCCTTTTTTCTCTCTCCTCACTCCCCATGAATTTCGGCAACTTGGTTGCCACAATTGGTTTTCTCCTTTCGGGTGAATTCGGACAGAAGGAATTTCGGTAATCTCATTACCGAAATTCAATTCATTTCTCTCTCTCCTCTCTCGTCCTTTTTTTTGTTAGAATTTCGGCAATGGGGTTGCCGAAATTTGCTTCTCTCCTCAATTTCCCAAATAACTTTGAAGTCCAATTTTGTGTCATGTGTCCTAAATTATTTATTTTTAGAGAGAGTTTTATTTCTTAATTTTGGAATCAAATGTGGAACCATATCGTAAATATCTATTCAAGTGAGTTATTGTATACAAAAACCAAAGAGTTTAGAATTAATGAACATAAAAATATTTTTAAAAAATGACAATTTACATTTTTTACATAATAACATTTTTACAAGACTTTTTAAAGAATTAAAAAAAATATATAAGAATGATTATCAATTACATTTAAATTATATATGTAAGAATTATATTATGCATCTTAATGTGTATTTTTTAAGTATATTCATATATATGTATGGAGTTACAAGCTATTTTATTTATAGTTGTAAAACTTTACAAGACCATACAACGGGAGATTTTGAAACTCTAGCGCTAAATATTACTGACATATGACATTTTCACCACTGAATCCTCTTTAATGCCCTAGCTAAAGAAGTCCAAATCTAGAAGCTCCCAAACATAAACAAAAACATTAAGATGTATGGAGTTACAAGTTATTTTATTTATAATTGTAAAACTTTACAAGACCAGACAACAAGAAATTTTAAAACTCTAGCGCTAAATATTACCGACATATGACATTTACACCACCAAATCCTCTTTAATGCCCTAGCTAAAGAAGTCCAAATCCAGAAGCCCCCAAAAACAAACAAAAATATTAAGATATATAGATTTACAAGCTATTTTATTTATAATTGTAAAACTTTACAAGAACAGACAACAGAAGATTTTGAAACTCTAGCACTAAATATTACCGACATTTGACATTTACACCACCGAATCCTCTTTAATGCCCTAGCTAAAGAAGTACAAATCCAGAAGCTCCCAAAAACAAACAAAAACAATAGACTAGATTCTAGACTAGAGTAAAGTAGAGGCTTCAGGAAAGACACGTGGTGATTGATGACACGTCGGTCGGACTTCACGAGGAAACTTCCCTCTTTTTTTTTTTTTTCTTTTTTTTTTTTATGGAGCTACCAATGGACAATGGGTGAGGCGTGGAGGACCTTTCAACTGTGAAGGGCAAGGTGCCATAGTCCGTAGTCCTTCTTTGTTGAATCTTGTGCACTAGAATTAAAGAAGCCTCGAAAAACGGCAAGATTTGAAAATTATTAACCCGTACGAATACTACAATTACTTTGTTACTTTTTTCTACCTGAATAAATACAACTTTGAGATAAAAGTTTAGATATATATATATATTATAGTAGTTGATAGAGAAGTGGAAAATAATCCATCTCCAGATCGTCTAAATGGATCGTCCAGAGCCTACAGCGCAAGTTGATCCAAGAGTTTATCCAGAAGAAGGAGAAACGTCCATGAATAATAGCACCACCCCATAAGTTAAGTCTCCCATGGACGACAGGATCGTCCATGAGGTTCGTCCATGAGCAATCGTTAAATATCCTTGGACGACTAAACCGCCCTACACCAGACGGACGAAAGCTCAACACTTAGACTTTCGACAACCCGCAACTATCTCAACAAACCCTTCGAATAAGTTAACTTCCATTAGCAGTTACCGTTTTATATCCGTTGAGGTAGTTAACTCCGGAGTTGTTGGTTTTCACAAATCCTGGGGAGGTTATTGGACAAATAACCGTCCCAGGCTCCCTATATAAGGGACCGGTCTAAACCCGATAGAGGTAAGATTCTCTCTCAGACAATTTTCCAAAACACTTGGAACTTCTTTCTCTACGAGTCTAACTTCTCCATCGGAGAAGGTTCGACCGGTCTTCTCCGGTCTCCTCTTTGATCGCGTTTTCTTCCCTGCAGGCCATCAACCATTTCGACAGCCCACCGAAGCCAGGCCATCCACCTCACTGATTCAGAGCAATATCAGTTGGCGCCGTCTGTGGGAAAGCGACGGTTGTTTTGCGACTTTCTTTTCCGCGACAAAGGGTTAGGATGGTCAGGACCAGGTCGAGGGCTACTAGCCCTGGCCGTCAGGGAAGCAGAGGCGCTTCAAGTGATCCCCAGCGTGATCGCCAATCTGCACCAGTCATGCAGACGTCGTCCGTTCAGAATATGCAATCCATGGCGGCTGCAATGGCGGAATTGACTCGCCAAAACCAGGAATTAAGGATGGAGATCACTCAGAGGAGACAGACACGTGAGGAACACGCAGGGCAGACACAAGGCCATGGTGACACACAGAATACTGAGATTGGAAGTCAGTTTAGAGGCACCACTTCACGGACAGTGCCACACTTGAAAGAGGAGATGGACCAAATGAAGAAAGTCATGGAGGAGATGAAGGAGAACATGAGGAGAACGAATCCTATAGAGGATTTGGTCCACAGGACTGACTCTCCTTTTACAGCTTCCATCAACGGCCACCCTCTACCATCAAAGTTCAAACTACCTTCTCTGGACTCGTATGATGGGACGCGTGACCCCTTTGATCACATTGCCACATTCAAGACAACAATGCACCTTCAGGGGGTCCCTGATGAAATCATGTGTCGAGCCTTCCCTACTACCCTTAAAGGCCCGGCACGAGTTTGGTTCAGTAAAATCCCCCCAAGTTCCGTAAGTTCTTTCGAAGAGTTAAGCAAATTGTTTGTTAACAATTTCATCGGGGGACAGAGGCACAAGCGCTCTTCGTCCAGCTTACTGACCATAGAACAAGGGGACAACGAAAGCCTGCGGTCATTCATCACTCGCTTCAACAGAGAAGCCCTTAGTGTGGACGAGGTGGACGACAAGCTTCTACTGGCAGCCTTCCACAATGGGATTAATTCGGATTTATTTATCCACAAGCTATATGAGAAGGAGCCTCAAACCATGGCCGAGCTCGTCCATTCGGCTCAGAACTTCATGAATGCAGAAGATGCAATCATAGCCAAGAAGAGGAAAAGAGCTGAGAGGATGGAAGCGCACCCAGCTCGACACTCAGAACAAGCCCCTCGTCCAAAGAAGGGACGGACGAAAGATAGGAAGGAACGAGATAGCAGGAAGACAGGTCACTTGGGAAGAAGCCAGAACTATACGCCCCTGAACGCTCCACTTAATCAGGTGCTCATGCAAATCAAAGACGATCCTTCTTTAAAATGGCCAGAGAAGATGAAAGGGGATCCCAACAAGCGCAATAAGAACAAATATTGTCGCTTTCACAGGGACCATGGGCATGACACGGATGAGTGTTGTGACCTAAAACAGCAAATTGAGAACCTTATCAGACAAGGAAAGTTGAAGCACTTCGTTGGAAGGGATCGTACAGATGAGAAGCTGAAAGGCAAAATAGAGGAATCATCCCGGCCCCCACTAGGAGAGATAAGGATTATCGTTGGAGGGAACTCGATGGGGCAATCTTCCAAGTCGAAGAAGACGTATCTCAAAGCGGTACAAAACGTCCAGCTCTCTGGACGATCACCAAGGACGAGACCAATGGACGAGGCAACCATTTCCTTCACCGACGAAGATGCAGAGAGGATTCATCACCCGCATGACGATGCGATCGTTATTACACTGCTCATTGCAGATTATACAACCAGGAGAGTGTTAGTTGACAATGGAAGTTCAACAGACATATTGTACTACCCCGCCTTCCAACAGATGAGGCTTGGACGAGATCAACTTCGTCCAGTATGCTCGCCACTGATAGGATTTGGAGGAATGAAGGTGCAGCCCGTGGGTGCCATTTCATTACCAGTTGTGGTAGGGTCATACCCGCAACAGATAACCAAAGAAGTCAATTTCCTTGTGGTAGACTGTACCTCTTCATACAATGCCATTATTGGAAGACCCACTCTTAATAGTTGGAAGGCGATAACCTCGACCTACCATCTATCAGTCAAATTCCCTACGGAGTACGGGATAGGACAAGCACAAGGAGATCAGTTGGCAGCTAGAGAATGCTACTTTGCCATGATGGCTTTGGACGAACAGGTACAGACAATGAGCATCGAGGAAAGAAGAGTTATTGCAGAGCCCACGGAAGTGTTGGAAGATGTTCTTTTGCAAGAAGATGATCCTGAGAAATCTACCAGAATTGGAACATGTATGAAGGAGAAGGCAAGAGAAGACCTCATCCAGTTCCTGAGAAAAAGTATCGACATTTTTGCATGGAGTCATGACGACATGCCAGGAATCGACCCAAGTGTGATCACTCATCGATTGAATGTATACCCCTTTTTTAAGCCTATCCGTCAGAAGAAGAGGGTATTCGCTCCCGAGAGGGACAAAGCAATCAAGGAAGAGGTTCAAAAACTGACCACGGCAAAGTTCATTAAGGAAGTCTATTACCCGGATTGGTTAGCCAATGTGGTGATGGTGAAGAAAGCTAATGGAAAGTGGAGAATGTGCGTAGACTTCACTGACTTGAACAAAGCATGTCCCAAGGATAGTTATCCTCTGCCACGCATTGATCAATTGGTGGACTCTACTGCTGGCCATCAGTTGCTGAGCTTCATGGATGCCTTCTCAGGATATAATCAGATCAAGATGGATGAAACTGATCAGGAAAAAACTTCCTTCATTACCAGCCAAGGCTTGTTTTGCTACAAAGTGATGCCCTTCGGCTTGAAGAACGCAGGGGCAACTTATCAAAGGTTAGTGAATCACATGTTTCGTCCACAAATAGAACGGAATGTGGAGGTTTATGTCGACGACATGCTTGTGAAGAGCATAGACGAGGGAAGCCATCTAGACGACCTACAGGAAACCTTTGAAACACTTCGGCGATATAAGATGAAGTTGAACCCAAGCAAGTGTGCATTCGGAGTATCGTCGGGAAAGTTTCTGGGGTTCATGGTCTCGCAAAGAGGAATTGAGGCAAATCCGGACAAGATCCAGGCTATATTAAACATGGAGCCACCGAAGAGTATCAAGGAAGTCCAATCCCTCACAGGACGAGTTGCCGCTTTGAACAGGTTTGTTTCGAAAGCCACAGATAAGTGTTTACCTTTCTTTAAAGTCCTCAGGAAGGCATTTGAGTGGACGGACGAATGCCAAAGGGCCTTCCAAGACCTGAAGGACTATCTCACAACTACCCCATTATTAAGTCCATCCGTGCAAGGAGAAGAACTGTACCTATACTTAGCGGTGTCCCCACACGCCGTAAGTTCAGCTTTAATTAGAGAAGAGGGGAAAATACAAAAACCGGTGTACTACACTAGCCGAGCACTCAGAGGAGCAGAGGGAAGATATCCGCTCATGGAGAAATTGGCTTTTGCACTGATAACGGCTTCTAGGAAGTTAAGACATTACTTCCAAGTTCATGTCATCAATGTCATGACGGACCATCCGCTTAAGAAGGCAATGAACAAGCTGGAAGCCGCAGGACGACTGGTTCAGTGGGCAGTTGAACTTAGTGAATTCGACATTCGGTACCAACCGAGAAATGCAATAAAGGCTCAAGCCCTAGCAGATTTCATTGTAGAGTTCACTCCATGTTACGAAGACCTGGGGGAAGGAGAGTACAACAACAAATGGGTCGTCCATGTAGATGGATTGTCTACATTATATGCTGGAGGAATAGGAGTTGTTTTGCAGTCGCCAGAAGGGGACAAATTGAAATACAAGGCCCGTCTGCAATACCAGACTACTAACAATGAAGTGGAGTATGAAGCCCTTTTAAAGGGGTTGGAACTGGCCAAATCCGTAGAAGCAGACTCAATACTTGTCCTGGGAGACTCTCAATTGGTCATAGGCCAAGTCAATGGGACATGTGAAGCCAAGGAAGACAGAATGAAGAAATATCTAAGAAAGGTAGTACGCCTTGTGAAGAAATTCAAAAAAGCAGATTTTGTTCAAATCCCAAGGGAAGAGAATGTGGAGGCAGATACTCTGGCGAAGGAAGCATTTGCGAATGAGGCGTTGGACGAAATGGATGATGTACACTACATGCCAAGTATAGACCTTCCAGAACTGATGCAGATAGAGGGAGAAGGAAATTGGATGACCCCAATAGTGTCATACTTAAAGGACAGAAGGCTTCCAGAAGAGAAGGACGAAGCTAGGAAGCTCAGGGTCAAGTCAGCCAGGTATGTGCTTATGGACGAGGTGTTATATAAGAGAGGTTTTTCCCAGCCTCTCTTAAGATGTTTGGCTCCGGACGAGGCAAATTACATGTTGAGGGAGGTTCACGAAGGAGCATGCAGGAACCATTTGGGAGCCAGATCACTCGTCCATAAAGTCATCCGTAGCGGATTCTATTGGCCAACCATCCAAGCTGATGCTAAAGCATATGTCAAAGTATGTGATCAATGTCAACGCTTTAGCAACATTCCCAGACAGCCAGCAGAATATCTCACGCCAATGATGGCCCCTTGGCTTTTCGCACAATGGGGACTAGACATTTTGGGGCCCTTTTCGACTGGAACTCGGCAAATGAAGTTTCTGGTGGTGGGAATAGATTACTTCACAAAATGGGTGGAAGCCGAACCCTTAGCCAAAATTACGCAGCAGAATGTCAAGAACTTCTTCTGGAAGAACATTGTATGCAGATTTGGAGTACCTAGAGTACTAGTGTCTGACAATGGACGACAGTTTGACAACACACCTTTCAGGGAATTTTGTGAACAGCTTGGAATGAAGAACCATTACTCCTCACCCTCCCACCCACAGGCCAATGGCCAGGCAGAAGTAGCGAACCGATCCTTGCTGAAGATTATCAAGACTCGGCTCGAAGGGGCAAAGGGAATATGGCCGGATGAATTACCAGGTGTTTTATGGGCTTATAGAACGACAGCGAGAACTCCAACAGGAGAAACTCCTTTTAAACTAGCCTACGGAAGCGAGGCAGTTATACCAGCAGAAGTACACATGACAAGCCACAGGGTGAGGAAGTATCAAACTGAAGAAAACGAGGAACAGCTCCGTCTTAACCTTGACCTTATGGACGAGGTCAGGATGGATGCAGAACAGAGGACAGCAAGGTACAAAAATCTCATGGCAAGACAATATGACGCTATGGTGAAGCCTAGGCGTTTCAACATCGGGGATCTCGTCTTGAAGAGGGTTACCTTGGCAACAAGAAACCCGGCCTACGGGAAACTTGGCCCAAATTGGGAAGGACCTTATAGGGTTATCAACTGCAAAAGGCAAGGATCCTACTATTTGGAAGCTTTGGATGGGCGGAGGCTGGAACACCCTTGGAATGTTGAGCACCTCAGGAAGTACCATCAATAAGTGCTGACTCTTCACCAGTGTCCTTGGACGAGATATATGGACGAGCAGAAGTGTTTACTACTGTCAAGTGTTTTTAAGTATTTTAATAATCCCCTAGAAAGTACATTAGTGTTTTCACTTTTGTGCTATTCATGGATGAGTTGGTTTGTATTTTTAATTCAATAAGGCACTAGCTAATGAGCATGTGCCATGCCTGTGGACGAATGTTTACATAAGTTTAGATTTTCAAATATATATATATTGTTTTCAAGTATATTATTGGAATCCTTATATGTTCATTCAGATTGATCCGCAAAAAGAAAGCCAGCATGGACGAATGAAATCCTTGGACGCAAGGATATATCGTCCATAAGCCTTCCTCCAAAGGAAGGATGAAAAGGTACATCCGTCCAAAGCAAGAGACGAGATGAAACCTAAACTGAAAATTAAGCTAAGGTCCATCCGTCCAGAAATAGGACGAGATGAAACCTAACCTGAAAATGAAACCAAGGTCCATCCGTCCAGAACATAGGACGAGATGAAACCCAAGCTAAAAATAAAGCAAAGTTTCATCCGTCCAGAACATAGGACGAGATGAAAAGGGCATACTCTTCTAGACCTCAAGACGAGATGAATTCCCAAAAGTGTTCGTCCGAGACGCGGACGAGCAAAGACTTCAAAACTAGCTTAACAATCCATTACATTGGACGAGAAATCGCTAAAAAGTCTAATCATCAAGGACGACAAAATGATCGTCCATAATTTTGGAATGATGAAAAATCTAGCCAAAAGGAATCAATTTACTTTATCTTGGTGACGTAATAAAATTCACCTCCATGCCCAAGACGAGGTGAACTGAATTCCTAGATGGACGAACCACACTGCTGATATGAAAATAAAAATTTCATACATAAAGCTGGAAACGTATATATTCAAACACAATGGAAGTAAAAATAGAAGTATTCATTCCTTTCATGAAATTCAAAGGGTGGACGACCAACGTCCAAAAACCCCTTTAGTTTTGAATATGAAAATGTATATAAAACTCGTCCATAATCCTGGACGAGATGATTGTACTTGCATAAGCTTTAAAATAAAAGAAAGAGAAAAGGCCCAAAACAACGAGCACTTCCATGAAAAGGCAAATAAAAGTAGATTTTCTAAGGAAATAGATTTCACTTGGGCAAGCTCGTCTTAGGGTCGTCCTGAGTGACTTCAGTGTTAGCGTCGTCCATGATGTTGACGTCCTCGGAACTCGTCTGCAACACGGAACTCTCTGTAGCAAGAGGAAGCTTGAAGGAGTTGAAGTCCAAATCAGGATATGCCTCTTTGGCATCAGCACGGAAGTCTTCATAGCCAGCTGCATAATGACTGTTTAGACGATTCTTATACTCGTCAGACTTCTTAAAGGCAGCAATTGCCTCTTCACGTGCCTTCTCCAAAGACGAGGTAAGCTCTGAAACTTGTCCTTCGAGATGGACGATGCGGGTATCCTTCTCTAAATTGTCAGCTTTGAGCTCCTCCACGTCGTTCTTCAGCTTCGTCTCGCTTCCCAGCAGACGATTAAAGTCCTCGGTCAACCTAATGACGTCCCCCTTCTTGGATAAAATCTCATGGCTCAGCTCCTTAACCTTGTCCTTGGCCGTCTTAGCATCTGAAGCAAGCTCCTTGGCTTGACAGGTTGCTGTATAAAACTTTGACATAGCCTGCATTTGGACGAAAAAGAGTTAGACATTTCATTCAAGATAAAATGTTTATACACAAGGACGAGGAATAAACTTACTTTGAAGGTCATGGATGCCAGAGCGTTCAAACTCCTTCACTGACATGTTGTAACATTCGTTAACTTCATGGTCAGTGACGAGTCCTTTGAACGTCCTCCATGCGTAACCCTCATCCAGAACCAAATTAGGTGGACGATCAAAGGACTTGGCTTATGAGAAGCTTTGGGAGGAGGGGGAGGATCAGACTGGACAGGATGAACTATTTGGACGGGCTCCACGTCCACCACAGGTTCGTCCAAATTCACTGTTGGTGGTACGAACTTAGGAACCTTGGGAAGGGAAGTCTTACTTGACTTTTGCTTCTTGTGGCCACGACGACTGGGAAGGTCGTCCAGGTCCACAGTACTTAAGATTGGTTTAGACTTCCTCTTCCCAGCCTGGACGGAAGCCACTTTGACAGTAGGGGCAGCAGCATCCTCGTCCCCGCTAGCCACTGTTTTCTCTTTGTTTTCCCTCATCGTGCTTATCCCTATGACGAGGAAAATTAATTAAAATATATATATATATATATAAATAGATAAATAAAAAAAGAAAGGAGAGCTGAAATAACAAGTATAATGGACGACACTTACTTCGACGAGTGAGCTCTTCGTGACTTAAGTTCTCAGCAGTTGGGACTGGACCAAGTCCCCAAGTAGCTAGACGACTAAAGGTAACTAAGTCGTGGAAAGTCCTTCCTGGAAAGGTGCGAACCACTTCTATCCGGTCCAAGAAAAACTTGTCCAAGTGTGGACGAACGACAGCTGCATCACCAAGATAAAGGGTTAGACGAGTGACAGATAAGAAATTTTAAAGGACAAACAGGATAAAATGGAAAGAAAAACATACCCTCAGGACGAAGACGACCTAGAGAGCTGGTAAAAGGTGGGAAGAGGGGAATACCCACATCAGTTGGGTCCCCAGCCCAATTTCCAGAAATAATAAAAAATTCTTTTTTCCAAAGCCGGTCAGACGAACTACGGCCCGTTATTAAACTGTAATATGAACCTCTGGACGAGAATTGGTAGAACCCAGCAGATTTTTTGATCTCTGAGGGCTTATAGCAGTAAAGGAACTCGTCCACTGTAATTGGACGGTCCCCTTCCAATGCCTCACGCCATAATACTTGCATGGCAACAATCGTCCTCCAACCATTGGGATTGAGCTGGTTAGGCCCAATACCCAACCTTTGGAAGAGGTCTCTGCAGAAAGAGTTTAGGGGAAACCTAAGGCCAGCTAAAAGATAAGAAGCATATACCCCTAAGCCAGAGGAAGGGGAACAACACCATTCTCCAACCTTGGGTAGACGAGGGTTAAGCTCTTTAGGGATTTGATATCTATCTACAAGAGTTTTTAACTTAGCACCGTCTAAGGTGGATGCTACCTCTGGGGCACAACTATAGATTACATCTTCTTCGTCCTCTTCCTCGTCTTGAGGAGGACTAGACGGCTGTCTGGACGAACTAGCCCCAGATCCAGAAGCTGCCCTACGTCGTTGTTCCTGAAATTCCTCTAAGGGAATGCCAGGAACCCCAGACGAGTAATGCTCGTCTGAGGAATCACTACAAGACGAACTATCTACACTACCCTCACTCTCAGAGCCGTCCTGGTAGTCGTCTATCTCTCTCTCGAAACTAGAAGATGAAGACATGTTTGAAATGTAGAGGACTTAAAATGAGAGCCTAAAAAGAAAAAACAAGAAAAGAGGAAATACCTGATGAAACTAGGACGAGAGCTAGACGAGAATCTTGGACGAGTTGGCAGAAGAGAGAATGAGGAAAAAAGTGAGGGGCATGAAAGAGAATGCGCTATTTATAGGCCCCAGCAACAGGGTCAACAAAACGACACTCGCCACTCAGAAATTGACACGTGGCGATCCTTTTGGGAAACGAGATCGACACAATTGGCCAACCAACAGTTTCGCGACACGTGGCGTATGAAAAAGCGAAATTTTGTTAAAATCACGACAATGTCCTGGACGACCCTTTGAACAAAGGGGCAACTGATAGAGAAGTGGAAAATAATCCATCTCCAGATCGTCCAAATGGATCGTCCAGAGCCTACAGCGCAAGTTGATCCAAGAGTTTATCCAGAAGAAGGAGAAACGTCCATGAATAATAGCACCACCCCATAAGTTAAGTCTCCCATGGACGACAGGATCGTCCATGAGGTTCGTCCATGAGCAATCGTTAAATATCCTTGGACGACTAAACCGCCCTACACCAGACGGACGAAAGCTCAACACTTAGACTTTCGACAACCCGCAACTATCTCAACAAACCCTTCGAATAAGTTAACTTCCATTAGCAGTTACCGTTTTATATCCGTTGAGGTAGTTAACTCCGGAGTTGTTGGTTTCCACAAATCCTGGGGAGGTTATTGGACAAATAACCGTCCCAGGCTCCCTATATAAGGGACCGGTCTGAACCCGACAGAGGTAAGATTCTCTCTCAAACAATTTTCCAAAACACTTGGAACTTCTTTCTCTACAAGTCTAACTTCTCCATCGGAGGGGGTTCGACCGGTCTTCTCCGGTCTCCTCTTTGATCGCGTTTTCTTCCCTGCAGGCCATCAACCGTTTCGACAGCCCACCGAAGCCAGGCCATCCACCTCACTGATTCAGAGCAATATCAGTAGTATTATTTTTTTTTTCCAATTTCCCTTACTTTTTAAATCTCACTTTCCTTTTAGATTTATTTAAATGAATAGAAATTTTCAAAAAATCAAATTGAAATGTTCTATCAGGAAAATCATGAAATTACATAAGCTTATTTGTCTCCTTTTTTATTAATTGAAATTTATGTCATATCGATAAAAATTTCGAAAAGGAATTATCATTTCATCCATAATTGAGCGAGATTAATTCAAACATCACATTATCATATTACTAGTTTTAGATTTGATAAGTGTTCTAAATATACAAATTAGAGAATAATATTTTTTTTTTTAAATCTCTTAGCCTTTTGATAATAAAATTTTAGTTAGAGTAATATTTCAAATTTCTTAAAACTTAAGTAATAGAGTTTTCCCTTAAATTTTTTTAAAATTTTTTTTATAAATAGTAAAATACTAAATGGTATTTTTATATATATTAAAAAAAATAAAGCCACTTGATATTTGCTAATTGAGTTTCATATAAAAATACTATTGTGGGGTCAAAGAATTTGACAACCTCGGCCTACCTCATACTAAGCCCAAAACCCACGCCGAAGAGGAAGGAACAGTCGAGGATGAATAAAGAAAGCCCAAGTGGCCCAGAAACATCGCCGAGGACAATTCTGTCCTCGGCCAACCCAGATCCTAGTAGGGAAGAACGGCCCGCCATCAACGGCAGCCTCCCAGAGCATCCCTAAGAAAAAGGACAAGTACTATAGGACGGTCATAGGAGCATGATGTAGGAACAGTTCAAGGAGAAACTGTCACCTTCGCATTGAATGCCCACAACTAACGTTCTAACCGCATTAATAACAAAATGACCTCTGAACAGTGCGGTCTTAGTTGCTGCAACTCACTGAGGGTTTGGGAAGGTGACTGATGGGACAGGCACTCGAGTACTGACTACTTGCATGATCAACAGATGGAGGGCCAGAATCGACCGGAGGGGGATATATAATGTGAGAAATCCTTTAGTAGAAGGGGGGGATACTGGAGCAATCTGCATGATCTTAAAAACCTTTGTAACCTAGCACTAAAGAAATAATAAGAACACTAAGTTCCTCAAACAAAATGCCCGAGGACAGAATTTAATACTTCAGTCCATATTCTTGCTGTTCAATCCACTCATAATCGTGTCTAGTTGTTGTAATCCTCACTAAAACCTAGTTCTTAAACCCATTCTCTATAAATTTATTGTATTGGGTTAGTTGGGCTTGAGTCTACTCATCCAATAGAAGAAGTGCTCGAACCCAATCCCTACAATTGGCGCCGTTGTGGGAAGAACTTGTGTGTTAGTAAGGACAACAATTAAGTATGGTAGGATCAGGCCCTCATCAAGCAGGCTCCCATCAGCTCAAACTGGCTAGATCCCAACAACATGGTAACTTTCCTAACCCTAAATGTGATCGAAATGAAGAAAATGGAAGGTTTCGAGAGGGAAGTGTACACACCACTCAAACCAGCAAAAGCTATTCTCGTGTGGGCAGTCACGTGCTTCAAAGACAAAATAACAACCAGGCCATGCAACCAGAAGAAGTTAGGAGTCATGTATCCCAGAAACAGAACAATAAGTAGGCCATGCAGTGAGAGATAGACGATTTGAAGAGAAAGCTGTGCCATGTAGAACGAAGGCGATCTTATTCTAGGCTTGATATACCCTCCGATGATGAAAGTGACAATGACTATAGGCAAAGATCGAAGACTCCCCCAAGTGAGACATTTTCTCATGAAGAAGAGTACTATCGGAGGCGTAAGCATAAAAGCCCATCTCCTAGGAGCTTGGGAAACAATGCCATGAGTAGGGCATTGGATCAACTCTCCAAGTCACCTTTTACGCACCACATAGAAGGGGCTACACTTCCTCGACGATTCCAGCAACCAACCTTCGCCATTTACAATGGCAAAATAGACCCCGTGGAGCATGTGAGTCAGTTCAACCAAAGGATGGCTGTCCATTCTAAAAACGAGGTGCTGATGTGCAAGGTTTTCCCGTCTAGCTTGGGACCAGTGGCAATAAGGTGGTTCAATGGCTTAAAGACGAATTCCATAGATTCGTATAGGCAGCTAACCCAAGCTTTTGGCTCCCGTTTCGTTACAAACAGCAGAGCTCTTCGGCCTTTAAGTGCTTTGTTGTCGTTATCCATGCATGATGGAGAAACTCTAAAGGCCTACTCGGACAGATATTGAGAGACGTATAATGAAATGGACGACAATTTTGACAATGTCGCCATCAACACCTTCAAAAATAGTCTCCCAGCCAAGCATAGATTGAGGAAGTCTCTAACTAGCAAGCCCGCCACCAGTATGCGCCTCCTAATGGATTGGATCGATAAGTATAAACGAGTGGAGGAAGACCAGCTGTAAGGTTGAGGAAAAGAGAAGGTTATCCCTTAGGAGATGAGAGATTTCAGGTCGGATCGATATAATAGCAACCGTCCAAGAAGAGATTTCGTAGGGCAATCTGGAGTAACCAACACACAAATTGTCAATACTGTATTCCGAGAACCAGTACATCGGGTGTTGGAAAAAATCAAGAACGAGCCATACTTTAAGTGGCCGAATAAGATGGCGGGAGAGTCCACGAGGCGCAATCAAAAATTTTATTGCCAATACCACCAGGACCACAGGCATACCACGGAGAATTGCAGGAACCTCTGGAACTATCTGGACCAGTTAGTCCAAGAAGGAAAGCTGAAACACCTTCTGCATCATCCCAGTAGTCACCAAGGTCAGACCCATCAGGAACCTCAGAGAGATACTACCCTAAGGCCACCCGTAGGGACGATCAATGTAATCTTGTCCGTTCTAGAAAGAACAGGCACGCGCCCTTCACAAGTGTTATCTGTGGCTTGGCGGCCTGCCAAGGAAACCCAGCCAGAGCCGAAGAAGGCCAGAATGAATTTTCATCCAATCTTGAGTTTTTTAGAAGAGGACAAGATCGGAACCATCCAGCCCCACGACGATGCGCTGTTAGTCACTCTCAGAATCGGGGACTACGATGTGAAAAGAATGATAGTGGATGGTGGCAATGGGGCCGAGGTTATGTACCCCGACCTTTACAAGGGGCTGGGGTTAAAACCGGAAGATTTAATGCCCTATAACTCTCCTCTAATAAGCTTCGATGGGAAGCTTGTCATTCCAAAGGGCATGATTAGGCTGCCCATCCAGACTGGCCCAGAGATAGTGCAGGTGAACTTTATCGTGGTGGACACCTACTCTCCCTACACATTTATTGTCGGTAGGCCCTGAATCCATACCTTAGGGGCTGTTGCTTCCTTATTGCATCAAAAGGTGAAATTCCCATCAGGGAACCAAGTTCTCGAAATCCACGGTTTCCAATCCACGGCAAGGTAGTGTGTGGTGGCTGCCATCTCGCATCGTCTCAATGCGGAGTCACCAGCCTCTGCTGAAAAGAATTTATAGCAATCAAGGGCCCCAGTTTCGCCCCCTGATACAATTGCCGAGGAGGCAAAATGCGAAGATTTGGAGGAGGTGGTTATTGGTGGTGACCCAGAAAAGTTCTTTCGGGTAGGGGCTCAACTGCCTTTTTAGGAGAAGGAGGAGTTGATTGAGTTTCTCAAAAGAAATATTGACGTATTTGCATGGGATGCTTGCGATGCTCCCGGGATTGATCCAGCCTTCATTTGTCACCATCTCAATGTCAACCCGACCATCACTCCCAAGAAGCAGCCACCCCGTCGCCCATCAAGAGAGCACGCCAATGCGATTAGGGACGAAGTGGCGAAGCTTAAGCATGTAGGGGCTATCAAAGAGGTTTTTTGCCCCGAGTGGTTGGTCAACACCGTGGTGGTTAAGAAGAAAAGCGAAAAATGGCGGGTTTGTGTGGACTTCATGGACCAAAATAAAGCATGCCCAAAAGACCCGTTCCCCATGCCTCGGATAGACCAGCTGGTGGATGCAACAACAGGCCATCCTCGGATGAGCTTCTTAGATCCCTTTCAAGGCTATCATCAAATACCACTAGCCTTGGAGGACCAGGAGAAGACAGCCTTCGTGACACCAACTGGGAACTATCACTACAAGGTAATGTCGTTCGGTCTGAAAAACGCAGGGTCCACTTGTCAAAAGATGATGACGAGAATGTTTAAGCCGCAGTTGGGCAAGAGCATCAAAATCTATGTCGATGATATGGTGGTGAAGAGTAAAGTGGTGTCCGAGCGTTTAGGAGACCTCGGCAGCACCTTTGGTGTCTTAAAGAAGCATAAGCTACGCCTAAATGCTTCCAAATGCTCATTTGTCGTGGGATCAGACAAGTTTTTGGGCTACATGGTTACTCATAGGGGAATTGAGGTTAACCCTGACCAGATCAAGGCTATAAATGATCTAAAACCACCATAAAACGCCAAGGAGGTCCAAAAGCTTACTGGAATGATCGCAACCCTGAATCAATTCATTTCCAAGTCGGCGGATAGATGCAAACCATTCTATCTCTTGATCAACAAGTGGAAAGGATTTGAGTGGTCCGAGGACTGTATTGTGGCCTTCCAGCAACTCAAGGAATACCTATCTCGGCCACCCATCATGTCCAGTCCTAAAGCCGATGAAGTCCTATATGCATATATTGCTGTGGCCCCCCATGCCGTGAGCTTAGTGCTAATACAGGGCGACAATGGCCTTTAAAAGCCAATCTATTACGTGAGTAAGTCGCTACATGAAACTGAGATCAGATACTTACCACTGGAGAAAGCCATGCTGGCTATGGTCCACGCTACACGAAAGTTTTCCCATTATTTCCAAGCCCACACAGTGGTTGTTCTAACACAACTACTCTTGAAGTCCGTACTTCGGACCGCTGATTACACTGGAAGGATTGCCATATGGAGCACAATTCTGGGAGCTTTTGACATCAAGTACATGCCTCGGACCTCCATAAAGGGCCAGGTCCTAGCTGACTTGGTGGCCGAATTTGCTGAACCACCAGTAGAAATAGTAGCAAAGGAGCGGAACATGGATGGAAAATAGGTTGTAGTAATCTCTACATTAGGACCCTATGTTGGAAGGTGTACGTTGATGGTGCAGCAAATCAAAGGGGGTCCGGAGTGGGGCTAGTCCTAATATCTCCTGAGAATACTATCATAGGGAAATCCCTGAGACTTGGGTTCTCGGCCACGAATAACAAAGCCGAGTATGAGGCCTTGTTACAAGGAATGGCCATGTTACAGAAAATGGGAAGAAAAGCAGTAGAGATGTTCTCGGACTCGAGATTAGTAGTGGGTCAGGTAAAGGGAGAACTGGAGGACAGAGATGCGAGGATGCAAGAGTACTTAAGTCAGGTCAAATGCTTGCAGTCAGACTTCAATCTTTTCAGCCTATCACATGTCTCCAGAAGTGGAAACACTCATGCAGATTCATTGGCCATGCTTGCTACCTCCTCGGTAGGGGGTCTGCCTCGAATTATTCTTGTCGAGCATCTAGATAGAGCAAATGAGGTTACGAAATGCATGGTCCACATCCATGAGGTTAGAATGGGTCCTAGCTGGATGGACCCTATAGTGAGGTTCCTCAAAGATGATGTCCTACCTGAGGAGAAATCAGAGGCTGAAAAAATATGAAGAAACGCCCCTCGGTTCTGGTTGTCCGAGGATCACAAATTGTATAAGCGCTCCTTTTCTGGGCCATATTTACTGTGTATTCACCCAGAAGCATCAGAGTTACTGCTTGAAGAGCTGCACGAAGGGATTTGTGGGAGTCACACAGGAGGAAGATCTCTGTCACACCGAGCCATTACCCAGGGATATTGGTGGCCAGGGATGCAGAAGGAAACGTTGGAATATGTTAAGAAGTGTGACTAGTGCCAAAGATTTGCCCCAAATATTCATCAGCCAGGCGGGGTCCTCAACCCTTTGTCCAGTCCATGGCCGTTCACCCAGTGGGGTCTGGATATTGTAGGCCCTTTCCCAAAGGCAGTAGGAAATAAGAGATATCTGCTAGTCGGCACAGATTACTTCACCAAATGGGTTGAAACTGAGCCATTGGCAAACATCAGAGATGTGGATGCTAAGAAATTCATCTGGAGAAACATTGTTACACGATTCGGGGTCCCTCGTACCCTTATTTCAGATAATGGACTCCAATTTGACAACAAGGCCTTCAGAAGATACTGCTACGAGCTGGGGATCATTAACAGGTACTCAACTCCAGCTTATCCTCAAGGAAATGGGCAGGCTGAGGCTGTCAACAAGGTCATAGTCAATGGGCTTAAGAAGAGACTAGATGACGCCAAGGGAAAATGGGAAGAAGAGCTGCTGCACGTCTTATGGACTTATCGGACTACACCACGGCAGTCAACAGGGGAGACACCTTTTGCCATGACCTATGGGGCTGAGGCTGTTATCTCTCTAGAGGCAAACTTCCCAACGTTGAGGACGACCTCCTTCACCCTGGACAGTAATGATGAACTACTGGGGAAGAACCTAGATCTGATCGAGGAACGAAGAGAAAAGGTAATGATCCAGTTGGCCTATTACCACCAGAAGCTCAAGCAGGGATATGATTCCAATGTGAAGCTTAGACCGCTAGCACCAGGGGACCTAGTATTGAGGAAAGTTGTGGGTGCTGCCAAGAACCCATCTTGGGGAAAGTTGGGACCCAATTGGAAAGGACCATACCGAATTACTTCAATAGCAGGAATAGGTGCATACTACTTAGAAGACTTAGAGGAAAAAGCTGTACCTCATCCATGGAATGTAAATAACCTGAGAATGTATTATTATTAACAAAAGCATTTCTCTAGTTCAAATAAGTCTATTATGATTATATGTCTTGCATTTTGGCAACCGTTTTAGTACTAGACAGAACTAAGGTCTTACATGGTCCTCAAACTCAAACCTATGGGGAAATTAGCTACTTCAAGAAAAATCTAAGTACTAGACAGAACCAAGGTCTTGCATGGTCTTCGGACTCAAACCTATAGGGAAACTAGCTACTTCAAGAAAAATCTAAGTACTAGACAGAACTAAAGTCTTGCATGGTCCTCGGACTCAAACCTATGGGGAAACTAGCTACTTCAAGAAAAATCTAAGTACTAGACAGAACTAAGGTCTTGCATGGTCCTCGGACTCAAACCTATGGAGAAACTAGTTACTTCAAGAAAGATCTAAGCACTAGACAAAATCAAAGTCTTGCATGGTTCTCAGACTCAAACCTATGGGGAAACTAGTTACTTCAAAAAAAACCTGAGTATTAGACAGAACCAAAATCTTGCATGGTCCTCGGACTCAAACCTATGGGGAAATTAGCTACTTCAAGATCCATAAAAGTTGCAAATATGGCCTAAGTACATGCTCGGTACCTCGGATCATACACTCAGCCCCCGCCCCCTAAAAATATGGGTAGACGCAAATTAAGTGTCCCCTTAATGCTGGTGAGTTAGAATTTTAAGGTTTAATTTCAAATATGATATGTACATAGCCATTCTTACCCATTAGGATAACCAATTCATGAGACACAAGGTTCACAGTAATAACAATAGCAATAATAGCAATAATAACAATAAACACATAATGTAAAAAAGAGAAGAGGAAGAAGGAATTTCATTCATTTAATCTAAAAGTTTAATTACAATGATTCCAATGTCCTTAAAAAAAAAAAAAAAAAAAAACTAATACAAAGGTTAGCCGGGTTGCCTATTTCTTCAATTTTATCTTGACCCCTTCCTTGGGGAGTTGAGCAGAAGTGACCTCAGGACCCTTAGAGCCCTTGCTCGGGGGAACAGTTTGGAGGGGCTGAACCGAGAGAGCAGGCTCCTTAGCATGAAGGGCCTGGGCATTGGCCGCAGACTCTGCAGTCTTCTGGGGCGCTTCAGGGTCCACATTTTCATGTGTCTTGGTCGCCCCAAGAAGCTCACCCTCCTCGGCTGGCTCATTATAAGTGGTTATAGCCAGAGCAGCTTCAGACCGAGCAGCCTCAGCCTCCTCAAGAGCAACCTCAGCCTCGGAGCTGGCAGGGGCAGTTTCGCGGATGGCCGGAAGGTAGTATACATTTTCCACCTTCCACAGATCGGATGAAATCTCAACCCCAGCTTGTTTAAGGGCTTCATTCCAAACTTGGGAATAGTAGATCCTGCATACTCCAGGCACTTGAGCCTTGAGAATGGCCTGGGTCTCAGCCACTCCCAAGTCATAAGCCTCCTCGTCGGCTTTCTCCTTGGAGCTCTCGGTCGTCGTCCTAGCGAACTCCGCCTCTGCCTTAGCCCTCAAGGCTTCATCCCTAGCCCACTTTGCAACATTCTTGGCTCCCTCCGCCTCAGCCAACTTCTTCTTCAGATCAACGATTTGCTCCTTAGCAATTTTCAGCTAATCTTCAATCTCAAGTAGGCGCTTCGACTAGCTTTCGGCTTGTCTCTAAGCGCTGGCTAGGCCTGATTCGACGCTATCCCTAGCCCTGGTCATCTCCTTCAGCTCCTCCCTTACCTTCGAGAGATCAACCTCGGAGTTCTTGAAGGCCTGCGTAGCATCCAAGCGCTTGTCACGCTCAAGCTCCAGTGACCTGCTCTATTCCTTAGCGTCCTCTTCCAACCTATAAGTGGCCTGGACGGCCTGCCAATTGAAACAAGCCCACTGTAAGTTAAAAACCAAGGGACAAAAATCACCGGAGTCACAAGTGTTGGAAGTCTTACCATGCCCAAGTATCTCTTAATGCTGAGGAAGACCTCCTGCCTCCTCAGATTCCCCAACTCAACCATATCAGTGGGGAGTAGCAGGGACCTCTCTAACGCGTCGGCCACATAAATACCTTTACCCCCTCGGAAGTCCCTAAGGGAGGTGTTGTCCATCAATGGCTCCCCGTGGAGCATTGGGGCAGGAAGCCAGGCTTAGGGTGCGGATTGAGTGTCGATCTTTTTTTCCTGGCCATGGTGCCCAATCTTTAATTGCTTTGAAGCTCGGGGGGGCTTCATCTCCCTCCTGAGAGGGGCGAGATTTCTCCCCATCCATGGGCTCCTTGCCTTTGGCAGCCCTCTTCCTTTTTGGGTCGGTGGACTCGGGCTGAGAAGGTAGAGTCGATTAGGAAGGAGGAGGAAGTCTGGATCGTGGAGATGATGGCTGTAATTGGGTGGAGGACGACCTGGTCTAGGAAGGCTAAGGCTGGGCTAGAGGAGGAGGAAGCGTGAGTTGTGACTTCCCCGGCACGTCCTTCCCCTGTTGGCCCTCAATTAGGTCTAACAGACTGGTCGGAGGTTTTCTCTTAAAGCCCATTTTAGCTTGAGAAGATGTCCCTATTGATAGGAGATCCACTTCGGTCAAATCGGGATCGCCCAAGTCACCAGAGGGATCCTCGGATAGACTAACTTGGTCAAATACACCAAATTCTTCCTCGGACGGACCCAAATCACCCTCGGCCTCTGCTGCTTGGTGGGATGAAGAAGGGCCTGCCAATAGGATGCCTTCTGGGACAGGAGATCCTTCGGGAAGCAAAAACCCATGCTTTGCTACAGTGATTCTGTGAAGCCGAGGATCGTTAGCTCTGATCACGTGCTTCGGAGTAGGGAATGATTTCTGGATGGGATTATACCCTAGGATCTTGTGAGCGGCCCTAGCTTGGTTGTCAGCTTCGTTTACAAAAACCGCCGCCTTGAGAATGGTTTCCAAATCTCCTCGGTTGATGAGGTGAAACTGTCGTTCAAAGGCGTGTGGATTTGCAAAAAGAAAACATGTTCATATTAGTAACCGAACAGTGCAAATTACGATGGCACAAAAGATTAATCCTCTCCTACTCTCGATACCCCACATGGTTCCCTCTCCTCTGTTGGGCAATGAAGGCCGTCATGCCACTTCCCAAACACAACGAGAAAGTCCTTGTTTAACCCTTTGCTGGTCTCGGGGAGGCACTGAATAAGCCAAATCTTATCGTCCCTCGTCTTCATATAGTAGGATTTACCCTTCAGGTGTTGGAGGTTGTAGCACCAGTTTACATCGTGATGGGTTAACCTCAACCCCATTTTCTCGTTTAAAGCGTCCACACAACCTAGGATCCTAAACACGTTGGCAGCGCACTGGGTGGGAGCTAATCGAAAATGCCTAAGGTAATCCCTCATCACTGGCCCCATAGGGATTCTCACGCCACCTTCTATAAAGGCGATTAGGGGAATCACCACTTCACCCTCTTGCCTTCTAAAATGCCACTCCCCTTCCTCACAGTACCTCAAACCTACATTAGGGGGTATCCTATAATTGGCGATGAATTTTTCCATCGCCTCTTCGGACTCAACCAACTTTTTTAATTTACCCATCCCTAGAAACGACTAAAAAGACTCAGGGAAGGACGAAAGAAGGAGAGGAGTAATAGGAAAAGAAACTTAGAAGAGAGAAAACGCAAGTTAGAGAGAGAAGAAAACTTACAGAAATGAGGAAAAGCTCTTTGGACAGGCTTTTTATGCTGGAAAGAGACTTGAGTTTGGCTAGAGATTTGACTGAACTCAGGATATGTGCACAAGAACTCTTGAGTGCAAAAGTAAAGAAACGAATTGGTTCAAATGGGTATTTATACCTCCAATTAAAAATAACCATGCGGGTTTTCCCGCCCATAAAGTTAAAGAAATCCCCACTGCTAGATTACCATCACAGGGGAGCATAGAGCCGCCAAAATTTAATGAGGGCGCGCTCCGTATACCGAAACATTAGGGACAAGCCTTGGACAAGCGAAGAGGCTCTGGCACTGACGGAGGACAAGACTTAACAAGCCATGATAAAGGCCCGAGGACACCAAAATCCCCCTCTCCGTCCGAGGAGCCGGACAACAGGATTTTGAGGGGCTATTGTGGGGTCAAAGAATTTGACAACCTTGGCCCACCTCATACTAAGCCCAAGGCCCACACCGAGGAGGAAAGAATGGCTGATGATGAATAAAGAAAGCCCAAGTGGCCTAGAAACATCGCCGAGGACAATTCTGTCCTCGACCAACCCAGATCCTAGTAGGGAAGAACGGCCCGCCATCAACGGCAGCCTCCCAGAGCGTCCCTAAGAAAAAGGACAAGTACTGTAGGACGGCCATGGGAGCATGGTGTAGGAACAGTTCAAGGATAAACTGTCACCTCCGCATTGAATGCCCACAACTAACGTTCTGGCCGCATTAATGAGGAAATGACCCCTGAATAGTGCAGTCTTAGTTGCGGCAACTTACTAAGGGTTTGGGAAGGTGGCTGATGGGACAGACACTCGAGTACTGACCTGCATGATCAACAGATGAAGGCAGAATCGGCTGGAGGGGAATATATAATGTGAGAAATCCTTCAGGAGAAGGAGGGGATACTGGAGCAATCTACATGATCTTAAAAACTTTTGTAACCTAGCACTGAAGAAATAATAAGAATACTAAGTTTCTCGGACAAAATGCCCGAGGACAGAATTTAATACTTCGGCCCATATTCTTGCTGTTCAATCCATTCATAATCGTGTCTAGTTGTTGTAATCCTCACTAAAACCTAGTTCTTAAACCCATTCTCTATAAATTTATTGTATTGGGCTAGTTGGGCTTGAGTCTACTCATCCAATAGAAGAAGTACTCAAACTCAGTCCCTACAACTATCTTAAGAGAGCCCTATGATAAAATTCCATTATACAAATTGTAACACGTGTTTAACCACTTAATGCGATCATGAATTTTAGGATTTAACTTTTATTATATACTATATAAGTATATAATATAATATATGATTTGTGCACAATTTGGCCCTTTAAAAATATATATATATATATTTTTAAATCTTTTTTTATATTTTATTAAATATAACTTGTGCCTTAAGTACATTTGTTAACAAAAGGATTTTCTAAAAGGTATATCAATGATGTGCGGAGATTATTTTTTGCGAAGAATAATAAGAAGAAAAAATATACAAGCGAATAGGGTTATAAAGTGTAAACAGGCTATAAATAAGCCAAATTGGCTAGAGTTTTAAAATTTCAATGTTATTCATTTAATTTTATGTCAAACACGATTCAAACTTGAGCCCATCAATAAGGTAGATTACAAAATATAGTTTGGTTCATTTTCTTCAAATAAGTTAAGCTTGTTCACTAGTTACTACCAACCATTTTTCCCCAATCATAGTGTAGGGATAAGGGCCCAAAATTGTATATTGGGCCTTGGCCCCTGGTCGAGGACGTGGTTGGTCTGAAGACGAGTAAACAGTGGTGAAGGTTTTAAGTTTAGAGTCCCATTAGTAGATTGCAAATGGAAAGGTCGGAGAAGATGGGCCAAGGAGGAGTATCTCCTCGGATAAACAAAGTACAGATCAAATGTATATCCTATTATTCAAGGTGACCTTCCAGAAAATTCCACCGATAGGGACGTGCATTATCAACGTACAAGAGGGATGGAAGCTCAGAAATATCTAAGGAAAGGCTGCTGCCACCGCATTAAATGCTCTACAGCTAACTTTCTGACTGCATTAATGTGGAGAAGACCCCTGAACAGTGTTGTCTTGGCTACCCCAACTCACAGAGGGTTTGAGAGGGTGTCCAATGAAACAAATACTCAAGTAGTGGCTTAGATGATCAACAAGTGTAGAGCCAAGATCGTTCAAAGGGAACTATATAATGTAAGAGACTCTCCATGGAGAAGGCGGGGAGAAATCAAAAGAGAAACACTGTAGCCATCTAGAACTGACTTTGTAATCACACTTGAAATAAATATATATAAGGATTGATCTCCTCGTACTGTGCCAATGACAATTTTCTTTAGCTTAGATCAGTTTATCTTCCTTTTCCTGTCTTCTAAATCCATTATACTGGTTGTCCAACTTGTTAAAACCCAGTTTTCCAACCCACTCTCTACAAATTCATTGTTTTGGGCTTTTTGGGCTTGAGTCCATCTATCTTTTGGGCTTAAGTGCTTCAAATCGGATCCTTACACATGGTATTAGTAAACACCATGAATAAAAATTTTACTCCTTCACAGATATATACTAATAATTAATAATTAAATTATAGTTGATATTTTATTATTTAAGTTAATTATATAAAATGATTTTTTTTTATGAACTAATAAAATTTAGATTCACTAACTTTTTATTATTAAAAATTATATTATAATTTTAACACAAAAAGAATTATTTATATTTCAATAAATTATAAATAATAATTTGGTATGTTATAAGCTTGTTTACAAACTTATACAATCAAATATCACATCTACATGAATAAGTGTGTATATATATATATATATATATTTATATTTATATTTATACATGTATAATATAAATATATAGTATTATATATAATTAAATTGTAACTCATATCCACAAACTCATTTACAAATACTTTTTTTTTTTATGTAACATTTACGAACACATTATTATATTTAAGTTTAACTTATTTAATAATTGAGTCAAAATTTGAGTTTGAATTTAACTTATTTATTATATATATATATATTATTGGACCTTAAACTTTTCATATGTACTTTGGATTATTTATAACCCTACAAACGAATTGCGAGTTCAAATTTCAGGGTCACGTCTTCCCATTTGGATTGTATAACTCTTTTTTGGTAATTTGATAGTTAAGAAAAGAAGTATTAAATCTGAATGTCTTATTTAGAAAAATAATATAATATCGTTGGACTTAAATCGTGTAATTGATTTTGGGTGCGTTTGAATTGACTTCAAACTGATTCCGGAAATGATTTTCCGGAAAATTCGGTGTTTGGCTGTCACGGAAAACGTTATTTTCCGGAAAATGATTTCCGGTTGACCATGAATTTTCCCTTTGACCACGGAAAATGATTTCTGCCTTCATTTTCACTTCAATTTACTTCCGGAAAAAGAGAGAGAGAGAGAGAGAGAGAGAGAGAGAAGAGAGAGCCCAGATCAGAGAGAGAGAGAGGGACGATCGCGCCGACGAGCGCACCGCGCCGACGAGCGGCGCGGTGCACGATCGCGATCGTCGATCGAGCGGCGCGATCGACGATCGCGATCGACGAGCTCGATCGCGCTCGTCTCTCGTCGATCGACGATCGCGATCGTTCGTCGATCGACGAGCGCCGCTCGTCAGACGCTCGTCGGACGCTCGTCGGACAAGCGTTTCGCCGGATTTGATGTATTTTCTGGTAATGATTTTACCGAATCAAACACCAAAATTAATTTTCCGTAAAATGAATTTTGTGACAGCCAAACACATGAAAACGTTTTCCTTTCCGAAAAATAGCATTTCCAGAAAATAGAATATTTTTCAGAAATGATTTTACGCGAACCAAACACACCTTTAGATCTAGGATAATTCACCAGTGGTCAATCTGTTGCTACTCTTTTATTTAAAAAGCAGGTTTATGACAAGACGTTTCCAAAACAAAAAGAAAAAGAAAGAGGGCTTATGACAAGACATTAAAGAATAAATAATACTGGGACTGCATTGGACATCATTGGCATATGGTCAACTAGATAAGATAAGATCTCCTGGATGTGATTTTATTTGGCGGTACGCCGGTAACAAATAATAATAATAATAATAATTTAGATAATTTATAACCTTATCCAGCGCGATTGGTATAATTCTATTGTAAATGCTAATCAGGGGGCCGTAGCCTGTTTTTGAAAATAAAACTATGGTTTTAAAATGTTTTTAGTTCTTCCAGAGGGTAGTTTCATTTTAGTCCTTAATTTTTTTCATAAGTTAAATGACAACAAGGATTAAATTGAAATGTATTTTAAAAAGTTAGAACTAAATTGACATATAAAATTTGCAAATTACCCAAACGGAACTGTAAAAAATATATTTAAATCTGAAATTAAAAGTATATATATCGGAAAACTATATAACTAGAATATGCTTTTCTAAATAACTTTTTTTAATTATTTTTTTGTTGATTAGCTTTTCTAAAGGATTGTTGTTTAATCAATTGACATATGTCACATTGTCACATATCACATATCAATCATTATTTGTTTTACATGAGCCACTTGTTTTGGCCGGCAAGAAAATGATAGTTTTACGATGTTCCTACTGTTTTTATTTTTTGGCTGACATGAAAATTCTCTAAAGCTTTAAGCTTTAGAGATTTTTCATGCTAAGGTTACTATGATATGCTTTTTAGTACAAAAGCTTGTAGATAAGGTGTAACATTTTATCAAAAAAAAAAAAAAAAAAAAAGGTATAACATGACACCGATGAGTGAATGTTATGTGATTTAATATATATATATATATAAAACCAAAGCCTTTGCTGACACCACAATTTTTCACGTCAGCACAATATTTAAAAAATAAAAAATAAATAAAAATTATAACTCCTCAAAACCCTAGCAATCTTACCCCTCTCTCAAGTTAAGAAATATAAAGCCACGGTTTCTACAAACTCTCTCTCTCTCCAGACGTAGGAAGCCGTAAAGCATTCAAGATCTACAAAACCCTAGCAACCTTACCCCTCTCTCAAGTTAAGAAATATAAAGTCACGGTTTCTACAAACTCTCTCTCTCCAGACGTAGGAAGCCCTAAAGCATTCAAGATCTGCAATACACGGTATAGATTTTAGCTTATAAAGTTCAGCTTTTGTAAGGTTAGTTTTGTTTATATATTAATTAATACATAGTACTTCGTTCACCATTGAATACTCATCTATATATATAAAAAACCGAAGCCTTTGCTGGTACCAAAATTTTCCACCAAAATTCTAACTGCGCTATCATAAAATATTATTATTAGTATGAATTTTATGGAGTTGCGGTGTTCAAGAATTAAACCAAAATTCTTTTAAATTATCTATAATATTTTGTCCTCTGAAAATTTTATCTCTTTGATTTTATTATATTGTGTTTCTTAAGCTATAAAGAGATTTTCTTTGGTTTCTGCAAACTCTCTCTCTCTCCAGATATAGGAAGCCCTAAACGCACGGTATAGCATTCAAAATCTACAACTCACGGTATAGATTTTAGCTTATAAAGTTCAGCTTTTGTAAGGTTAGTTTGTTTATATATTTAGTCTTTACGTTTAGGTTTAGGTTTAGGTTTAGGTTTTAAGAGATTTATATATTACTACTATGTGGCGGCTAAATTTCCCGTGACATCGGTTTTATGTTTTTAACCAAATACATCAGGAAAGCAAGAGAAGGCGCATAAATATTTAGTCCTTACGTTTAGGTTTAGGTTTAGGTTTAGGTTTTAAGAGATATATATATTACTACTATGTGGCTGAATTTCCCGTGATATCAGTTTTATGTTTTTTTTTTTTTTTTTTTTTTGTTTTATGTAAGGTTAGTTTGTTTACATCAGTTCTTTATCTCAAAGATAAGGCTTTTATTTCTACCGTAAGAACTATTTAGGTATGTATCCCTTGCAAGCACACATGAACTTAAATTGTCTTTTAATATATGCATGTTTTATTATATTTTAATAGTTTTCTCGTGCATCGCACGGGTTAACGACTAGTTTATATTTAATATACAAGCTAATAGATAAGGGGTAACATAACACCAAGTCACTGATGTAATAACTCAATAAGTGAATGCTATGTGATTTAATTTATATCAGGCCATTTAGGTAACAATCTAATAACCTTTTCAAAAAAAAAAATCTGATAACTTTGTACTTCCTAATTCCAGTTTATTAAAAAATTGAATTGGATAACCATGTGGCCTTGTCCCAACTGCACACGAGGATAAAAACATTTGTAATTATTAAAATTGAATTTCCTCAATTAACTTATTAGTAATTTAGTACATGTTTCATGTTTGTTACCATATTTTTAGTTTATTTGAATTATCAACAACTTTTTAAAGTTATACTTTTTCTAGGTACAACAATATATATATATTTTTTTAAGAAACAAACACATACAAAAAGAGTGGAAAAAAGGTTCTAATACAAAAACACATAACAACTCCACTCAAAAGTCATAGTAACTTTTAAGGGAGGATGAGACAAGTTATACTACATACAATACACTTTCTTAAATAATATGGAACAATTACTTTTTTTTTTTTTTGAGAAACAAACACACACACAAGAGAAAGAAAAAAAAATTCTAATACAAAAGCACACTATAATTTCACTTAAAAATCATAGTAACTTTTAATAGAGGAAGACATAATAATACTTTAACACAACTTATTATTTAAACCTCATAAATCAATGAAAACAAGCTCACCACATATTTATAAAGGTTGGACAAAAATTTTAAAAGTACTAATAATTGTCATAATTATTAAAAATAGAAAAATATATAATTTTTATTGAACTTTTCCCGTATTGCACGGGTTTTCTTTTATTTCTATAATCTCCACCTGTACAAATGCCTCGCGGCTCAACAAATTTTTAAATCAAACATGTCTCTCAAGATCACCATCTGGCATTAGTTACCAAAGATTCTCGGAAGAAATTCTTACCCTTCTCAAACGTCAGTCATATGACCTACAACTTCAAAATAAAATCTTGCCCTTCTCAACAAACGTTAGTTGTTCACATTTTGGGTCAACAACACGCCACTTTAACCTATGGTTCGGCATAGCTTACAGCATTAGCATTAGACTCTTAACCATTTTCATAGCTAATTTCTACCAATCCCAAGATTCCCAACACCATTTATGACATTTCCCATTATTTTTCAAGTAGCATATGCATAGTTCCATTGATGTTTCTTGTACTTTATACAATATGTTATCTTCTTGACTTGAAGTATACCTTGTCTGCAAGAATTATGGGCTCATGGATATTCCTACCTAGAGTTAATCAAAGCACAAATTGTCTGAAATACCACTGCCCTGTCAGCTGTTTCCATATGATTAAAAGGATCCAATATACCAAAAAGCACAGCACTGGAGATTGCATAATTGCATAGACCAATTCATATAACTCATCCATCATCACGCTAAGGCAAAAGAAAGAAATAAGACCATTTTTTTTTCGTGGACCACCCTACAATGGTAGCCTAGCTGATAAATTGCAAGTATATACGCCAAAGCATTCTCAGTACCACAAAGGACTTTTAAGGAGAAATGTAAATTGTCATGATTGTGACATTCTAGCTAAGGTCACAAAAAGTTACTTCATTAAATTCCACACATACAAGTGGAAAACAAAGTCATGAAACTATGGAGAAAATGCAATGTAGTAGCATCACATCTCCAAAGCATTTCAAGCAGCCTGAGATCTCTGGCGTTTCACATATTGAAGGATAGGCTCCCTAACCTACAAAAGAGAGAAGGTCACAATTCAATATATTAGACTGGTCCCGCATGAAAATAGTAAAAAACACCAACTGATTCCTTGGACGGAATTAAAAGCATACAGTGCTTGTTTTTCTTGATCGCCTTTCTTGACTGGACCTACTGCAGATAACTCCATCTACCTCACCATTGTAATTTGTGTTTCCATTTGCTCTGCCATTCTCGTACCCTGGCACAAAACTTTCTCTTGAAGCTACTGGCTGCTCAATTTACATAGTGAATTACTTATCAAGTGGCAGTGGGCCAATCCAATTGCAAGACATGTTAATGTTAATTGAAAAGAGTAGATGTTTCATTTCTACATTACCTCCACCCTACTTGTGGGGGTGTTTCCAGGCTCCTTTGTCTTTGAAATTGTCTGCTCACTCCTAATTGAGCCATTTTGATTTATTTCAGATCTCACTTTCATGCGTGTGAGATCTGATCCAATCGAGTGTAGGGCACCACAAGTGGACATGTCGTTGTAGTTGCTCCCTGAAATAAACAAAGCATGTTGTAGTGAAAAGTGCTATTATAAATATATATGGTAAAATCCGTGAAGCTGAACTTTAAGTAGAAAAAGAAACTTTGATCAGGTACCCATTTTCTGGAGCTCGACATAGCTGGATTTGTTATTTGGTTCATTAGTATCGATATCCTGTTCAATTTGAGGGGTCAAAGAAGAATTAGTACTGTTACATTCGAAGAAGATGCAGCTTTGAACAGAAAACTAAGTTTATGGATATTACCATGGCATCAGTGTTCAAAGCTTTCTTGACTTCTAGTAGCTTTTTCTTAGTCATTTCAGAATGGATCACACGCTTGCCTATGTTATAAAATAGATGAAAGAAAAGTAAATTGACTGCAATTTAATCCTGCAAATTTAAGCCAAGCACAAACTTTTCAATTGGGCTGCACAAACCTAGCCTTCTGCTGCCTTTTGCCTCAAGAAAACCATCTAGAGTCATTTTGTTGATTATTTTGCGCACAGTTGTTTGGTTAACTTCTCCTTCAAGCTTGCTTTGAAGCTTTGCCACAGTTACATAATTCATTGGAAGAGCATGATACAAAGCCTGAAAAATTAGACAAAGAAGTTGAGGAATGGCATAAAGAACAAAATTACTGGACACCTCTTATCTAACAGGGTCCCAACAATCTTAAAGAATAAGGAAAAGATTATCCTTATTTGATAATCAGAATTGACAATTTTGTTCTTTAAACCAATCAGAGAACTCGCAATGACCAAAAACTGAATGTATTTGGTGTCCATATGGCATAAACAGTCAATATGCCTTTGTTCTAACTGAATGTATTTGATGGACCATAGTTGTGGATACTGTTGGGAATGTTGCGGATCCTAAGGAAATCACTCTAAATATAAATACAAGAGTTCATGTAGAGTGTAGATGCGGGAAACACATACTAGTTCGCATTGTAGATGAGAAATCAGCTCCATAGACCACAAACTAAGGAAAACAGAATAAATTAAATCTTACCTTCATGTACATGCTATCTTCAACCAGGGGAACTTTGCCACCAAAAGGTGTTGTTTGACCATCCATTTCTTCTTTCACCGTTGTGAATTCATAGTCAGAATTCTAGTTTGTCAAAAAGAAAATAAGAATGAGCTGGCCAGATACAGATACAACCTTCAATATAATAAATGGGGAAAAATGATAAAACAACCTTTTGCTTGTTAATGGTGTAACTGTCCCTCCCAGTTTTTGAAAGAACACCTTCCTTCACAAGCTTTTCCATGATTTCTGAAATTCAGTTTAGATGGAATCAGAAGTGATTCAGTAACAAAAATTGCTAAGTAACGAAACTATGCAACACTAAATGCACTTATTCTTGTTCAAAAGCTTTAACAAGGATTAAAGCATCCAATTACCCTCGGTCAAAACCTGTTACAATAACAGAAAACACTATTATGAATATTACATAGATTGGGTACTATTATAAACTAGGGAAACATTAAGAATTGAAATTTAATCTAAGTAGCTAATTGCACTGACATTCATTCTTTCAACTGTTTGTCCAAAAGAGAACAAAAATCATAAGCCCTTACCATTGAGATGTCCGGGAAATTAGAGAGAATATCAGTAAAGTCAACAGTATCAATGTGACGATCGTTGATCCATTCCTTTACACGGGCCAATTGTTGTTCATCTTCCTCTGGGTCTTGAGTATCATCTGCACGTATAACAGGAATAGCCACACCCCAGTGATACGTCCATGAAACCGCAATTATCAGCCAGAAGATAAGAAAGAAAAGTGCAAAGAAACAATGTTAATGAATCTTTTACTATTCTTCAGGTTTATCTTTAAATTTATCACTCTCATTTCATATAAAAGTAGCTCTACCAACATAGAAATGTGTACTTGTAATGTTACCTTCATCTACCATGCCATTGTTATCTTCCCCTTGCTGATGTTTATCTGTCAAGAATACTATTGTTATTTCCAGTATAAACTCAAACGCAAACTATTTGCAAGTTGGAACATAGGGATAAAGTAATTACCAACTGGTGCAACTATATATTGATTTTCTTCCGAATGGTTGACCTGAAAGAAATAAACAAAATATTAGAGATTTTTTCAACTTAATTTCTATACCTGTACATGAAGATCAAGTCAGCTCCATTCAAGCTTAGTTGTATCCTCAATTCAGAGGGAAATGAAAACATAAAAATAGAGTAACATTGTCGGTTCACCTCACTGTCAGAATCAGAAGAGTCATCCTTTTGCACAGAATCAGCTCCTAAGCTCATTTCATCATCTTGAACATCTTCATTTTCATCCTCACAAGGATCTAGCACACTCTTAACCTGTACGCAAAACCATTTAAGACAAAATTTAGCTCTGAAATATGAACCATTGATCCCAAATATCAAGTCGATCCTGCAATCTTATTCCCTTACCTTGAGAGCTAATACAAGATGCTTGCTGTTCACGTTCCCAACCTCCATTCTCAAAGGATTTTTGGTCCATGGATTACGAGCTTCTTCTTCTGTGCAGCCTTTGAAGAACGGAGGCTCATAATCCGCAGGCTGCAAGGGCAAAAGACCAAAATGTACATGCAGCTTCCATTCATTACAAAAATATACAAAATTCTCGAATGCCACAATTATGTTTAACCAGTCCAACACATTCGAAAACCACAGGAGTTACAAGTTTATGGAATTTCCACATTTAAAAAAGGTCACTCATAACTGCATAACTAGCTTCCTAATCTAAAACTGAATTATAAGAAAACATTGAAAAGAACTTACCGTCACATCATCATAATAAAGCAGCTTCATCAGAATAGTACGCTGAAACAAAAATAATACCAAACACCATACAATCACTTCACCAATATAGTCAAAATCTCATAGAATCTCACATAATCAATATGCACAAAACTTTTTGTCATACAATAATTAGTCTTGTAACCGATTTCATTTACCTCTTCGGGCATCCTATCCAGAGTTCTCATCAACTGAACCAATGTCCGAACCATCTTACAAGCCGAACTCCTAAAAATGTGTAAATTCAAAAACCAAAGCCAAAAAACACGAGAATGGAAATTGTTTTTTCTAGTCCAATATATTAATTACCTCATCTGGTTCGGAGTAATTTCATTCGAGGAGTTATGCCTGAATGTTCCACCCTTTTTCTTGTTACCGGTACGACTGATATCCAGTGAAACCTCCTGGCTATCGGAATTTGAGTAACTGAAAGAAACTGCAGCAGCATATACATTCATAATAATATATTAATCTTCTGAATTTTATCCTATATAACTAGTTTTGAGCACAATACAGTTATTTCCAGTAACAAAATCAGTGAGATCTCTCACTAAATGCAATATTGTGTTATGATCTGGTGCTAAGGCAAGAGTGCTAGAGCTCTCAACCAGAATTTGACACGCGTCAAGTATGACGAATCAGATGAAGATGATCGAAACCTTACATGCATATTCCTCAAGCATTGGTCCGTCAATTGCCTCACAAATGCAGAACAAAAGCGTTTTCAGATACTTCTTCTGCAATGCATCGTATACACCTGCAAAAGCCGCATATATAAATAATCCAATAAATAATCCAATCACACACACACACACACACATGTATATAGATCCTCTTTCAGATCAAGAGGATCTGTGTAGAGTCTGTAGACATACCTTTTTCCATCCAATCAATGAGTCTGCGAGACTCTGCATCCATTGGCATGAGCTTTTTGATCTTCATCTCTGAAAATGACGTCATAATTCCATTGAAAATCATTAACAGATATTTGAATTTAGAGAGAGAGAATCAGACTAAGAAAAGCTTACCTAAAGCAGGAACAGACTTATCGTTGAAGTACTTCTCAGGAAATAGGCCTCTGATGTAACTAATATTGAATATAGCAATTCGGAGCAGATTCCTCGTCTGTTTCAAATTTCAATTAGCATAACACAACCATTAAATTTCTCGATCTTAAATCTCTAAGATCTAGCAAAAAATGAAATGAGAAATAATTTCCATTTGTTTGAACCAAATTTTACATGGAGTACTCGAAACAGAGTATGAAGTAACGAAAAATAATTATATGGATTTTCTAAAAGAAAATTGAATCTGAGTACATAAACAAGGAAAATATGCTCAGATGTAAATTTCTCCTAAATAAATTCAAATGTGATTGTCCGTAATTGAAGTTGAAAGACAGAAAAATCGGAATTCTAATGATGATTACCAGAAGAAGCGAGTCCTGCTCAGTGATTTCAGCTTCCTTCACTTTCTGTGCTACAACCTGAGGAAAACGATTACGTTACAGTGAGATTCTGAAGCGAATGATCAATTGGAACGATTAGAGAGAAGAAGAAGAAGAAGAAGAAGAAGAAGAAGAAAGCAATAGTTTAGAGAGTTTTCTCGGCTCACCATGGCTTCAACGCCTTTTTTCAGAGAGAATTGAGATCGGAGCGAGAGAGACTGAGAGAGAAAAAGCTGAGAGCGTTTTCTTTGAAAATTTGAATCTGAGTAACCAAATGAAAATGTGGCGGGAGGTGAATGAGGAATTGGGGGAATTTATAGACCGTTGTAACTTCCACAAGGAGGTTGAGTCGTGGTGGGCCCTACTCCGTGCTGGCACGGCACGTGTACGTAGAGTTTGTTAGGCCTCTTCACACGCTTCCCCTCTCTCTCTCCCTCTCTCACAACCATTTTTTTCCTTTAAAATGAAATAGTAATTTCTATTGGGAACTCGGTGTTTCTTGTTTGTGAACCAGTGAAAGTAAATAAAATTTGGAATTGTTTGTGAACTAGTGAAAGTAAATAAAATTTGGAAAAAAAGACCTATTACACACTTGTGGATTGTAGATCACACAAGTGGTGAGTCAAACTCACGGTTTCAATTTTTAATATGTGAGTTAAATTCACGATTTCAGTGTTATTATCTATTTGTGTGCATCTACTCAAGTGTGTAATAAATAGACAAAGTTTCTTTTCAAACTTCTTATATATCTCTTTTTTTGTGTGAATTTTGAAAACCTAAATGTTGAACTACATATTCCTTGTGTTCTTGACATTCATATCAAATTTTGTTCAAAGAGGATGTTATTTATTTTTCAATCAATAAACTTATTTTTTATACACAATTTTAGAGCACAAAAACTTAAAATATTAACATTTATTTGATGCCCTAGCATTTTATTTTTGATCTTCTTGAAATTTTTTAAGCGCGAAATATATAATAAAAACATGCAATCTAACGGTTAGATTTTGAAAATTCACACTCAATATAAAGATATATGAGGAGTCTGTAGTATTTTTTTATTCCTAATACACGGATATAATTTGTTACCCTTTTAATCAGCTGGAGCTTAAAATTTAAAATTGAGAGAGAGAGAGAGAGAGTGTGGCACAATGTCTAATACAACATGGGCCAAATGCACCAACCCAATTTCCAAGTCAAGTTAAAAGGGCATGGATGAGAACTGAGAAGCACTCATTTGAGGGGCCGAGCACGCGACTTTTGAATCTTGACACACATATGCAATCAATTTCACTTATAACCGTATAAGCTTAAGCACAGCAACAAGGTTTTTTTTTTTTTTTTTTTTGCCTCCATTTAATTAGACAATATTTGGGAGATTCAAATTCAAACTATTTTTGCATACTTAATCCCCAAAGCCAAAAAAAAAGCAGTTGATGTTATTAGGAAAGCTTATCAAGAACACCTTTCTGCCCGGTCAGCCTACAAATCCGCCATAGCTACTATTTGGTCTAAACCTCCTCTCAGCTGGATTAAAAATAACTTTGATGTTATCAAGCTCCATTGGACTTCTTTTCGCAATTGGACCCTTAACCATCTCTTCTCTTCTTGACTGATTTTTCCACCCAAAAGTGAGAAATGGGTCCGGGACTCTCGGGCCCTTCTTTTGTCCAATATATTATCTCAATTATCCAAAAAAAAGAGGCACAATATGGCTTCTCTCGTTTCATCTAAGTTAAAATAAATTGGCATCAGATACTAATTTGATTATCTCAATTATCCAATCATGATAAGAATTCTAATTAAACTGCATGAGGGCTTGCAGTTTATAATACAACAATTGGTGTCACTATTATTAAAATTCCATCCCCTCTTCCCCTCCTAAAGCCAAGTTTTCATTTCTATCATCACCTGCCCACGGAATACATATTTGAGTCTAGTAAGTAGTAAGATTACTTATTCCCAGACTAATTTTATCCATTAAGCATGCCTGCATGCCATCTTTGTTGTATAAATTGTTGATTGTATCCTCAAATGATATCCCCCTCTTTCTTCTTGAAACACAACCTAACTTAATAAAATACAATGGTGTTCCAGAACGGACAAATGATACAGAAGAAAAGCCAGAACAAAGGGCAACAAACATTTAGAGCTCAAATTCACATTTGAAGGCTCATCTTTCAAACGGGTCTCCTCTATTTGAGTTTAGAGGATAAGCTGCAGCTGCAATTTTCTCCCGAAGGTTGAATTTCTTTGCTATCAGTGGCCGAACATCTTCGACTCCTACCAAACTCTCCAAAAAAGGAAGTAATAAAAGCAGTTCCTTATCTGAACGATCATCAAACCAGCTTTCAATTGGAATTCCATTGTCAACTTGGAAGCCAAATGCCTAAGAGAAAGTCAACATACTTGTTAAGAAATTAAGATTTCCAATTATTTATATTACATAAAATAAATCCCATGTCAAGGATGCACAACTGGCACTATCCCAATGTTGAATTCTCATTAACAAAAAAAGGGGGTGGGGGGGATCATAAGTTGATGATATTCACTTCTTGGAGTATTATCTATAGAAAGTAACAGGTTTCAAGTTTATCAGCTATGCTGAAGCAGGCACTCTTCATGTTCATTTATTTCATGCAGAAGAGAGAGCTAAGACAGTACCTGTGGAGAATTGTCAATTATGATTACACGTGACAAATCACGACCAAGAATTGTCAAATCTTTGAGGTAATTCCCATCCACATAAACACAGGAGTCACGGTAAACACGATGACGGAATACCTTCCTCTTTGGATCAAGTACATTAAGTAGCTGCTCTGCATAAATACTTTGACTAGCTGTAAATATAATAATCTCAAAAACGCTGGAAACTCTCTCCAAGAAATCTCTGAGATGAGGACGGCATCGAACATAAACTGTATGCTCCTGGAGGTTAAAATTTACAGGAAAAGTGAAGTCTGCATCATCACAAGGTTCTAGTGTGGAGTGCACCAAAGTTTCTGCAAATCAAGGCCACTCTCAGCACACAAGCTCAGATTTCCAAAGTTCAAGCAATTCCCTCAACAAGCAAAATCAGTTCAAGAACAGGGTAAAATATCTATATTTTTTAAAAAATAATATAGAAACGTTGACTTTTGGCCCCCAAAATATCAAGGTGGGTTGTGAAAATAAGGCTGATTGGCTACTGTAGTTCAGTTCTAAACATCAACCTGATCAAGCATCATATTGCAGGAAACTAGAAGCAGTTGCTGCTTATTGATGTTCCATCCATCACTTAATGGGAGATAAATGGCAGAAACCTAAAAATAATGAAAACTAAAAATACACACTACAAGACTCAACGTGAAAATAATAATGAAGGTGACATATTATATATAACTATTTCAATTTTCTTACCATCCAAGTCCAAAACAAGTGTAGTAGGAGGGCAACTCCGCGTTTGTTTCGGTAGCAGCATAGGCCGAAAAGTTGGGACAACTGCTGACAAGTCTGGTAAGTTTTTTATGAAAAAATAAGGATCAAAGTCATCAAATTCCTCATATTGATCATCCTCCACATAAACATCAGCTGACATAGAATCTTGACCATGCTCATCAATGCATTCAAGCTTAGAATTTTTCATGGCAAGATATATAGCTGAAACTTCAGATGAGAGATTTGCTCCCTCCGAATCCGCATTACAACAAGAATCTATGGTATTTCTACCTACAGTATGTGTCTGATCAAAGCTCTGCGAATTAAAATTTTTTGTATCTATATCCATATCATCAGGGAATGTTACTGAAGTTACTGCATTCTCAGTGTAATTCTTCTCTTTCCCAACAATGGGTTCAGAAATTTCTTGACCAATATGAACATTCAACACATTATTCTGGGAGTATTCCATTTCATGATCTTGATGATATTTCTGGTCTCCACTTCCAAAGTATTTCACAAAATCAACTAGAAAGGGGGAAAAAAAGTTAATAATGTATAGTGAACACACAGCTCAAACTGAAAGAATATACACTAAGATCTGTATAGCATTATTTTTGGACAAGCCTCTTAGCAATTATTTAAGGGAAGCAAAGAAGCACAATTACATTTTAAAAAATTAAAGAACCAATTCTAATAATCTACCTCCATTGGTGATTTCCCCTCCAGCATGTTTAGAAATGTGAAACGATGGAGAAAATATGGTTCCCATCATGCGATGAGCAGTTTCCTCATTGCCACTCTGCAATATGATTTAAGAAGTGTTGCAAGAGAATCTTAGATATTTCATGAAGCACTCACATTAATCATCCCATTATGTTTTTAAAAGAGAGCATGCCATCAAACACCAAGACATGCCCATGCAAACACACATGGTATGGCTGAATAATTACCTTACATTCCATAGAAGCACCATTAATCACATCAGGCCCCAAACAAACATCGGAAGCCTCATTATGCAACAACTCATACTTAGCATTCAAATTTGTTTCCACAACAGGCTCCCTCTTCTTCTTGGGAAGAGCTCCAGCTGAAGTTATGGAGGGAAAATGACAATTACATTTACTTCATAAGGGAAAGATTTTTTCTTTTAAAATTTTTGAAAAAGGTGCACTGAAATAAAAGATACCATCATCTGAAACTTATGCTGATATAGTCATCTAAATCAGTTCTACTGAACTTGATTAGAGAGCTAAACATCATCAACATTCCCTAATTGTGCAGAACAGTGTATTTACCAACTAATATATTGCATTGTGGTTGTTACTATTGTACAAATTACAAACTCCTGATTGAACATATTACAGGACATAAATAATATGTTTAATTTTACTAAGTCTCACTGTGTGTAAATTCTATGTTTTATATTAAACAGTTTGTTACCAAAAATTTAACACCCATTATTTTTGGAGAGGTTGGTTTCCAAACTTTAATGCGACCTATTGCTTTCGGGGGAAGGTACTTGCCCACACACCAAGGCCCAACCTAGGATTATAATTCTATAACAACTTTAAAAAAATGGTAGTCTTTCCCCTTTTTTTTTCGCCCGTCTCTTTTCTTTTCTTTTCTTTTTAATGGTAAGTTACACACGCACCCAATGGGTCTTGAACCCACAATCTCACCATCCCCCTAGAACTTATAAGGGTAGGAGGTTCTAGTTGAGAAGGGCCCTCTTCTTTTATTATCTTAGATAAACGATACAAGAATGGTCCAAACAGGATACTTTATACGACAGACAAGCAAACAAAACAACATAAATATAGACATTTCAAAAGTTTGTCATATAATGGATATTTTGCCAATGACAGTGAAATTCTAAAAATGTAATTGTACTTTTACATGTAAAAGCAGGTGGTTTATCACAGTTTCTTGTTATTACAAAGACTGATAACACCAAACATCACATTATTTTTCTAGGGAGGAGTGGGTAGTTGTTATGATTTCAACTTTGATGTAATATAGGATAAATATGTACAACCAACTTGTAACACTATTCACATGCGATCATGAATACCCACAAACATTTTAGGTACTAATATATGAAACTAAAAGTAAAAACCAATTAATTTCAAAGAGAAAATTCAACTTCTTCTTTTTTTTCATATAATTGAGAAAATTCAACTTAAGCTAACAATACATGACATGAAAAAAATAAAAAAGAATATATATAAGAAAACCAGTATTGATACATGATATGATACTTGGAATACTGCTCCAGTAGGACCAGCATAAGTTAGAGCACTTCAATACTCAGTGTATGAAGTGAAGGACGGCTCATAATGAACCATTTGTGAAACTTTTGACCTCCTACTATAAAAACTTAAGAAAGCTACATAAACTATTATTGTAATAAGCTTTTCCAGACGTACAAACATGCACAATTTTTTCCCAAGGTTATAATGAACAAGTAGGAAGATAACAACTTACCTTGTTTCTGCTTTCTAGCTGAAGATGTAATCAAGTCCTTAACTTTTACTTCTACAGCTTGAACTTTTTCAGAGACCTTCTGCTGAGCTCTTGTAACCCTAGAACTGACATTCTCTCGAGCAGCACTCCTTCCAGGATTTTTTTTCTTTGTTTGCATTTCTATGTTGGGAACAACTCCTCAATCTTGAGAAAGTTATTGATACCAACTTGGCTTAAGTAGAAGTGCAGAACAATTGAAAATACAGTTCCTCAACAGAATCTCCTCTTTTTTTGTGATAACATCTGCCAGACAACAGCAGCCAAGGATAGTAAACCCACCAAATATGTGTGAGATTAAACAGAGTATGGTTCAAATGTTTGCAATAACAAAATTAAAGAAAAATTCTAGGGATTCTCCAGACATGCTGAATGGTAAAAACCACATTCTATACATGCAAAAATTCATCAGATCGAAGGTAGGGTGGAAAAATATGATCCACCACCTCTCACTATCAATAAAGATTAGTGTGTGCCGCACATAGCACGCTATGTACACACTTGTAAAGAAATGAAAGTTTATTGACTAAGAGTGATCAACACCATGGTATAATGAACATTAATATCCCAATAGCTATGGCTTAGAAAATTTTAAAATACATATATATATAAATAAATAATTTCATAAATTCATTTTCATTAGCAGCATGACATTAGCTAAAGCTCGAATCTTTATGATCTCTACAGCAGATTTTCCACATTCATTTGACAATACTACATATGGCCTCTTGATAAATAGATTTCAGCAGCATCCCTTACTGGGTAAAAACAATTGACAAGAATAGAGATAGCCCTTCTATAACTTTACAAGCACATAATGACATATAGACCAGATTCAATTTCAAGTAATATGCACTCGATTCTGTAACAAGGAAACCATTTGGCTTGCCCAGAATTTGTTAAATCCATTCATGAATTCAGAAACACACAACTCTCTAATTTTTCCATGCTTATAATATAGACCCATTAAACAGAACCTAGAGCTTTAAAATTAACTTCTTATGAAAACAAAGCTCAAAATTAACAGTCACATGATCATTAATCAGTAACCATAAACTAAAAGCTTAAACCCAAAACCCTAAAAATCACAACACTTTCAAAATCACTAGCTCAGATAGAATCAAAACAGCAAACCCACAAACAAATTAACGGAACCCATAACCACTAAACGCCATATCAGCATCAAATTCGAGAAACCAATACAATGAAGAATCATAAAATCACAACCAAGCTGTGCACAATAACTGAGCAAAACCCTAAAAGTAAAAAAACTTCATGAAACACAAAATCGAGACCAGAAAACAACAACTAGAGCTACAGCTAGAGCTAAAAGCAACTAAAAGTCAAGAATTGGTACCTGATACAGAATCAAATGGAAATGAAGACCATAAAAAGCTGAGATCGCAGTAACTTTTTTTTTTTTTTTCCTGTGATAAGAACAAAATGGAACGGTAAATTAGTTCACAGGAAATGAGAGAGAAGTGAAACTTGAAGAACTAAAACCCTAGATTTTGTTTACCTGTGTGAGCAGGGACTTCGCTTTGGAGTGTTCGGAGGTTTTTCCCTCCAAAGGTTGGGAAAATGAGAGGGAAAATTATGAGGGATCGAAAATTATTTTTGTCTGAAAAAAAAGGAGGATTCCAGGATAAAATAATATATTACGGGAAATTATTTTCTAAGAAGAATTTTGTTTTCCTTGATTTGAAAAAGTTTCTTACTAACGGGCCTGTAAGCAATTACGTACTCGCATAGATGTTTACTCGCTCTTCTAGTGGCCACGTGTTGTACTTAGCAAGACGATTAGGCAAAGGTGTGGAATGTGGATTAAAGGTAGCGAGTATTACTGGTTTTAGTATACGTGAGAGTAAAGAAAGAGTGTCTATTTTGTTTTACATTTGAAAGAAGGGTTATTTTGTCCGTTGGAGGACTGGGTTTGCCTTAATTTATTTTTCAAAAGGAACTCTATTTCTTGAAAATTTTAGTGGGAACCGTTCTTTCTACGAAGTTTACCAAGTAAACCCCATTGCCGGCAGAAGTGTTTACCAGTCAAGCCTATTTTATAGAATCTGAAGTCAATCAACACAAAGGTTGACTTGCAGTCAACCCCACAATGACTTCAGCTAGGCAAAATATAAGTTAAGCTCCTGTCAATGTTTTTACGTACGGACACGTGATTATTTTAGGACTCGTATTTGTGTCTCCTCTAACAAACACGTTCAATGAAAACAAATTGAGTCCATTTATTGTGGTGACAAGAAATGTGTAAGGTTTGTCTCTGAGGCCTAGGCCCAAAAGTAGGTGGTTCTGGTCTAAAGGACCTTAGACAATGAATTTGTAGAGAGCGGATTATAGAACTAGGGCTGGACGAAGTGAACGTTAGTTAATTGCATGTCATGCAGCAGTTTGAACGTAAGAATATCTCCTTAATGTCCACAGGATACTTAGTCCGAAAAAACGTATGGGTGCACCTCTAGTTCTGATTAAAGACTATTGCCTTGCTCTTTCTTCCTATCTCATTTTTGTTTTCCAATTTCCGATCCCTTCTTCATGGGGATTTCCTTCTCTTATATAGCTTCCTTAAATTGATAAGAACCTTACACTTGTTAACCTTCCGGACCTTCACTTGAGTGTCTGTCCCATCGGACATCCACCTTATCTTTCTGTGAGTTGCATTGACCAATGTAACACTGTTCGCCTGTCTTTTCCACATTAATGCGGCTGGAAAAGTAGCTTCCTTGCATTTAATGCGGCAGTTGTAGTCTCCCCCTGGACGTCTTACATTTTCTTCATTCTTCCTGCTTTGTGAGGCTCATCCTACTACCCACATTTGTTTGGGATGATTCTTCACTGTGGATGGGGCGCACATTGGGCCCGTATTTGGTGTGTCCGAGGAGACATTTCTCCTCGGGCGTCTTTTTAAATGAGTTGGGCTCAACAGGGTTGGGCTGGAAGTCTTTTGGTCCCCCTTTTCCCTTTTGGTCATGGCTGGACTCCGTGCGGGGCCCAAGGCCCATTGTTGACTTGGGAATTTTACCCCTACAAAATGTTTCCCCAAAAAAAAAAAGATTCTAATATTTTTAACATGTTTTGATTATTATCAGTATAATCAAAAAGTATAAATAAAAGATAATTGAGAATTCTATAAATTCAAGTGTCAAAAAAAGTAAGAAATGATGCTAAAAAAAGTAAATTGAGAGAAATTTAATAAGAAAAGTCTATAAAGTAAGAGATTAAGGAGACATTCAACCTAGTTGAGTTTATATTTGGAGATGTAGAACCTTTAATCTTGCTTTGTTTCAACTTTTTATTTCTATTTTTTATGCATGTGTGTTACAATGCACCTCATGATAAATTTATCAATATTTACTGTTAGTTATATTGTTCTCATATTAGTCACAAGATATAGAATTAGGATGATTAATCTTGTGACTTGATTTTCCCATTTAAGGGTTTTTTTAGACTATAATTTTAAATCCAAAGCATAAGACAATGTCTAATGTTGAATTGCCCTAGCATTTTGGGATATACCTAATGCTGTGGATGGCTATTTGTAATTTTGTATTAGTCTCATTTTCCAAACATTAGATAAAGATCATGACATTTTTTGGGAGGAAAAAAAAAAGACATATAACTTCAGTATTAAGTAATACTACAATTAAAAACTATTTTAAAATATTTTAACAAATTGTTGATATGGCCAATTTTTATTAATTTTCATCTAAATCCACTATTAACATTATTTTTTTCACTTATCACAACAGCAATCACCACAACAACAAATTGTAAAAAGTATTGTAAAATAGTTATCTCATGCATTTTCCCTTCAGTCTTAGCTATTGTGCCCGCGGTATACAACGGTAAAACCACCAAATTCAAAAAAAGGGAGCGGAATTCTAAAAAGCTGAAATAAAAACCGAAAGTTGTGAGCAATTTGTTAGAACAGAGAGTCCTATGGTAGCATATATAAATTCCTATAACTCAAAGGGTATCGTAAAAAAATTGTATTATTTTCTAACATTTCTGCCGTGCCTCGTGGGGAGAATCTTTTTGAAATTTTGAAATTTCATCTCTCCCTGTGACGTCAGGGCCTCCGCGAGTCAAATTCTTTGCTCAATTATTTTTGTTTTTTTTGGGTTGTGGTTGTGGGACTCGAGTTGCCTAAAATCCATCCAATGTGTCTACCACGTGTTCCATGTTTGGGTTAAAAGCCCACGCACCAAGTTTAGACATGGGTTCGAGCTGGACCATTCTGTAGGAATTCTGGTTCAGGTCACTCTATAGAGCTTTGAGACCGGCCCATTAAACTAAGTTGAGCTTCCTACAGGTATTTGTCTTGCAAAAGGTTAAAGGGTTCAGTGTACACGAGTTGGGGAAGTGGGCTTTTAACAAGTACATAAATATATTCAGGGTGGGTTAACAACAATAAAATGAAGCTCTTAACTCATAGCTGTTAACTTATGCCAAAAAGAGTTCGCATGTGAAAAGCATGTGAGTAGCAACAGTTATATAGAAGCAGTTACTTTCAGCCAAGGATCATGGAAAGGTAGGCAATTGCAATACAACACATAGAAATGCCAAAATCAATGTATAAATAGGAAAATGCTTCCTCGCACATGGATCATGGAAAGGTAGGCAATTGCAATACGACACATGAAAATTTCATAATCCATGTATAGGTAGGAAAATGGAAGGATCATGGAAAGGTAGGCAATTGTAATGCAACACATGGAATTGCCAAAATCCATGTATAAGTAGGAAAATGCTTCCTCACACAAGTCACACACACTCATCTATCAAATTAGAGATATTGATTCTCTCATTCCAAGCCTATGGAGGTTATCACTTCATACTTGTAAGTGTGTCATTAGCTCGCATGAATCGGGCTTGTAATTTAGGCTTTCTTAATTTCGGCATTTTAATTGTGTGACTCTTATTACGAGTAAAGTATCTTTAATTTCCTTATTTTCATTATTAACTTGTGCTTAAAAAAAATCCTATTAAGTTAGGCTGCACCGAACCCATCCTCTTTGTGCAAAGTGACTTTCCTACTTTGAGGAGTGTTTAATCACTTTGAGTAGATTGAAAAATGGTTTGTACTAAAAAATGATGAATTAGAGAGAAACTTTGTTTCAAAACACCTAGGGGCACAAATGCAACTTTCTCTCCTCTAAAAAAAAACTAATTTAGGTCAACTTATTATGTTCCTTTTATACTCTGACAAGTAGGGCTCGAAATACATGTGTTTCACCAACTTTAACAACTTATTATTAAAAAAAATCAAGTTCCTGCAATCTTGATAAATCATAGTTTCTATCGAGGTAGTTTGACATATTGAGGTTGCTATCGAGTAGACATAAACTTCTCTTTCTTGGGTTGACCATAATTTTTTCCCAATACTCAAAACTCCATCATCAACTTTGCAAATTCAAGGTAATGTTTGTTTCTAGTTTAAATCTCAAATATGAAGCTATATGTGTGTGTGTATATATATATATAAAAGGTATGGAAAAAATTAAATACACCAAGAATTACATTAATGGATGAATAAAATTGATTGTTGTGTTTGCATGCTTGAATTGTTTTCATGACTTTCGTACGACTTGAAAACGTTGTATTGTTGTGAATCAAATGTAAAATGGATTTTCGAATTTTAAAAAATTATGAAAATAAGAGTTTTTAGATCAAATTCAATTGAGGTATATATATATATATATAAAAGAGATTTGTTTTGTTTTGTTAGTAAAAAAAAAAAACATTGTTGCTTTCGTTTTTATTTTGAGAGAGACCCACTGACTCACTAACCACATGTCCGGATTATGGTTATTTTAAAAAAGTTTAAAATTTTAGGGAGCCACAGCCCCATTGGTTTATCTGTAATTATATCCTTACTCACAAGGATAATAGCTAGATTCTTCTAAACTTATTTATTAATTCTTACAATGTGGTTAGATATATGGAAGTCTCTATAGGTTCCACTCGCTCTTTCATACCACTTACACAAAAAAAGTAGACACTCAAAATCAAACTCAAACTATATGCATTCTTGAATTAATTTACATTCGATGATCTCCACCAAAAGTATAGGTATAATTTTATAATGAAATTTAAGATAAAGTTGACAAAAAGTACTTATTTCTAATTAACCAATTTTAATAAAATGGCTTTATTGTTGTGAGCTGACATTGTTCTTTGACTACAGTTTCAATTTAAGATATCGATTTTTAATTTTGGGGCCTAGGTACAATTTTATATATATATATATATATATATATATTCTAGGGGCATGACCCTTTGGTATAACTATAATTTTGTTCCTACTTAGAAGGATAGAAGCTAGATCCTTTAATATTTGTTTACATATTCTTACAAAAATGATATGGCTAGGTATATGGATTATGCAAGGCTCCATAGGTTTAATGGGTATGTCTAAAACCCACTTACACAAAAAAGAAAAGAAAAAAGAAGATACTCAATTGTAAACAATAAGCATGCTTGAATTATTTTTACATTCAATGATTCCGTCAAAGATACAATTATCCTTTAATAATGAAATTTAATAAATTAATAAAGAAAAGTAGGTGTTACCAAATAAACTTTAATAAAGTTTATGAATTATCCTATTTAGGAAGAATTATGTATTATCTTAAATTCTGATGCTTCTAGTTTGTATTCCTTAAGGCTTTCAACTAGTACTTCACCTTTTATGTTTAGTTAATTTATGCAGATTATCCATTTTAACCACACAAAAAAAAACTTTAATAAAATAACTTTATTGTTGCGAGTTGATATGGCCACTAAGTCACTTTAACCTCTTTGGTAATTTTTTTTTTTAAAAAAGGTGCTACCAGTCCTAGTAATTGATTATTGATACTTTGATAGCTTTGTTGGTTAGGAATCTTTTTCTTTCGGTTTTTTTTTTTTTTTTAAAATAAATTTTTTGGTGGATTGATATTTCCCAAAAGGTTTTTCATCAAGCCCAACTATGTTTCAGACTGGAGTATCCTTGTGTAAGGAGCCCAGCCTAAATGAATGAGCCTCAAAATTTATTCCCAATTTCACTATATATATCACAATTTTATTTTATTTATCCAAACCCATCAAAGATGACTTGGACCAGCCCATGAGCAATTCTAGGTAAAGCGCTCAAATATCGGTGAGGGGCTGCGGGTAGGTAAGCAGGTGGGGGCAACTCAACTCATCCTATGATAAGACCTAGAAGGCGACCATATCTTTTTTCAAATACTCTCTCGGGATTCGTTTGAATTGAACTTATTGTTGCTGAAACTGAAAACTGAAAACTGAAAACACTGTAGTAAAATAATTTTTAAATGTGTGAATAGTACCGTGGGATCCATTTTTAATATTTTTTAGTACATGAACAGTGCTGTTAACAGTAATAAACAGTGTATGAACAGTAATTTTTGTCTCCTGCACAGTGAACCATGTGAGGTTACTGTTCATGCACAGGAAAAAAAAAAAAAAAAAGTGGAAAACGTGAAACGTAGAAATGCTGGACGCAAACTCAGTTCCCAAACGCTCACTCAATCTCTGTCATTGGTTCGCAAATCCAAGGTTTTGTTTCTTTCTAGTGTAATTCTCAAATATGACTATATAAATGTTTTAATTTATTTTGGTAATATAAAAATGAAATACATCAAGAAATACATTATTCAACGAATAACATTGAGTGTTGTAGTATTATCATACTTGAATTGTTTTCATGTCTTTTTTAAGACTCGAAATTGTTGTATTGATGTTAATAGATAGTGGATATTAAATTTGTTAAATCAATTTTTAACGAATTATAACATAGGAGTTTTTAGATTAAATTATAATTAATTCAATTGAGGTATTTAAAAAATATATAAAAGAGTTTTTTTTTTTTTTTTGGGTGTGTGGTCGTCCATAAAATAGCATTGTTGCTTTCGTTTTTATTTTGGGAGATTGCCACTAATTCACTGACCACACATCTGGGTTATGATCATTTTAAACTCTGGGTTATTTGAACTTACTTTTTGATATATATCAAAAAGTTTAAAATTCTAGGGGACCATGGCCCCTTTGTCTACTTGTAGATTTTTTCCTACTAGCAAAGATAGCAGTTAGATTCTACCAAACTTATTTACAAATTTTTACAAAAATGAAATGGATAGATACATGGAAGGCTTTATAGGCCCGCTTGCTCTTTGATACCATTTACACAAAGAAATAGACACTCAAACTCAAATTGTATGCAGACTTGAATTGTTTTGCATTTGATGATCTCTACAAAAGTATGATAGAAAAAGTTTACATCCAAATCAATTTGGAGTAAACTTTCTTCAACCCACCACATGGAGGTTAAAAAGACCATACACATATAATTTTAGTTATGTGACTTTTTAAATGAGTTATGTGATTTATTTAAATAATACACAACTTGTCACATAGTGGATTGGAGAAGATTCTTTCAAATTGATTTGGAAGAAACCTTACCATTTTATTATGAAATTGAAGATAAAATTGACAATAAGAAGTACAAATTGCTGACTAGTCAACTTTAATAAAATAGGCTAAATAGCTTTATAATTATGAGCTAGCATTGTTCTTTGAGTCTACTTCCAAATTAAGATATCAATTTTCAATTATATATGAAGTTTAAAATTCCAAGGACCATGACCCCTTGGTTTAACTATAATTTTGCTCCTACTTTTACAAGGCTAATAGGTACATCCTTCAAAACTTATTTACAAAATCTTACAAAAGTGATATGGTAGATATATGGAAAAATTTTGTTCCTACTTACAAGGCTAATAGCAACATCCTTCAAAACATGATTATAAAATATTACAAAAGTAATGTAGATATATGGAAGATTCTATATGCTTTATTGAGCTGTCTAATACCACTTAAACAAAAAGAGAGACTCAAATTCAAACTATAAGCATAATTAAACTACTATTTAATATTCAATGACTTCCATTAAAGATATAGTTATCATTTTATAACAAATTTTAAGGTAGGTTAATAAAAAAAGTAACCATTAGCTAGTTGATCAGCTTTAATAAAGTAACTTTATGGTTGTGAGTTCACGCTCACTTTACCTTTTGGGAAGAAAAAAAAAGGCCACTAATCCAAATAGTTAACACTTTGGTAAATTATTTGGCTATGAATATATACATGTGTGGAGATTTTTCATCAAGCCAGACTATATTTCGAACTGGATTGAGTTAGGTTAAGCTGGTGGTTGAACCGTTGAAGTCTCATTGTGAGAAGCTTGGCCCAACCTAAATGAATGAGCCTCAAAATTTATTCCCAAATATGACAATTTTTATTTGTTTAAACTCCAAACCCTTCAAAGATGACTCGGACCAGCCCATGAGCATGTCATGGTCAAGCACTCAGTGAAGGGCTGCGAGGAAGCTGGTGGGGGCAATTCTTTTTGCAAAGTTATTTGTGAGCCATACAATATTCCCCGTGCATTTGGATCTCCAAATAAATGAGTTTAACACTTTGAACATTCTAAATCCAGCGTATTCTTTTAACAAAAAAGCAAAATCTTATTTACAAAATCTTACAAAAGTGATATGGCTAGATATATGGAAGATTGTATAGACTTTATCGAGCTGTCTAACACCACTTACACAAAAAGAGAGACACTCAAATTCAACTATTTTATATTCAATAACTTTCACGAGCGATATTGTTATCATTTTATAATAAAATTTAAGTTAAAGTTGATAAAAAAGTAGTCGTAGATGTTAGTTGACCAATTTTAATAAAGTAAATTATTATAAGCTCAAGGGACCCACCAAATTCTACACTTTGGTAAATTATTGGCTTGGAATATATGTGTGTGAAGATTTTTTTTTTTTTTTTTTTTTAATCAAGCAAGGTTATATTTCGAACTGGATTGAGTTAGGTTAAGTTGGTGGTTAGTCTTCTTGTGAGAAGCTTGGCCCAACCTAAATGAATGAGCCTCAAAATTGATTCCCAAATATGAAAATTTTTATTTGTTTAAAATCCAAACCCATCAATGATGACTCGGAGCAGCCCATGAGCTAGGTCATGGTCAAGCACTCAGTGAGGGGCTGCGAGTAGGTAAACAGGTGGGGGCAATTCTTTTCGCAAAGTTATTTGTGAATACAATATTCCCCATGCATTTGGATCTCCAAAAAATGAGTTTAACACTTTGAACATTCGAAATCCAGCATATTCTTTTAACAAAAAAGCAACCCAAAAAAAAAAAAAAAAAAAAAAATCCAGTACATAACATATTTGATATTTGATAGTACAACATTTAAAAAAAGAAAATAATTTACAAAAAGCAATAAATGAAAGCCAACATTCTCATTTTACGTCGCATTTGTGGATTGTTTTATCAATAACTACATGGCGACACGTTGAAAGGACATCTAGCTTTGGGAGATGCTGGCGGGTCCCAACTCAATCAGGGTTTAGATTTGTGGAGCATTAACATGTTATTGGAAGTGTGTGTCTATGTGCAAATACTAAAGGCTAAATGCTTTGCCTTCGATGCTGAAAGGAAAGAAAGAAAGAACAACAACCAAAAAAAAAAGTTTGAGAGATTTGGATCTAAAAAAGCCAAAACTTTTGGGGCATGCGTTACATGTCTTTACCATTATATACAAGTTTAAGGAACAAGGCTAGTTCAAAAGAGTTTATATCTCAACCATGCCATATGTATATATTTTTTTAATTTCTCGTACTTAGAATCTAGTGATTTGTAATTAAGTCCTTGTGGGGCTTCTTAATGTACCCATTGAAAAATAAAAGAGAGAAAATAAAAAAAATGTGTTGCGTCTATGTTGATCTGTTGTGACAACAAATGATTTTTAATCCTCTCTTGTCATCTGTACGAAAAGTAACTTCAAGAAACACTTTGATTAGCCGAGAAAAAAATAGATCATCTTTTGGTTACAGGAATTAGCAATCGCATAGACAACTTTATGAAAAGAAAAGCAAAAGAAAAAGACATGAGGTTACATGTTTTTAATGGGGGCTATATATAGCTTGAAATATCATTGCAAAAGTTGAATTAGGAACAAATAAAGGCAGGTTTACTTGGAGTTTACTTTCAATTCCAAGCCGTAATAATGACATAAAAAACAGCACCTCTTGTTATGTTTATTAAAGCATAAAACACTGGGTTAGTAGTGGGACTTAGCTGGCAAAAATCATTACCGGGTGCTACTTTTGTTTGCTCCTAAAGGCTAACTTTATTCTTACCATATCATTTCGGAAAACGATTTTGATGTAATCCCCTGATTTAATTTGCAAATAGACAGAAGTTATCTAAAAATGCAATTATAAAAGTACTACTACAGTAATACTTGTCCAAATGGTAAAAAGAGTCTTCATCATCATTCATTTTCCACTAAGAAGTCAGTACCATATTGTTATCGATTGAACTGGAGAAATATATTGTACTGACCTTTAAATTGATACTGGTGCTTCTTTAAAATATACCAGAAAAAATATTGGGTTGTACTGACCTACATCGAACATATTTTGGTTGTTTCGGTTGGTATAATTAAAAAAATTTCAAAATTGATTAAAAAAAAAAAACATGTTATTTAAACTAATATGTTGGTTAATGTTCTTAGACTAATATTTAGGCTTATAAAATATGTGGATTTTAAATTTTTTGTTGATAAACATAAAAATTAATAAATGAATATAATCATATATTTATGCATAGGAATATATAAAGAACGGTAATCCCAAAAAATGTACACAGGGACGGATCTAGGATTTTAAGCTAGCGGGGGGCCAGAGTAAAAAAAAAAAAAAAAAACTCCAAATAGGCATCCATATAGTGTTAAAAAATTATAATTACACAAAATCATTATTTCTAAATACATTAAAATGTAATCATCTACTAACAAAAACAAAAAAAAAATATGTTTTTTTTTTTTTAATGCTAGAATGGCTAGGATTTTTTTTTTTTTTTTTTTTTGAAGTTAGAGCATTCACAATGGTGGTGCTAAACATTTTAGCTTTTAGTACCTTAAAAAGCTATTTTATTTATTTTACCACCTCACTTTACAATACACCCAATATCAAATGTTCTATTTTTTTTTATCACTTCATTTAAAATGATATAAAAAACTTATTAAAATAATAAAAGAAGATAGAGAATTTGAGTTTTTTAATTGAAGGAAGTGATATAATTTTAATAAAATATTGTATTTTATTTTTAACAACTTGTTACAGTTAACTAGTATTTATACCTGTTTATTGTAGTTGCAAAAAATTTAGCTTTAACTTCTCCTATAACACATGATTTTTTGGTTCTTTGGTGGTAAAATAATTTTTTTGCTAAAATACAATCACTATTGTGAATGTTTTATTTGTTTTTGTTAAGTTTTTGGGTTAGACTAGCTAGGTTGATTGGGAAAAAGGGGGCCTATGGTTTTGGAAGGGGCCCAACTACAAAAATAAAATATATAATAACCATAAAAAATAAATAAATAAATTTGGACCTAGGGGGGCCCGGGCCCCCACTTAGGTCTGTCCCTGTATACACCGGTATTGAAATATTTTATTCTTTTGTCCAAACCGAAATGGTCTTCAATACAAAATTAACTCTTGATTTTTCATGGAGTAATCAATTATTAGTTTAGGTGGAGGTGAAAAATGTAAAACTCATTGACTATCAATTACGCCAATGAGTTGCACTCATTTAGTGAATAGATTTTGTAAGTTTGGATTCCTTAATTTATTGTTTTTTTTTTTCCAAAAAGGAAAATTATTGATGTGTGTAAGTGATACCTCCTCAGTCCTCACCTGTTAAATGTGGAGTCAGTGGATAAAGTCCATCCCTTGATGGGATCTAGCAGCAAAAAACAATACACCAATAGCCTTTGTTAGTTGGTAAAAAAAGATTATTCCCGAAAGAATTAACAAAACAAAGAACATTTGAACTCCAATCTAATTCCTTGACAACCATGACTTTCGGTTTCTTTTTGGATGATATAAAGAATTGATTGCTACTAAAAGATTAAACAAAACAAAGCACCTTTCAGCTCCATTCTAATTGCGGTATGATGTCAACAAGGATTCCAGTAGAAGCTGCTTAATTTGTATGAAAATACTATAGAAGCTTAAGCAATAAGCACTGTGCTTGAATTCAGGATATAAATGTTGGACTTTGAATTTATATTTGAAATCTAATATTTGTTTTAATTTTTTTTTTTTTTTGAGAAACAATATTTGTTTTAATTTATGTAAAGGAATGTAATATCTGAGATTACGTTTGTCTTTCTTTGGACTAATCATATGGAATTAGATGACAATAAAACAAGTAGACCTCCGAGTCTTCTTTTTTGCTGAACTTGATTGAATCAGTTGAACCATACCATTTCAGATGCTACGTACATAAACTCAAGCAACTTCATTAAGTAATTCAACAAAAGCTTACAATGTCCACGGGACACTACTGAACTTACATTACATTTTTTTTTTTTTTTTGAGGTTTGTAGGTTCAGTTCAGTGCCCCCCAAAAACTTAACTCAAGACACACAAATATTGGACATACTACATACTTAATCACACCTTTTTTTTTTTAAATGTACAAAGTTCAAATTACATTCACTAGCTTCATGAGCTCATAATCCCACACACCGATGAACCACGCGACACGCCAGCGGCTTCTTCATTTCGAGAGAGAGGTTCAAGCATTCAGAAAGATCAACCGGCTGTGCCGGAAGCCACCTATATTGGTGGAGAAGCCTTCCAAGCCACAAGTGCACCGTGGCTAAGCCTAATGCCTTGCCAGGGCATGCCCTGCGGCCAGACCCAAATGGTGCAAGCCTCAAATCAGAGCCCATAATAGACACATCCTCTTCAATAAACCTTTCGGGCTTGAAGGCCCATGGGTCCTTCCAAATAGTTGAGTCATGGGTTATGGCCCACATGTTGACCATTGCTGTTGTGCCAGCTGGCACAAAGACCTTTCCAACGTGGACATCATGGACAGCAAGGCGGGCCCACGAGAGTAATGGGCCCGGAGGGTGCATACGAAGAACTTCCTTCACTATGGCTTGGAGGTAAGGTAGATTTTGTATGTCAGAGTCTTGCACGTGCCTGTGATTTCCAACGCACGTGTCAAGCTCATGCTGTGCTTTTGCCTGAATGTCTTGGTGCAAAACCATCCTTGCCATAATCCACTCCAGAAGTATAGCAACAGTATCAGTTCCTCTAAAAATCATTTCCTGAAAAAAAAAATGGATATATAGTATAAGATCATAAAGAGTGCACAAAATTAATATCTTTATTTGCATGTAAAAAATATTCGCAGTCCCAAATAATATAATATATAGTTTATATGTGTCACAAGAGAAAGAATTTTTTTTTTTTTTTTTGATATGTCACAAGAGAAAGAATGTTGAACGTGGAAAGTGGAACCCACATCCACAAGGCACTATAATATAGTAAATCCCCAAAAAAAATAGTTATTTTAATTTGTTGATGATCTAGCTGGGCTTAAAAGGACGACCCAGTACCCACAAGCCAAGTTTTGATGTCAGATTTTTTATCAGTTATTGCTATATATAGTTCAACCTAAAAATGAGAAGGAAAAACCCCAAAATGGAAGAATTGGATTACAACTTACCAGACAATCTAATATGTAAGTATGAGATAACGCACACTATAAAATAACATAAAGAAAAGTTAAAAGCTAACGAAGTGTACCACGACAAAATATTATATATGACTCTTATAGCTAGATTGCAATACTTTTAGTCAACTACCAATCATATGCACAGTGTTTGGTAATGGCGTCATGTCACAAACTCATAATCATTGTGCCCGAATCTAAAAAGCCAACTTTCATTGCTCAATATTGATATGGACTACATGAATCGACAGATTTAAGGTTCTACAAAAAGTTTTTGTAAAACGATAACTAGGGAATAAATATGAAATTTCTCAAATATCTTTAATTTTATCCCCCCCCCCCCCAAAAAAAAAAAAAAAACTGTCAACCTAGCTGAGAAGGAAATTGAAATTCCAAGCAATATCACGAGGAGAATATATAATAAAAGCGAAAAGAGAATAAATCTTATGTTAGCAAAAAAGAGAATAAATCTTAGAACAATCAAAATTAAAGATGGAAAAACATATAGGAATAAAACAAAGATTTTAATTGCTCAAAAAAAAAAAAAAAACAAAGATTTTAACTTTGATTCCTTATTGAGTACTATTTAATATTTATGTAACTAAGTTTTGTTATTGTATACTTGGGAAGTAAAGTATGCAACAATATTTAGAAAATTTCTTTTATGAATTTGTTATGAATAACATCCTTTTGAATTCTTATATATGAGATCTTCATATAAAACAAACATTATAGTTGTACACCAATCTTCATAAATTAATATGGATGATTTAGATTATTATAGCTTTTAAGTGGAGTTTGTAATATGCTTTTGTGTTATAATTTTATTCTCTATTTTTGTGTTTATGTTTATTTGTTTCTCAAAAAGAGAAGAATGATGATCTAGATTATCATATCATGTTAAAACTTGTTGCTATGAAGGAGGATAATTACTAATTAATTTCTTTATCTTATGGGATTTTTTTTTTCCAATAATTGGATGATAGGGGATTCAAATTCAGATTTTCCTATGAGTTTTGGGTATACATATTTTATTGAATTATTAGTTATATATATATGTGTGTGTATTTTTTACATATAATTTATATATTTTGGTTTAAAACAACAAAGGATTATTAATAAAACTGTAAAGATGTAATGATTTTCCTAAAATATTCTTAACTTTATATTAGCTAGAAATGACAAGAATAATATATGAAATAGGAAATTAAACACAATCTTCATCATCGCCTATTATAACACTGAGTGAAGATAATATTTAGCCCAAAAAATATCATATCATAACATCAACCCTGTCCCATATCCTAACCCACTCACCACCAGAGTGTGACAAGTGTATGCATGCGTGTGATACAGTGTATGGTGAGAAAGAGAGTCCTTACCCACAAGACAGCAACCATGTCTGAGTCACTGAGTTGATCCTCCATAGGCAAAGACAACAAAGAACTAAGCAAATCATTACCACTACTGAACTCTCCAGCTCTTTTTCTCTCTTTAATCATCTTCCCCACAACACTATTAACCTGACCAGCCAATCTATGACACCTTCTCTTCACCCCAGAAAAGTCCAAAAACCTTAGTGGAAAATAGTCCTCCCAATTGTATTTTGCAATAAGATCATACCCTTCTCTAACCATATCACCCAACTCCTCTCTTTCTAGCTCCACACAACTTCCAAACACACTCTCTAATATGTTACTTAGAGAACCCTTTTGCAATATGCCTCTCAATTCCACAACCCCTCTCAATTTCATCTCCTTCAACACTCCCCCCAACATTTCATTAGCCACACGTTGCCTCAGTCCCTCTAGGCTCGAAATTCTCCTAGGTGAGAACATGTAATTTGCAGCAAGTCTACGAAGGTGGCGCCAGTAGTTATCGTAGGGAGCGAACCCAATGGCACGCTCAAACATTAGCAAACGAGCTGAAACTTTTACAGGTCGGTCTGAAAAGGAAGACCCACATAGGATTTCCTTAGCAGTATCAGGATCGCTGCTTATGATTGCACGTGTGGTTCCAAGACTAAATGCCATGAGCCTAGTTGCGCCATATGATGAAGCCATGGCAGCTAGTTTGCGATGAGCAAGAGCACCCATTTGGTCAGGTAAAGTGCCCAGTATAGGCCAGCCACTTGGACCATTCAGTTTGGGAGAGTTTTGGTTATGGTTTCTCCATGCAAAGCCTCCAGGGACAAGCCAATAGTTCAGAAGGATAGCTAAGAGAAACAAAAAGGGAAATAGTAGAGTGAAAGGCCATGGAGTTTGGTGTGTGGCTCCAATACAAAGCAGTAAAAGAGAGAGGTTGGCTATACTTAAGGACTTCATATCTTTTTTTTTTTTCCAAAACCGAAAGAGGGATTTGGAAATGGTAATTGAGAAAAGATAGAAAGCTAGTGATATTGTATTAGAGATAGACGTCTGTCGTGTGAGGATTGCATGTGTGGGTGACTTGAATATATAGCATGTGGAAAGTGATTCTGGTTCAAGTTTTGGTCATTTTTGCTAACCATGGTTAAAGACTTAAGAGTAATTCGAGCAGCTCATGTGGGCCTTCTCCAAGCCCATTGGAGAAAAGCACGGACTTCATCATTGCGAGCACGTATAAGCACTTGCATCAGCTTGCATACGGTGTACGGACTATTGGTATAGTTTATTAACCCTCTATTTAGATACCAATAAAAAATGAAAATTATTTCACTATTTAGTTTATTTTTGCAATTATTTATGGGTCTCATTGCACTTTTTGCTACTATTCATGCGCTCCACTGTATTATTTCAGCTAACTTTTACTTTTATCTACAGTACTTTTAGCAATAAGTTTTCAGTTTCAACAAAATAAATTGTATCCAAACAGACCCTAAGGTTAAAAATAATTTTTTTAAAAATTTTTTCTAAAAAATACTAATAATTTGATTGTTGAAGAAGTGATTATTTTAACCTTGGACATCTCTATTAGAGATACCAAAAAGTGTTAATTGAGTTAAAAATATTTTTCATAACAATTAAGTTCACTAATTATTATTGATTCTTGTATATATGAATGCATTGGTTACACTATTTTTATCATTACTAACTTGCTACATCATAATTGTGAATTTTTTTGTGATTTTAAAGTTATTAATAAATTAATAGTTATTTTGGTAAGGTGAAAATAAGTTAATATTTGATGAAATTGTATTTTTAAACAAATGAAAGGGTTTTAAAATGTGTATTTAGCGGGTTCCAGTTAACTTAACTGGTAAAGTCTCTTGTCATCAAATAAGAGATCCAAAATTCAAATCTCTCCTATACTAAAAACTAATTTATGTCTTGGCATGATGATAGAAAACAATCATCATAGTGCAAATGTCATAGGTTTAAATTCTATCATATTAAAATTTATTTTTAAAAAAAAAAACACAACATGTATTTAAGCCAAGAGCCTTGTAGCTCCAATGCCATTTCTTGGTGTTTCCAAATAAGATGTCTATGGTTTAAAATTTTAGATCTACCTCCCTCGACTATCGAATTAGAAAAAAAAAAAGGGATATGTTTAAAAGAATAAACTATCTTAATTTCATTTTTAAATTGTACCAAACAAAGCTGTAAAGATGGATTTATTCATATAATTTTACAAGAAGGTTTTAATATTACTTTAACTCGTCCATCAAAAAAAAAAATTTACTTTAACTTGTACTTCATTCTCTTTCTTAAAAAAAAAAAAAAAAAAACAAAAAACAAAAAAAAAAAAACTTGTACTTCAGTCTTCCATACTAATGAGATGTAGAGAGATCATAGGTTCAAAACCCACTAAATGCGTGTAACTCACCAATACAAAAATAAGGTTTAGAATTTCATTTTTAGTCCAAACTTTAAAGGGTGAAATGTAGTTATTGAAAATTTTGTGGGACTAAATTGTGATTTGGCCAAATTACAATATTGTAAAGCATTTGCCCAAAAATATAAAATCTATTAATTTGAACAATTTCATTTCATTTCAGATCTTAAGGGGTTAAATGTAGGATTATTCAAAGTTTGTTAAAAATTTTGCACATTTCTCTAAGAATTATATCTTAGATTCTCTAATTAAATTCATTCATATATTTGCAATAATAAATGCAACACAAAACATGTTATCTTTTCTTAATGATAATTAAATTTAACTATATAGTTCACATGTGATCGTATTGATTCAACTACATAGTTGAATTTAATTAGATATCCTAAGATATAACATCTAAACTCTAAAGTTGTGTGATGTCCAGTAGTCCTTTATATGTTGCGCTTGTTTCAATGGTGACGAACTTCAAATCTCTCCTAATATCTCTGACTTGAACATAGAAAAAAAAAAAAAAAATATATATATATATATATTTGCACCTGCCTGCAAACTAACCTCTATCATAAAAGGAGGCATTGAATTCAGATTTGGGCTCCCCCAGTCTCATACTTCATTTAAAATTATTTTATGGTTAAAAAAATTACGAGTATTTGGAACTGGGCCAACCCAAATTCTATAATAAAACCAATAGGGTAAGACTTAAATACAGTACTTAGCTGTTGTTACTTAGATTCTCTTTCTAAGATTATACCATGTGGATTTTTTCTCATGGAATGGAAGTATATTTTTTAGTTAAACATTCACATGGTTGAATCTTGAAAGGGGAATCTAAGGTACTATATCTAATTAAATTTTATCCTAATCAATAGATCTAGCCTAACTTCAAAATCGATTTCATAATTTTTTTTATTTATCACGACTCCCAGTGGCAGCTCCAAAAATTTTGTTTAGAGGGGTCACTACAAAATTTTAATAAAAAGAAAACTTGAATATATTGAATTATCGAAGAAGAAAAAAATAATACATAAAGTTTTACAATTTTATTCTACAAGTTTTTAAATTTTGAATGTTACATGATAGTTCATTATGAATATCTATTGCTAATGTGGGTAGCTATAAGTCTATGATCATTTTATTTTGTTAAGTTTGTCTAACATTTTTATCTTTATAAAGTTGTTATTATCTATTTGACTTTCTTTTCATAAAAATATTTTTGACTAAATGACTAATTTGAACTCATTGGCTTCGTATTAATTATTAATGCACACAATCACACTTCTTCATACATAAATTATACAACCTAATCTAAGTGTATATATATGTGCGAAACTCCCTCCTAGAGACTTGAACCCCGACCCTTACCCCCTACACCTCACAAGCACTTATACTTATGAAGTGACCATCACACTAAGAGTGTGCGGTGATAATGCTTGAACAATCATTAACTTTACAATTGTTTTCTTGAATTTTACTACTTTTATTACAAAAAGTTATTATAATATGATAACAATACAGCACACATGTTTAAAAAAAAAATTAAAAAAAAAACCTTCTATATTTCTTAATTATTAAATTATATAAAATTATATTATATTTATACTGTACAAACAAACATCCACATATATCATAATTTACACAAATACGTAACATTATAACAAAAAGTAATGTATATAATTAATATTAAACACACTCACACACATATAATATAAATTTATTAAAAAAAATTACACTTACAATTCATAAACACTTACTCTTTATTCGGTTTCCAAAAAAAACAAAAAAAAAAAAAAAAAAACTTACTTTTTATTCTTTAAAGTAAAAAATACTTATAATAAAGATGTGCAAAATTTAGGTTAGAGTGTGCAAAAAAAATATTTTTAAAAATAAATTAAAGTATTAGGCTAACAAAAAAATATTTTATATATATATATATAGCTTTTTATTTTGAAGTCAGGGGGTTCAAATGAACCCCCTGAATTTGCTTTAGCGCCGCCCCTGACGACTCCTATTTTAGATATGGACAATACTTTTGAGCTTCAAGCTGAGACGACTCACTTCATCTATGTAAAATGTATTCGTTTTTAGTTTGACAATTTGATGTTTCAACTAAATTTACAAGTCCTTCCAGAAAAAGCTACTCCTATTGTAGCTTTATACAGTTGTTTGCAACAGCAGACAGATTAGCAATCATACAGTTATATAGTTGTCACTTTTGAGCTGCATTTTAAAATTTTACACCTTAGTTATTTTGAATGCTGAATAATATTGCAACAGTTATGAAAACCAATATTTATCACACCATTTTGTCTGCTTAAACAGTGTTAGAACTGTGTGGTTGATTTAAAATTTTTTGAAACAATAGCTCATTTAATAAACAGCATGATTGTATTCGTCAATACTCACTTTGAGTCACAGCACTAGGGACCCTGGAGAAGTTTCTGGGAAGATTCACTGTGAGGACGTAGACCAATTGATTAACAAAGACAAAAAAAACTATGCTAGATCTTCCAAATATTGTATAAGAGCTTTGTAAAGCTGAACCTATCCAATAAGATATGCTTTTTTGATACGAACTATCTAATAAGATACATATATTTTTGCAAGGATATCCAATATATTTCTCACTAAATAAATAGCAATTCCACTCTAAGCAGATAGGGGAGGACTTGGTGGAGAGTCCTTAATAGTTAATCAATCGTCACCTATTACTCTAAAATCCACTCTTGAATTTATACCAATCGCATTTGATATGTATAAACTTCGTCATCTTTAGTAGACACAAATCAGAACTCTCTAAATTTTGCTAACAACTAGCTACCACCTCTCTCCCAACCAGAAATAAACACAATTCAAAGACAAAAGTGAGAGAAGCTTCAAGCAGTACTGCCCAATGGGCAATAGTACATTATTCACTTGTTGCTCTCATCCAAAAGGGTCCAATATCATTGGGGCCTATAAAACTAAATGCTAAGAGAAACTTTTTTATTATATTACACACCAGAGGAGGAGGAGGAGGAGTTGTAATCTCAGAATATTTAATTAGAGAAAAGCAAAAGAAGATGGCGTGGATGCTTCTTCACCAACAAAACCTCACCACACCCTTGAGTTTTCTATCAGGATCATGAGGACTCAACTTTGCACAAAGCGTGGCTAAGGGGAATATAAAACACACCACTATTGGCGCAGCCCATTACTTTGGATGAAAGAACAAAGATAATGGCCTATGAAGGTGGGAAGAAAAATACGTCTAGGACAATGACCATGAGTATAGATTCCACCAACAAGAGTGAGACAAAAAAAAAGAATTTCACTTTTGTTAAATAAAAATGCAAAAGCTTGTAGTCTTTCAGGCACAAATTTAATATAATATATGCATATATATTTCTTTAGCAAGAGTAAGACCCTTCTAGCTAGGAGATCTCCTTATAAAGTGGAATATCCTTGCATAGCTTTCGATACATTATTTATTATCATAGTATTTACCAATTACATAAATGTACATGACACGCCAACCACTGCACTTAGAAAAATCTTTACGATTATCAATTATCATTATAGAATTGATAGTTGTCTGAGATTTCTTTCCACTATTGGAGGGGTGTACCTGCTAAATTTTGCCTGCTTGCACAACACTGCATTCCATTAAGAGAAAGTGGTGGGCCTAAAACAGCAACACAAGCCTGATTCTTGGGTCGATCTTTATAAATTCAACAAAGATTTATATGTTGTTCCGTGCATTCCATACCATACTTCCATGACCAGATAATCCTGAAAAAATTCATTCTTACAGGTAGGCCATTAAGACCTGTTGGCTTATCCAAAACCAAAATTACTTCTAAGAAAAAAACCACCATCGCTGCCAAAGCCACATGAATAATTAATTTATAATTTATAATTGATTACTAGCTAATTGAGACATTAGAATTAAATAGTTGAACACTAAATTATTGGCTTGATTTATAGGCCACATGTAATCCCAACTCATTGACAGGTCAAGTTCAATTAAATTCTTGACTGTTAGTTTGGCTCATATAACCTAAATGAATACTTAATTAGATAATGTTTGGTAACTCTAATGGTAGAATCAAAGCATTCTAAAGAATAATTGCTAAATTAGTCTTGATCTCTTTTTAGTTACTATACTATCATACATTTGGGGGATCATTTCTTGCTTGCCACTTAGACATTTTTCTTCTTTATGGAGATTTATACTCCTTTACAGATCTATACTTTCTCTTGCAATCCGGAAACAATCTGCATTATAATCAAATTTATTCGGATACTTTATTACTAAATTTCAAGATAATCATAGATCCATAACTATTTATTCTATAAAATGTATAAATTTCAATTTTTTGTATTTTGAAATTATGCATAAAAGAAGAGTTTATGGATTGAATAGAAAATAGTATTTGATTAACGTGAAATTTGAAGTGTGTATTAAGAATATAAAAAACATGTAATCCATTGATCGAATTTTCTAAATATTAATCCAATAAAAAATGATCAGGTAATGTAATATAGCTTAAAGTTACATTGTGCATAATTTGATAATGTCCTCATGCCAATTATCACAATTCTCACATTTTTCTAAAATAATATACTCAAGACTCTAGCCGCCCTCAACATTTTCCTTAAAAAAAATAAAAGATACGTGAGTTTTTTACTTCATAAAAAGGGGATGAAGGGATTACTACTAATTCCTTGGTTACATAAGACATAAAACTTGATTAGACTTGTTATTTTCTAGGATTTACATTTCATAATCTCTTTTTGTAAATGATTTCCATTCAAATTAATTGAGCCCGTTTAATTATATAATTATACTACTATTATCTTAGCAAACTTCTTAAAATTTAGGTATCACCTTTAAGGTATGGTGAAATTAGACTCGCCATACCTTATTTTCAAAAAATGATATTGTGTTTCCAATTATCAAAATAATTGACACTCCCCCCCCCCCCCCCCCCAAAACTTCCCTCGTGGTAAATGACACTGAGTTAAGATGGAATAATCATTTTTAGAGGAATATTCTCAACAAAACCACTTTTTAATGTATTTTTAATTTATATGAGTTTAAAATAAAACAAAAAGAACTTATTATAGCTAAACTGTACCGAACAAGTTTCATTCATATAACCAAACAGTCCCAAATATCCATCACCCATCCTCCTCCACTGGTAACATCTAAGCAGAAACAAGTGTTGTCATCAACCTTATCTCACCATCAATTACCAACTAATTTTCTAGCAAACAAACTTAGACAATAACATCAAAATCAAATCTCATAATCCATTCACTTTAAAGGTGAAAAACTTAAACAAGAAACCTAGATTTTGAGCTAATTTTCCCTCATTTTCTCAGGAACCAAATGTAACACAAACCCCCCCCCCCCCCCACCCACCCCAAACCAAACACCAAAATCTCCTCATAGTTTGTATAACATTAGCTTTTTTGTTTTTTTTTTTTTGTTTTTTTTTTTTTGCTAAAAGTGAGCTGAAATATATTTTTATTTAAAAAAATAAAGTTTTAAAAAGTTGTACATAAACAAAATAAGCTAAAACCTAAACGAAAAAACTCATTGCAAACAGAGAGTCATCAATCATCCAAATCAATTTTGTAGCATTGAAAATTTGAAACAAAAATTTAAAGAACACCAAACAACAACTAGAGGCAAAAGGAATCTTGACTGTTGACATTAATTAGGGTAAGCCTTGATCCAATTCCAAGTTTCCAACTACAATTAATAATTTTTACAAATTTTTCAATCACTGCAAAAGAAGTTTGGATTACGTAAGAGAACTGGGAGGAAGCCCAATTAAATAAAACTGACAATGTATTGATGCCTAAGAAGAGGAAATTTTGAAAGCCTATAAACTATGTCGAATTAAACACATTCGTTCTCTAAGACATGAACAACCGCGTACACTCTCTCTTCCTGCTTATAGGCTACTATCATTTGTCACGAATCATACTCATATTATTTTACCCTTTTAATTGTGCTTCCCATTAACTAATTAGAAATCTCAAAAACTTTTGGCAATTTGATGGAATCAAGCATCATGCTTGGTTGCAGTGGCTGATTAAGCTATTATGGAAATGCAAATTTCAATTTTCTAAGCTCAACACTACAACACTCTTTTTTATGTACGTTATGAGCAATTTATTGCCACTAAGAGTCTTATAATTCAATTGATTGACATCTTCTAATATTTTCAATAAAAACATCCAAAATTCAAACCCCCTATTCTCATTGTAATTATTGAATTATCAAAAAACAAAAGAGAACAATCTCCCACCACTCTGAATGATAAAAAGGAAAAATAAAATAAAAAGTCCAGCAACAATACACGCTCTAAAGCGAGTAAATTCATTATGAGCAAAAGATTTATAACTGAAAAGTGGTTCCATCCGGTGTGCCATTTGCAAAAAATATTCACCATAACAATGCTACTCTTTTTTTTCTTCTCCTTTCATACTTCTCTCTCTCTCAGACCTCTCTCCTCTCTTTAACCGAGTTGTGGTGGTGGATCATTAATTGGGTTGCGTTGGTTGAGTTGGTGGATTGGGTTGAGGATCGGCTTGTTGTGGTTTGGTTGGTGGGTTCTGATCTAGTGAGGGCGTAAAGAGAAGACAAATTATCAGTGCATGACCTGCACGTGACACACCTATTAAAAAGAGAGAAGATATTTTCGTCCTTGCGTCTTTTATCCTGTTGATGCCGATAACATTACTTATATAACCTTAAAGAAGCCAAAGCTGACTTAAAAAATCATATATTCAAAGACTGTATGAATGAAAAACAAATAGCTTAAGATAATCAGCCTACATTGCCAAAATTGACAAGAGAACAACAATAATATATCTGCCTAACCAAATCAGCAAAAGAAACATTATTACTCAAAATCAGCATGTGGATAGCATATCACATGCTACTAAATTTACTACATCTCCAGAATGGTGAATTTGTCAGCCCAAATTTTGATGAATCTATCAGAATAAATTTGAACCTTAGGTAGCCATGAATATGGAGCAGATAAAAGGCCTATCTTGGAGCAGGTGGAGGAACGTGGGATTTTGCCATACCCACCCATGCAACAATTCCAACTGCTAGGATAATCCATCCAAATATGTCATATTTGAGATCACTGCTCTTCTTCTTCTTCTTGGAAGTCTGGAAAAACAACAATAATTTAACCGCAAGCTCAAAGAAAAATGAAATGAAGCATATTTGCACCTATAAAGAACTTCTCCTGACAATGGATGGTATATTGGGGAATGATGCAACAACAGCACCCATGTCCATGCATGTCTAGAGTAATTCAGACAAATCACAATTAAGTTGAATGTAATGTAAAACGAGTGAAATATGCCTTTATTTATAAGAATTATCAAATGTTTCCTTTCATCGTTGTTTTACCTCTATTATTTTTCCACAAATAGAAACCAAGGTGTATAGACTGTAATTAAATCATGGAGACACTCCACACAATAAAAACATACAAAACAAATATGCGTTCATAGATTATATGTAATGTAATATCCAAATACATAATGTAAACATGACAGGACATTAGCAGTAACCAAGACAAGTTACGAATTTCAACTCAGGCCAGAACCGAACTTCGTTATTATCCAAATGCTATCCAAAACAATTCATCTTTCAGATTCCAAAAATTGACAACCAAGCAAATCCAATAAAATTATTCACAATCAGATTAAATAGTGGCTTCACTGCTTCCGGATTATGTAACTGCATGAGTATATTTGTAGAATGAGAAGCTGGAAATATTTCCAATAGGTGAGAGAAGATGGGTAAATTATCCAATGGGAAGGTCTCATGAGACCACCATCATAGCATGTGGGACCCACACATCTTGAGAAGGTGAAAGGGAGTTTATGAGATTGTTCATTATGTGCAGCAAAGCATTTAACTGATTAAGAAGTATGGTTGAAACCAAGTGATGGCCTAAAGAACACAAAATTAATGAGAAGGATTTCAAGAAGCCGAAACAAACAATTGATACAGGAACACCCAATTCAGACCAGACCCAACCACAATCGGTTTAAAAAATCCAATCGGGATCTGTTACAAATTCAATACAAGATGTATTATGATAGTTAGAAGATATACCAACATATTACCCAAATCTGGGAATTTATTGCAAAAATACCATTTTGGTCTCTACATTTTGGGATCATAGTCAATTTGATCCCTACATTTCAGAAGCAATCAATTTGATCCATGTTATTTTTAATTTGCAATCAATTTGACTTTTAAGAGCATTCACATCAAGAATGCTAAAAACTTAAAAAAGAGCCATTTTAGCAACTCATCCCACAAAACACACTACATCAATGTTGCTATACTTAAATTTTTTAGCAACTTATCTACAGTAAAATGTCATTTTTGACAGTCTACTGTAGCTCAAAACTTATAAAAAATAATAATATTTTATAACTCTTCAATTAAAATATCATTTCTCTCTCTCTCTCTCTCTCTCTCTCTCTCTCTCTCACTATTCTCTCTTTTCTTCTTTCTTTTTCTTCCATTGGACTCTTTTTGCTTCTCTCTTTTCTTCTTTCTTTCACCAGCTCTCACTTTTCCTCTTTCTTTTTCTTCCACTGGGGACTCTCTTTTCTTCTCTCTTTCACCAGCCTCTCTCTCCCTCTCTCCGTCGGTATTTTTTTTTTTGTTGGAGAAATTCTCCATCGGTTTATGGTGGTTGATAGTGTGTGGGTATGGTCTGTGGTTGGGGGTTTGAGGTTGTGGGTGGTGCTGGCTGTGGCAGTGGGTGTGGGTTTGAGTTTGTGATTTGATTTTGGGTTTGTTATTTGGTTTTGGGTTTGTTTTTGTTTGTGATTTTGGCAGTTGGGGTTGAGGTTGTGGGTGGTGGTGGCTGTGGCAGAGGGTGTGGGCGGTGGTGGCCAGTGGCAGTGGGTATGGGCAGTGGCAGTGGGCTGGGTATTGCAGTGGGTTTCAGTGTGGGCAGTGGAACTGTGGAAGAGATGAGATTGAGAATAAGAAAGAATTAAAAAATAGGTCCAAAACTGACCCTCTAACTTTTAGCTTTTGTCATTTTAGTCCTCTAACTTTTAGATTTTGCATTTCAGTCCTCTAACTTTCAGTTTTGTCATTTCAGTCCTCTAAGTTTCAATTTTTGTCAATATGGTATTCTGTTAGGTCTCAGTTACTGCTGCCATTAAGTTTGGCCCTTTTTTTTTTAAATAATTTCTGTAATTAAAAGAAAAAAAAAAATAAAAAAAGCTGTAAAAAAAAAAAAAGCAAGGTCCCCTTCAGTCTTCATCCTCAGCCTCCCCATTCGTTCTCTCTCTCTCTCTCTCTCTCTCTCTCTCTTTTTGTAGCATACTGGCTTGTGAAAGAGAAGATCAGTGACCCAAAGTCAAAGTCAGAGCCACCGCCAACACCCTTACTGCTACTCTCTCAGATTAACTCAGTACCCCTCACTCTCTCTCTCTCTCTCTCACAGATCAATTTCATTTCTCTCTCTCTCTGTTTGTCTCTCGATCTCTCTCAATCATGGTGATGGTGATCGATCAGTGAGTGTGACCCATGGCTGATGCTCACTGTTAACTGGGTGGTCGATTGGCGAGGGTGTGGTGTTTGCGTTGGGGTTTGTTTGTGCGTTATGGTTGGTTTGTTGAAATATTGAGGTTTGGTGCTTGTCTGCTCTAAAGCATAATGCATATATGATGGTGCATTTGAGAGAGAGAGACTGATCTTGAGAGAGAGATTGAGATTGACTTTTTTCGTTTTCCGGTTTTGATTTCAGGGGAAGGGGAACGACGTTGTTCCCCTTACATTTTTTTTTACAGTTTTTTGTCTATTTTCTTTTAATTATGAAAATTATTATTATTATTTTTTTTTTAAAAAAGGCCAAACTTAACGGGAGGAGTATTTGATACCTAACAGAATACTACATTGACAAAAATTGAAACTTAGAGGACTGAAATAACAAAATTGAAAGTTAGAGAATTGAAATAACAAAAGCTAAAAATTAGAGGGTCAGTTTTGGATTTTTGCCTAAAAAATAATAAAGAAATAATATTTTAATGAAGTGGTAAAAAATATAAAACCTTTGATGTTTGGTAAATTATAAAGTGGGGTGTTAAAATATATAAAGTAGTGTTTTGTCTAGCTAAAAGCTATATTTTTTTTAGCATTCTTGATGTGAATGCTCTAACGTTAAATCATTAACAAAAAAATGCTTATGTGGCAAACGGTATGCACTGTTGGCACACTTAAAACTTACATGACAACTAAAATAATAATAAATGCCACATTAGCATATGAATAAATTTTTTATTATCAATTTTAAAGGAAAAAGAAAAAATAATGAATTTAGATCTGGCTTGAACATGAACCCAGAACCCAGAAACATCTAATCCAAATCAATCCCTCCACAAATCTCAACTCTTCAATTCACATAGGAAACTGATGCCTAAATGGGGAAGAAGACGAAGGTGAGGGGGAGTTTATAAGATTGTTCATTATGTGCAGCAAAGCATTTGACTGATTAAGAAATTTGGTTGAAAGTTGAAACCAAGTGATGGAATAAAGAACACAAAATTAATGAGGAGGATTTCATGAAGCTGAACCAAACAATTGATACAGGGAACACCCCAATTCAGACCAGACCCAACCACAACCAGTTTAAAAAATCTAATCGGGATCTGTTACAAATTTAATACAAGATGTATTATCATATATTACAAGATCTACCAAGATATTAGCCAAATCTGGGAATTTATTGTACCAATCTCAGGCTATCTTACAATAATAAGCTCTAGCTAAAATGAGACTTCCTCCTCGACAATAATGGGATAGAGTGTCAGGTCAAGGGTCTAAGACCCAGCACGTAACTTAACAGTAAAAAAAATCTTAAGCTTTCATACTTTTTTCACATAGAATAGCTGAGACAGTTGAAACATTTTTTTTTTTTTTTTTTTTGATAAATGCTGAGACAGTTGAAACATGAGTCCCTAGAAAATTATTATATCATATGTATCTGGAAGCAGGGCTGAAAACAATGAGCAAGCTAAAAGGGCAATTGAGTGAAAGAGCAATCTAAAGTGCCATAAAGTAGTTAGTCCAAACTAAAACTGCAATACCATGCACATGATATTGAAACACTATCATCAAATCTTTACAAAAACCAAAAACACAAACAAAAAAAAGAGTGACTTTTGCAGTTTCAGATAGATGTGATGTTATTAAAAAAACTGAAGACGTTGGTCAAGGATCTGTTAAGCCCTGAAAAACATAGCATTCTCACTTCAACTATGATAGAAGCTCGAAGAACTCCAACCAAGTAAACAGGTTCTTTGCATCACAGATTATAGAAGCTTCTTAGATAAAGTGCTATTCCTTCAAAATAATATTTAGCAAATAACAGTGAAGTAATAATTTGATAATCTAACCTTTTCATTAGAAGAAGCAGATGGCCCACCACCCAGAGTCTGTTGAACAAGACCATGCTTGTGGATCTCCATGTGCAAGTCAGTCGCCTAAGAAGAAACAGTAAACAATGGAATCAGATTAGTAAGATAAAAAAACTATGAAACTAATTACTCCTCCATCCATTATTGTTAGTCATCTATTCCATTTTGGGATATTCCAAAAATATGGTCCTCTTTAAAATTTCAATGGGTGCAATATTAATAACTTTCCTGACTTATCCTTTTAATTTCTTTGAAATTCAATACCTCTTTTTCATTAACTTCATTTGAGTTTAAATTAAGAAGAGAAGTATTGAAAACTTTTACCTTTTTATTTGAAAGACAATCCGTTAACCAATATTCCCTTAAAAAGAGAGATTTTCCAAACAAGACACTTATGCACAACCTAATCAATCCTATGAGTTCAAGCCCAGTTCAACATATAGTGCAGGCTGCTCTGTTCTTCTTAGATATGGTCTCCTTTCTATGTATAATTAGCTAAGTCACCATTCACCAGTAAAAGAGATTAGCCATTTTGCAAGGTGCATTTATGGCTGTGGGTATTGTCACTAAACTAGTGTATACTTCTTGCACCTTTACCAGCAAAATGCTAATTGTTTTGAAAATCTCATCACAATCTCAATCCCAACCGTACCCCAATTATATATGTCCCAGACCACAGCCCTAAAACAAATGACACAAAAGTAATATTTATAAAATGAATAAATTTACATAGATGTTTCCCAAACTTAAAAATTCTAATTAACCACTAAGCAAAGCACGATTTTAGTATATTCTCGGCCATATAACTAGTTCTACCATGCAACCTAATAAACCAATACATCCTCTTTTCCAGGCAATGTTCATATGATGTGAGTGACTATATGAAAAGGCAGTATAATAGGATATTATGGTTCAAATGAAATAGTATTTAAAGCTTGAAAAATACCTTATCCGTGTTTTCCAAGGACTTCTGGTAGAGTTCATTGGATGGATTCTGCAAAAACATATTCAGTAATCAAGCTTCTAAAAGAGTCTTAAACTATAAAATACAATATAATTGAAAACTTAAGGAACTTAAAATTTTACCTCATCCGCTGCTTTTTGGAAATAGTCACGTGCCTTATCAAAAAAAACCTTCGCCTCATCAATGTCAGGAGTGAGAAATGCCTGAGAGGTTTGGGCATTTCCCAGGCACCACAATGCCTCATGCTTCACTGGATCGACAAGCAAAGCCTCTTCCAACTTCGAAATAGCATCTACATAATTCAATTTTTTTTTTAAGTTACCCCATCAAAATAGTTCGGTTCCAAAAAGAAAAAGTCATTGCAACAGCGATTCCAGTTCAATTATGTATATATTTAAAATACCATAGTGTTGTTTTAATTTTATAAGAAATTCAGAATACCATTAATCATATTCTTTGAATCCGCAATGTTTTGAAATTGTGATAGCTCCAGCAATGCTCCTCCCCACTTTGTTAGATTCTGCAGAGTAATTCACATAGCCAAACAGATGATGTCATAATTCACATCTTTATATATGTGTATATATATATATATATATAACTCTAAGCAATGTTACACCACCCAATAACTTGTTATTGAATTCATATTTTGAATTCCACATGTTCTATATGTTCTTAACATGCATGCCAATTGGATGTTATTTACCTTTCAACCCATAAACTCATCTTTTATGAATTATTTTAAACTACAAAAACTTGAATTTAAATAATTGATCGATGACATTGCTATTAATCTTCGATAATCTTGAAATTTTGCAAGCATAGAGAATACCCATGTAATCCAATGTTGAATATGATAAAATTTGCATCCAATTAAAAAAAAAATATTAAGTGGTGTAACATTGAACCAAAAATATGAATATTATTTTACCAAAAAATATATATATGAATATTTAAAAAGTCATATCACTTAAACTAACAAACCATGCTAAAATTTAAGTATCCCAAATAGTTCATAACAAACACATAAAAGCTAAAACTGTGAATCAACTCCAATAAACGGTTCAACCAACAAAAAAAAAAAATAGAGAATTAAAATGAAAGCATAATATACAAACACAGACACAAATACACATAGTCAAATATAATGGAGGTTGAAATTGAAGAATGAAACATTGAGATTAACAGAGACAGAGAGATACTAACATCGGCATCAAGGGGGTTCTGGGCGTAGTTAGATTCGGCAGTTTTACGAGCGTGCTCGAACAGCAAGAGGCGATCGAAGTCTTCCTGAGAGAACTCCATGTTGTACGGTCTGGACTGGACTGGTAGAAGAGGAGATTGTTGTTGTGAGAGAAACTGTGTATATATGTGTTGTGAACTGTGTGTGTACTGTGAGCCAAGTCCTAGGGTTTGAAATATACGCCTTGTCGAATTGTTATATGCACTCACTTTACAGTTGTGTGCGTGTGCTGCGGGTTCTGACTCGATTTTTTGTTTTAAAGGTACCCGGTCTTCTCTGCTCGCACGTGTTACATTCAGTCTATGGACCCAGCCCAACTTATGTCTTGGATTAATTTTTCAGGGTTTGTTTTTTAAGGCTTAGGTTCGCAAAATTTTCAACATGTAACCCGACCCAACTCACAATATTGACAGTTTGGAATACATATTTTTAATTTAATAGTTTGATTAATTTTGAATTTTTAGATTTTGTTTAATTTTGTTAATTTGATTTATTTTGCTATGTTGAGACTTAATTTTGATAAAATAGAAATATTAAGCCCAATTATGTAAATTGTAATCATTTATTGACTATATTTGGTTCAAAACCTTGAATGAACATCAAAATTCTTTAATTAGACAATACAAAATGGTTCAATTAACAACTCAAGAGTTGTCATGAGTTGAGCTTGATTGATGATTTGTCAACTCAACAATATTATGTTAGATTGAAAAATACCTCAAACATAACACAACCCATGCACACCTCTACCCATACCACCATATTAGCTTGCTAATAGTGGGCCAAAGTTTTGAATAGGCCAATCTCAAATATTACTTGAAGTTCCACCCAAGAAGTCAAGAACTACCAACCAACATGTCTAGTTGTAAACTTGTGTTGAAATAAAACATCTATATGATATATAATTTATAGCATAAAATTTTTACAACTTGTTAAAGTGATAAATTGTTATTATAAAAATGTCATTCTCATATGAATCCATCACTAAAATCATTTTATTTTGCACAGTCACAATAAAACATGTCACCATTGCCAGCAATGACCTTTCTCTCACTCGATGTAAAAATGATATTGCACGGCACCGAGGTACCCAGATCCAGTTGGGCCTTAGATTCAGGCCCAGCAGCATGGCCCACACCTCCAATCTCTTTCTACTCTACCCTCACAAACTACAAGCCCAAGTTTCATCACCTGACCATTGCTCGGCGTAACGTTCCCGAATAATAAAGAAAAACTAAAATCCGAACACGCCATAGCATGCTCGGCAGTTCCCAGGAAACATCACTACCAAGCATTCTTACTTGAGTTGGAACCAAGTTCCAAAGCCACATTCGCCACATTCCACCCCCACCTAACCACCCACTTACAACTGATGATATTGGACCCCCAATTGCACTAACTATGGTTGCAATCATAGTCTCCCCACTAATCTAGAGCTATAAATACAAGAAGATGGAAAGGAAAAATGGCGGTTGAGAGGTTCACAAAAAATAGAGAGTAGAGAGAAACAATGATTCAGAAAGAGAGAGGATAAACTACGTTGAGTCTCTGTGCCGAGAACGACCCAAAGTAGGAAATCCTAAGCCCACCTTATAAGTAAGTTGTGAGCCCATGTGAGGTCAAGCCCAACAGCCTCATTTCTGGCGCGCACAATTGGCACCCACCGTGGGGCTATTCTACGAAGCTGTGGTTCGACTGAGACTCATGCACGGGAAATGTCTGAAGGGCGTTCGGGAGGCCAAACCGAGAGCGGATCTGTAGGATCTTCTCAAGACTCCACACGGCGGGAAAGAACACAGAAAAGGCGTGAGGATAGGGAACGTGAGTGTAGAGAAGAAGAATCTGGCCTAGGGGAGTGGTCAAACCAGACTCACCGAACAATGTCGGGTGCCTTGGGGCACGGGCAACATGATGAGAGAGACTAAGAACTAGAGCGGCTGCACAGACTAATGAGGGATTTGGAGTTTGAGGCAAGGGGTTGGCGATAGAGAAAGGACCGAGGCAACCAAGAAAGGAGGGATGGTAGTATGGGAAATCGAGGCGAGGAGAGGTCCAGCTAGTCAGGTTCCCGTCAACGTCGGGATCGTTCCATTTCCCAAGAATCACGCCGACGCAGGAACTGCTCACACTCCCAAGAGTTGCGTTAGCGTTGGAACCGTTCACGTTCGCGCGGATATGATGACCATGGTTCGGATTCCCCGGAGGAACGGCAGCCCTACAATGCTGCCATGGACGCAATGAGCGGGGCCTTACAAAAAGCTGCTCAGTCACCGTTCTCAAACGAAATTGAACGAGCCCCTATGCCGAGCCGATTTACGCGGCCACCGTTTAACTCCTACAATGGGAAAACGGATCCGGTGGAGCACGTCAGTCATTATATCCATATGATGTCTTTGCACACACACAACGATGCGTTGATGTGTAAGGTGTCTCCCTCAAGTCTTGGCTCCACGGCCTTGAGATGGTTTAATGGGTTACGAAAAGGTTCCATTCACAGTTTTACCGAGCTGATCCAGGAGTTTGGCGCTCGATTCGTGACGTACAGCTAGGTGCTGCAACCGGTGGACGCACTGTTATCCATAAAAATGAGAGTCGGCGAAACCCTTCGGAGTTATGCTAGTCGGTATTAGGAGCTATACAATGAAATCAGTGGGGGTAATGAGAAGATTGCGGCAAGCACTTTTAGGATGGGGCTGCTCGAGGACTTTGAACTACGAGAGTCGTTGACGAAAAGACCTCCCAAGGATATGAGGCAACTTATAAGGCGTATTGAAGAGTATAAATGTCTCGAAGATGATCGGCTACAGAATAAGGGTAAGGCCTCGTTGCTGAATCGCTCCCGGCAAGGCGTTTTTGCCACGAGACCAAGGAAAGATTTCAGGATGTAGGAACCAGAAACACAAATTGGAGGGGTGAATGTGGCTTTCAAAGAGCCGGTACACAAAATTTTAGACCGGATTAAGAATGAATCTTTCTTCAGATGGCTGAACAAGATGGGGGGTGACCCGTCCCGGAGGAATCAAAACTTGTACTGCACATACCACAGAGATAAAGGGCACACCACCGAGCAGTGCTGGGTATTAAAAGATCATCTAGGGCAACTAGTGAAGGCAGGATATTTGAAAGAGTTCGTAGTGGATTCCGGTAACCGGGATATCGGCCATGGTGCTTAGCAAAAAGGGAACCCCCTCCCGCCGCCATTGGAAATGATCGAGGTTATCCATGCTGCCCCGAGGGGTGCGGCTATAACTAGAAGAGAAGTGTTAGCAGTGGCGCCTAAAGAAACCTGCACAGAAAGACAACCACGTGAAAAGAGAATAAAAGTTGGCCGGCTGGCAATTTCTTTTGACGAGGAAGATCTAGAGGGAACAATCCAACCACATGATGATGCGTTGGTAGTAACAGCACGGATAAACGGCTTCTTAGTGAAAAGGGTGATGATAGACCAAGGAAGCGGAGCCGATATAATGTACCCAGATCTATTCGAGGGGCTCAGATTAAAAAATCAAGACTTGACGAAGTATGATACGCTGTTGGTCTCATTTGATGGAAGAGTGGTGATCCCTGAAGGTCAAATTTCCCTTTCGGTGAATATGGAGGGCAAGGAAGTGATAGTGACCTTCATAGTAGTCAGATCGTTCTCCCCATACACGGCAATCCTAGGAAGGTCGTGGATTCACGCAATAAGGGCTGTTCCGTCCACCCTGCATGTGAAAGTTAAATTTCCTACCGAGCATGGAGTTGCTGTAGTACGAGGAAACCAGCAAGTGGCTAGGTAGTGCCTGGTCGCCGTGGTCAGGTGGAAGGGCAAGCAAGTTGAACAAAAGGAAACCACCGAAAAAGCATCTTTATAGTAATTACAGAAGCCCCAAGAAAAAGAAGGGACGAGTTGTGTCGAAGAGCTGTTGAAGGTTAAAATTTTTCCAGACACTGACAGGTATTTTCAAATAGGGATGAGCATGAAGGACCAGGATAAGGTAGAAATGTTGTTATTCCTTTTACAGAATGTGGATGTCTCTGCATGGAGTCCGTACGAAGTGCCCAGGGTAGACCCCGAGTTCATTGTCCATAAGCTCAATGTGGACCCGTCATTCCCCTGGAAGAAGCAGAAGAGCGGCAAAAGAGCATGTCGTTGCGGTCAAGTTGGAGGTCCAGAGGCTGAAGGAAACTAGGGTGATAAGAGAAATCTTCTTCCTGGAATGGTTAGCAAATACCGTGGTAGTGAAAAAGAAGAATGCCAAGTGGAGGGTTTGTGTGGACTTCATAGACTTAAACCGGGCATGCCCGAAAGACCTGTACCCAATGCCGAAGATTGATCAATTAGTAGATGCTACATACGGACACTCGAGGATAAACTTCTTGGTCGCCTTTCAGGGGTATCATCAGATTGCCCTAGCACCCGAGGACCGAGAAAAGACAGCATTCATCTTCCCGGATGCAAACTATCACTATAACGTGATGCCATTTGGGTTGAAGAACGCTGAAGCCACATACCAACGAATGATGACAAGGATGTTCCGAGATAAAATTGGGTGCACGGTAGAAGTATACATCGACGATATGGTAGTGAAGAGTAAACAGGAAGCACGGCATGTAGAAGATCTTCAGGGAGTGTTTGAGGTATTCAGGCAACATAGGCTGCGCCTAAATGCTGAGAAGTGCATTTTCGGCATGGGGGCTGGTAAATTCTTAAGGTATATGATCACTAATCAGGGAATAGAGGCCAACCCCGATCAGATCGAAGCCGTGAATCGCCTCAGGCCGCCGAGCAATCCCAAAGAAGTGCAAGTATTGACCGGGATGTTAGCCGCACTTAACCGGTTCATTTCCAATTTGCTGATCGCTGTAGACCGTTCTATCAACTTCTGAGGAAGTGGAAGGGATTTCAGTGGGATGAGAAGTGTGACAAAGCCTTTCAAGATTTGAAGGAGTATATGACGCAAGCGCCTATGTTAACGGCCCCAGATTCCGGAGAAGATTTATTCATGTACCTCTCGATGTCCGATCATGCCGTAAGTAATGTGCTGCTAAGGGACCGAGGAATACAACAACCAGTGTATTACATAAGCAAAATCTTGATTGATGCCGAGACAAGATACCTACCTTTGGAGAAGTTAGTGTTGGCCCTGGTGCACACCACAAGGAAGCTGCCACATTATTTTCAGGCTCATACTGTGTTCGTCCTGATTGAGTATCCTTTACAGTCATTGTTAAAAAGATCAGACTTCATGGGCTGAATAGCTAAGTGGGGGACTCGGCTAGGTTCCTTCGACATAAGGTACAGGCCGCGAAGCTCAGTAAAGGGGCAAGTCCTTGTTGATTTCGTTGCGGAGTTCTCCCCTAAGAACGACGGGAAGATGATCAGTAATGTAAAGAATCGCCCGTGGAAGGTGTTTGTTGACGGCGCTTCGAGTGTTATGGGGGCCGGAGCCGGAATTGTCGTAATCACTCAAGAGGGGATACGACTGGAGCATTCCTTCAGATTAGGGTTCAAAGCCTCTAATAACGAGGCCGAGTATGAGGCCTTTCGTGCCGGATTAAGGACCATTTTATGCCTGGGTGCATGAGATGTGGAGATTTATTCGTATTCTCGGCTGGTTGTGTATCAGATCCAGAGGAGCTTTGAAGCTTGGGATTCTCGGATGAAAGCCTATCTAAGTGCAGCAAAGCAAATCATTACCAAGTTCGGAACGGTGAAGGTGGCCCAAGTCAGTCGGGCACAAAATAGACACGCTAACTCACTAGCCACGTTAGCCTCGTCAATGGTCGAGGACATTCCTCGGCTGATCAAAGTAGAGCTTATAAGGGAGCCAAGTATTGGCATGACAGATAACTGCATCATGGCTGGGGCCGGCGTCGCCAGAATTTCAACAACCAGGCCGTGTTAGATGGACCCAATCATTGACTTCTTGGCCGAGGATCGAGTTTCGGATGACGAAAAAGAGGCCAAAAAGATTCGTCGGGTAGCTTCTCGGTATTGGCTGTCAGCAGATCGCAAGTTATACCGGAGATCTTTTGGAGGACTGTACCTTTCATGCTTACATCCAAAGAAAGTAAATGAGCTTCTGTCCAAACTACATGACGGCGTGTGTGGTAGTCATATAGAGGGATGCTAGTTAGCACACATAGAGATGACTCAAGGATTTTGGTGGCCACAGATGCAGAAAGATGCAACGGAATATGTGCGCAAATGTGAATAATGCCAAAAACACGCTCCCCTAATCCACCAGCCAGCAGGTCATTTGAATCCCGTCAATAGTCCATGGCCGTTTGCACAATGAGGGCTAGATATTCTTGGCCCATTCCTCCGAGCAACAGGTAACCGCCGGTTCGTGTTGGTGTCGATTGATTATTTCACGAAATGGGCGGAAGCCTAGGCCCTGGCAAATATCCAGGATGTAGACGTGAAGAAGTTTGTGTGGAAGAACATAGTCACAAGATTCGAGGTGCCGGACTCACTGATATCAAACAACGGGCTACAGTTTGACAGCAAAGCTTTCCGAACCTTTTGCAGTGATCTTGGCATCAAAAACAAGTATTCTACTCCGACGTATCCCCAAAGCAACGACCAAGCTGAGGCGACTAACAAGACCATTTTGAACGGGTTGAAGAGAAGGTTGGACGGGGCGATGGGAAGATGGGTCGAGGAACTACCTAACGTTTTGTGGGCTTACCATACGACCCCAAGAAGGTCCACAGGGGAGATTCCGTTCTCCTTGACGTATGGAGCAGAAGCCATGATTCTGGCCGAAGTGAACTTGTGCAGTGCACGAGTTACAAAATTTGACCCCGTTCGGAACGATGGTTTAATGCTAGAGCACTTGGATTGGTTGGAAGAGTGCCGAGGAACAGCAACAATACGGCTAGCGGAATACCAGCAGAGACTTGCCCAACCATACAACCGAGATGTAAAAGTTAAGGAATTCAGTGCCGGAGACTTGGTGCTAAGAAAAGTTGTGGGGAACATATGGGATGTAAGTGTTGGGAAGTTAGCTCAAACTTGGGAGGGAACGTACAGAGTCACTGCCATTGCAGGTGCGGGAGCGTACTATCTAGAAGACCTTGACGAGAGGCCACTCCCCCGGCCATGGAATGTCCACAACCTTAAGAAGTTTTACCACTAACCATTCGTGCACGGAAACGTAAGTCTAAACCTTGTACACCGCTCTAGTCAATATGATGATGAAGTTCCTTATTGCAGTTATATTCAATTTCATTATTGCACATTAGGAATCAATTAATTGCATATTTAGTATTAATGAATCACGTTAAGGACAGAAACCTCATTCTCGGTTCGATCAATATCACCGAGCAGGTGGAAACCTTATTCTAATAAAAAATCCTAAGGACAGAAACCTCATTTTCAGTTCGATCAATATCACTAAGCAGGTGGAAACCTTATTCCTATAAAAAATTCTAAGGATAGAAACCTCATTCTCGGTTCGATCAATATCATCGAGCAGGTGGAAACCTTATTCTAATAAAAAATCCTAAGGACAGAAACCTCATTCTCGGTTCGATCAATATCACCAAGCAGGTGGAAACCTTATTCTAATAAAAAAAATCCTAAGGACAGAAACCTCATTCTCGGTTCGATCAATATCACCGAGCAAGTGGAAACCTTATTCTAAGAAAAAATCCTAAGGACAGAAACCTCATTCTTGGTTCGATCAATATCACCAAGCAGGTGGAAACCTTATTCTAAGAAAAAATCCTAAGGACAGAAACCTCATTCTCGGTTCGATCAATATCACCGAGCAGGTGGAAACCTTATTCCTATAAAAAAATCCTAAGAATAGGAACCTCATTCTCGGTTCGATCAATATCACCGAGCAGGTGGAAACCTTATTCTAATAAAAAATCCTAAGGACAGAAACTTCATTCTCGATTCGATCAATATCATCAAGCAAGTGGAAACCTTATTCCTATAAAAAATCCTAAGGACAGAAACCTTATTCTCGGTTCAATCAATACCACCAAGCATGGGGAAACCTTATGCCAGAGCATGAGGCAGCTTGCCATTCATCTTCACAAGAAAGCAAATATGTGTTGTGTAAAACACCAAATATATGGGGGCTTGATTTATCCAACTGTACAAATCATCCCTGGCCATACATGCAAGAAGATAAGTGGCAACAACAAAAAAGAGGGGAAGGTAACAATACAGAACAAAGCAATAGCCAAGCCTTCACAAACATGATCAAAGCAAACACATGGCGAATAAACTATCATCCAAATAAAGTTAACAAAAAAATAAAATCAATGTTTCATTGCCAAACCCGACTACTGCATACGGGTTATCCCTGGGAAATAAAGAAATTGTTTAGTCACCATAGCTCGGTGACATAGGCAAATTTACTAGAAAAGAAATAGTATTAGAAGGCAATAAAAAGTAATAAAGGCAATAAAGAGTCGGTTCGGCAATTAGGTTGATGGAACGGAGGGTCTGGTCTGGTCGGTTGCGACATTCTACTGCTGGTCGGCCACGGGAAAAAGTAGATCCCCACCGGGCTGATCTTAAGCACAGGGGATGCTGGTGCCTTTTGTCTCATCTAACTCCACATGAGCATCAATCTGTTCCACGAATTCCCTCATGCTTGCTATTTCCTCCTCGCCAATAGGCACTGGGGGATTCTGCGTGGAAGGGGTTGAGCTCGGGAAGGGTATTTCATCAGGATCTCTTAGCGGGGAGTCCTCAGGGACCCCCAAAATCTGCAAAGCAACGAACCATTCGGCCTCAAAATCCAACCTTCAAGCCTGATTCACAACTGGCTCCACGGAATTCTTGGCATCAACGAACCCTTCATTATACCATTTTTCCTCATAAGCCTTCAAAGCCGCTCTTAGGTCGGTAAGTTCCTCGGCTTGAGTAGTGTTCAAACTGATTGCCTTAGCTAGCTTAAGGTCTGTCTCGTTCGGTTTGGCCAAGAGTTCCGCGGACCTTTTCTTTGCCATTGCCCTATTCTTCTCCGCGGCAGCAGCTTTTTTCTCGGCAACATTAGCCACCTTTACTTTCTCTTTAGCTGTTTTAACAACTGTCTCCCTTGCAGCCCTCTCTTGGTTAGCTTCCTCGACAAGTTCTTTTGCACGATCGTCTAGGATATGGGCCAGTTGAGCAGCCTAACAAAACAACAAAAATTAGTACGGCAATAAAACAAAAGGTAAATGAAAGATAATGAATGTGTAAAAGATAGTAAAGAATTAGTAGGTGAAGGGTTACTGCAATAGTATGCCATTGCAGCCTTCGCCCCATAGACTCCTCCGACCCTTCTTCGAAGGCGTGCACGTCCTCAGGCAGAAGGAGGCCCTGCGCCAAAGTTTGGGCAATGCAGCCCCCTTCACCTTTCTCCTAGATCCGCACACAAGCACTTGCGGGAAGTGGCTTACTGTCCAATAGAAACTTAGTCTTCCACGCCTGCGCGGCTTGGGAAGAGGATGCTACGCTCGGCCTAACTTGGGTTTGCAGCTCTTGAATAATAATGCTGCCGGATGGTCGGGGAGGAGTCTGGGTTGCTGTATCTCCCAGGCCAATAGACGTTTGCTCGGCAACCCTTTGCCTCTTCCGGACCTATCCGGTTTGAGAAGGAGGTGGGGGAGGAGGCGCTTGAACTTAGCTTTGAGGAGGTGGCTGCTGCACGGCTTGCCTCGCATCGGGCATGAAACAGTTTATGGTCATAGCCCTCCGGGTCACCATATCTTCGCTAAGGTAGGGCTCGGTATCTGAAAGGTTGGTTATATCAACAAAAAATTGCTCAGCTTCCTCTACGGGAGCCTCGGGTTCAACAGGTTCCTCGGGCTATGCGGGTTCTTCTTGGACGGGAGCTTCTTCTTGGACAAGTTCGTGGGCGAGGTCTCGGAGACGCTGGGACACACGCTCCGCCGACTCGTCCCGCAACGGTGCAAGCTCGTCCAAGCAAGTGTATCGCCTACCGAGATCCCTAGCTTCACCAACTGTAAACTTCGGCGGAAGAAAGTTCGTGTGCCAAACGTCTATGTATGACAAAAGGGGGCTATCAACCAAAAGCGCTTGTTTGAAGGACTGCCAGGTAGAATAAACCGGTTCAACCCCAAGAATTAGATGTGATGCTCGGAGTTGTCCGTCCCAGTGAACGTATATCTCGAACCGGAGAATAAAATTTAGGTCCTTGATGTGAACTGTCCTGACGTCCGGGACAAACACTTTACCCTCTGCAAAGAGAATATATATATACATTCATACAAGAAAATGAGATACAATATTAGTCACCAAAAAGATAAAACTACCACAAGTAGAAAGACGGTTAAGTTAAAGATCGGTACGAACCCACTTCACGTCGTGAGAGGGGGCAGGGAATTTCTCCGGTAAACCAATTGCCGCGCACCCGGACGAACTCCCTGGTTTAATTCCTATTTGAATCAGGTAGGCATGATATCAGCCGTACCTGTGTATCTCTAGTTTTTAAGTAATAATTGGTATTCTTATTCCTACAAAGACTATACATGTGGTTTATATCATGATGGTCTAATTGTAAACCAAAGGTATGGTTCAACCTACTGACATAACTAACTACCCGGTAAAAATTGGGTGGGAGTTGGTCGGGGCACAGCCCATAATACCTAAGTGTGCTGACTAAAAGAGGGTCCACGGGAAACCTAACCCCACCGTCTAGAATCACCATTAGGGGGAAGAAAGCAATACCATGCCCTCGGTGGAGAACAATTTCACTCTCATGGCAGTACGCTACTTCCACATCATCGGAGATATCAAACTTTTGCCTAAATGTGGCTAAAGACGCCGGGGTATCCAGAAGAAAAGCATAACCTATTTTAAAGCCTAATATTGAAGGAAGAAACTCGAAGAAAGAAGCTGAAGTAAAAGGAAAGGGTAGAAAACTTACTTTGGGCTCTAAGGAAGAAACGGTCTCTAGACTGGTGAGTAAGCGCTCAGATGAATGCTCGGCAAAGAGTAAACTCAGGAAATGGGGAGTGAAAAAGTAAAAGAATGTTTTGGGATAAACTATTAATAGAGGCCACAGAGAACAGGGAGACGTTTAATCAGCAATAAATAGGCATGATTAACGAAAAACTCTACGAATGCCAATAACAACCGACATGCGCGTCACTTTGGTTCATGAACCGTCAGGTAATAATGACAACTGAACCTAGCGCTCCGGAACAGCATGTCTTTTGAGAGTGCATTAATGGGTTGTCGTAACCGCCCAAATCTCTACCTGTTAATCTCCTAAAGCGAGAATGCCTTTTTGGTTCCTTGATTCTTCCCGGTAGCTGGGCATGAATCAAGGGGGGCTAATGTACGACACCAAGGTACCCAGATACAGTTGGGCCTTGGATTCAGGCCCAGCAGCATGGCCCACACCTCCAATCTCTTTCTACTCTACCCTCATAAACTACAAGCCCAAGTTTCATCACCTGACCATTGCTAGGCATAATGTTCCCAAATAATAAAGAAAAACTAAAATCCGAACACGCCATAGCATGCTCGGTAGTTCCCAGGAAACATCACTACCGGGCATTCTTACTTGAGTTGGAACCAAGTTCCAAAGCCACATTCGCCACATTCCACCCCCACCTAACCACCCACTTACAACTGATGATATTGGACCCCCAATTGCACTAACTATGGTTGTAATCATAGTCTCCCTACTAATCTAGAGCTATAAATACAAGAAGATGGAAAGGAAAAAGGGTGGTTGAGAGGTTCACAAAAAATAGAGAGTAGAGAGATACAGTGATTCAGAAAGAGATAGGATAAACTACGTTGAGTTTCTATGCCGAGAACGACCCAAAGTAGGAAATCCTAAGTCCACCTTATAAGTAAGTTGTGAGCCCAAGTGAGGTCAAGCCCAACAGCCTCATTTCCGGCGCGCACAGATATATTGCTTCCATGGCCATAGCTCTCACCTTCCTTCTTTAATTTGCTCCCCATGGTTGGGCCCTTGTTCCCCTTTCTTGAGTGTTTGTGTTTGGACAAGGGTTGTGCATGGTGGTTTGGGATTTTGTTAATGACATGCTTGGGTCGTTTGGATGATATATGTTGGGTAAGTGAAGAGAGATACTACCAATAAAATAGAAATAGATTTGAGGTACCTATTTTAATGGATTCGGTTTGGCATGATTTTTGTCAAAATTTTGAAATTGGTAGGGGTGTGCTGCCAACCAACCAAAATCGACTTGATCCAACCCAATCCATTGGATTGGGTCGGTTTTTAGGGGTTGGTCAGTTGTGTTGGGTTGTGAATTTTTTTTTTAAATGAATCAGGTTGGTTTCAAGTCATAAGATTCACAGATCCGTTTAACCCGACCCGACCCACATATATTTAATATATATTTGAAAATGTATTATACAATTTTTTTTATCTACTTTTTTGCTTCTCCTTCTAAATAAAATCCAAACCCCAAGTTCTCCTCATATAGTTTATATTGGTTTGGTATTATGCTTAGGATTAATTGGTTATAAATTTGCTTTTATTTGTGATGACGGTGTTCTAATGCTCAATTTCATAATAATAACAGTAATTAAAAAAAAAATCAACCCATAAGTTCAATTTGATTCACGTGGGTTGGGTTAGGTTAGACCCTTGTGATGAGTTGGGTTGTGTTGAATTTTTTTAACTTACCATAATAGGTTGGGTTGGGTTGGGTTGAAAAAACCTCTTAACCAGACCCAACCTGAAAATAGGAATTGATGACCGCACCATTTGACATGCAATTCTCCCCAAACTCATCAATCACTTGTTCATGCATCAACGATGGTAGCTAGGAGTGGTATTACTAGCTTGACTTTGATCAGTTTCTATAGTTTCAACTTTCAAAACTTAATCTACTAATATACAGTTATATTTACTAAATATTGAAGCTTTTTAAACGTTTTTAAAAGAAAATTCAACTTACCAATTTAAACAAACATGCCTTAGCTCACTCCTCAGGTTAAGGATGAATCTTCATTATTTTTTTATAAGCGTAGATTTGAATTAGCTCATATTTTTTTAATGTATTTTCTTTATGTAAAAGAATAAATATATATATATATATATATATAACAAAAAATAAACTAAAGACTTGTAAATTCACTTTGAAGAATCTAATACACAATCTACTTCTTTGCTTGGCACCTATGTTCACATGTAAGTGTTTCTTTGAAGACTGAACTTCCAATAGCATATTCGTCCTAATTTAGGGTGCGTTTGAATCGGCTTCAAACGAATTCAGGAAATCAATTTCTGGAAAATAGGGCGTTTGGCTGTCACGGAAAATATTATTTTCCGGAAAATGTTTTCCTGTTGACCGAAGTTTGAAGCCTTGACCACGGAAATGAATTACTGCCCTCATTTTCACTTCAATTCATTTCCGTGGCTTGCAAAACGCAGAGAGAGAGAGAGAAAAAACAGAGAACAGAAAACATAAGCGAGAGAGAAAGAACAAAAAAAAAAAACAATCGAACGAGAGAGAGAGATCAAGTGCGGAATAGATTGACGCCAACGAACGAGATCGACGCCCTCTAACGAGATCGAAGCGCGGAATAGATCGACGCCAACGAAGTCGATCGAAGCCAACGAAGTGCGAGAGCGAGATCGAAGCCAACGAAGTCCGATCCGGCCAACGAGCGAAGCTTATAGCTTGAACGAGAGCCAACGATCCGAGAACGCCGATCGATCCAGCCACCCAGAGCTCCGATCCGGCCAACCAAACACAGAAAGCACGAGAGCCAACGGTCACGCCGAGCTCCGATCTACCTCACACTGGTCACGCCGAGCTCTGCCAGACGACCACCGCGCCAAACGCCGCAGACCCACGGTGAGAAAATGACCTGCTCAAACTCACACCGATCCGCCTAGGGCGCACACCTCACCTCCGACCCACACGTCTGATCCACACACTCACTCACCTCACTGATCCACTCACCTCCGATCCACATTATAAATTTCATAGTTGTTTATTTATATAAATATTTATATAATTTTTTACATGTTTTTATTTATTAATTTTTGTATTATACATTGTTTATAACTGTGTATTTGTTGGTAATGGATATCAAAATTTTGGGACTTTTCTGATTGCAGGTTTATTAATTTTTTCAATTATCCATTGTTGATTAAACTGTGTATTTGTGGATTATGCATATGAAATGTGATGATTGGTTTATGAAACTGTGTATTTATGGGTGATGCATGTATCAATTTTGGGGCTTTTCTGATTGCAGGTTATTCCCAATTGCTTTGTGGTTTGAATTTTTTTTTAAGCTCTTTTGGGGCTTGACTGGTTATGCATGATTGGTTTTTGCTGTGATTTTTATTAGAATTTGGTTAGTTGGGTTCTGTGTAGAAATTTTGGGGCTTCACCCATGCTTGGTGTTATTATGTTCTTGCAGACCAATATGTGTGTGTTTAAACCTTCATTGAAGGTGCTTTGGGTATATAGGTGATTATAAATAGAATGTAATGTGATGGTATTGTGCTATATCAATGTGCAGTTATCAATGTGATGGTATTGTTATAGTGTAAATAGAATGCAATGTGATGGTTTGGATGTTATATGTTTGTGGCTGATTTTATTTATGGTGTAATCAATAGCATACTTGTTTACATATCTCTTAGACTACAATGTTTGTGATTTTGTTAGATGAAGAAAAAAACCAAAGCCGCAATTCTTGCATCAGTTGCATCTGTCCTCCTTGTGGGGGTTGCATTGTTAAAGAAATTACGACGTAGACGTAGAGATCTGCCTAGGGCGCCTTATGTTAACCATGCCGCCGAGAGAGAGGAATACATAAATAGTGTTTTGCATGGAAGTGAGAGACATTGTGTGAATCAACTTAGGATGAAGCCTATAACTTTCCACCACTTATGTCACACCCTCACTGAGGGGGAGCACGTACGTCCGACTGTTCACATGTCTGTTACGGAGCAAGTGTTCATTTTCTTGCACATTATTGGTCATAATGTGAGGTTTCGTGTAATGGGTGGTCGGATCTATAGATCAACTGAGACTGTTCATAGATACTTCAAAGTTGTCCTTAGGGGGGTCCTGAAATTATATAGAGCTCTAATAAGACTGCGTAGCGAAGATACACCTCCAGAGATAAGGAATAGCAGAAGGTTTTACCCATATTTTAAGGTAAATATTGCGACTTGTGTGTTTTTGTAAATTGTGAAGATTTATGTAATTTTAAACCATTATGTTTGTCAAAAATTAGGATTGTGTTGGAGCAATAGATGGTACACATGTTCGTGCATCTGTGCCACCTGAAATACAAGGAAGATTTCGTGGTCGCAAAGATGGAACCACGCAAAATGTGTTAGCTGCCATTAGTTTCGACTTAAAGTTCACTTATGTGTTGGCTGGATGGGAAGGCAGTGCACATGATTTACGTGTATTAAATGATGCATTTGCTAGGCCAGGGGGATTTTCAATTCCCAATGGTATTACACGATTACTTCACCCTTTTGGTTTGTTAGTTTAATAAATATTATGTGTTTTCCTAAACATAGTAGTGATTTGGTTTTTTTTTTAATATATGTAGGTAAATTTTATCTTGGTGATGCTGGGTATGGTAATAAAAATGGAATATTGTCACCGTATCGGAGTGTATGATATCACTTGAAAGAGTTTAGTGATCGTCCTCCTGAGAATGCGCAAGAATTGTTCAATCTCCGACACTCTTCATTGAGAACTACCATTGAGCGAGGGTTTGGAGTGGTGAAAAAACGTTTTCGAGTGTTGGATGCAGAACCATATTGGTCTTTCCCAACCCAAGTGAAAGTAGTGTTAGCGTGTTGTGTGGTTCATAATCACATTATGGGGGTTGAACCAAATGACCATATTATGGAAGATGCAATGAACCAAGTAGAGCTTAGTGACCACCAAGAAGAAACACAATCCCGTCGGGAGTCCGTCGAAGATAGTAGATCATGGAATGCTAAGAGAGATGAGATATGTCAAGCCATGTGGTCTGATTATATCAGGAGTGGAGAGTAGTACTTTATTTAGATTTTTATGATTGTAATGTGTTTTTTCTTTTTGTTTTTTTTAAAGACAATGTATGTAATATAGACTTTTGGTGATGTAATGAAAAAGTATTTTTAGCATTACATTGTTATTTGATGGTATTACATTGTCATTTCCATAGTTAGCATGTTCCGTTCTGTTGTGCACATTCATAAGCGTGGTTGTATGTGTGTTTGATTTGTTATTCATGTTCCGAGTGTAATTACTAAATGCTACTCTCACTATACTATTTTCATATGTAGTAATGTCAAAGGGTAAGGAAAAAGTTAGCGGCAGCAAGCAATTTAGGTGGCTGCCACCTATGCATGAGATGATGCTAAAGATACTAACAGAGGAGGCTGGAAAGGGCAATAAGCCCTCTAATACTTTTAGGGCCGGCTCCTTTGCTCTTGTAGCGAAGGAGATAACGGCCCATTTCGGGGTTGAGTGCCACCCTGTATTTGTGGAGAACCGGATGCGGACTCTAAGGTCCATGTGGGCAACTATTCAAGAGCTTAGAAAGAAGAGTGGATTCGATTGGGACGAAAATCTGAAAATGATAACTTGTGACGCCAAAACATACCAAGAAGAAGTTATGGTATGGCTTCCAACTATATTTTCTTAATATAGATAATAATATATGTTTTTGCATTTTATATGAAATTTATAGTGTCATTCTTTTTAGGATTCCATTGCTTTTATAAGGTTTTCCAAACATAACTTTCATGTCACCTTACCTATGTATTATATCTATACATATCTATGCGTTTTCATCTATCTATATGTGTATATGTGTCTAAGCTACAATTTTATTTGGTTCTCGGTTTGGTTGCTAATAAAATGTTGGGAAAGTAAAGAAAAGATTGATACTTTCTTTTTAAGGTGATTCTTTTAATGTTGTGCTTGCTGTTCTATTTTTTTTTCTTTTTTTTTTGTTAATTGGGCTCTCTTAGCAGTGAAGTGTGCATAATAGTAGCATAATGTATTGACTTGTTTCATCCTTATTTGAGAGTTTTTTTGCATTACTTGTTTGATTACTGAGAAAATGTAGGAAAAAGTATGGAGTATTTGCTTTAATTGTTATTGCATAGTCTTTTATATTGAATTTATGAGTGAAGTTATTATTGCATTATTATATACGTTCTTTTCTCCCTTATAGGCACATCGGAAGCATGCCGAGTATCTGAACAAAAAAATTGAGTTTTACGATGAATTAGCGATTGTGGTGGGGAAGGACACAGCCACAGGTGCCTTTGCTAAGTCCGGAGTGGATATCGAAAATGAGCCAGATAATGGGGATAATGGGGATAGTGCAGAGTTTGTGGCAGATAATGTGGATGAATGTGTGGTTGAAAAGGGGAAGAACGGAAATGAATCATCCACCACTGGGTCGGGAATTTCCAAGTCCCGCAAAAGAAGGCGTGCAGCTTCTAATGCTGATGATAGTGTGCTGACTGATCTGTCTGGTCAGCTGAAGGAAATAGCTGTCGCTCTAAAAGAAATTAATCGGGGCCCGGTAGATTACACAACTTTGTATAATGAGGTAATGGCTATGATGGCGGATGGATATAGCGAAGATATGCTCGCTACTGCCTTCGACCATCTTTGTGAGAATGAGAAGACGGCACGTGGATTTTTAGCCAAGAATGCTAGGTTGAGGAAGTTGTGGTTAGATGGTTATTTTTTCTCACAAATTTGATTTGCTTATTTCATGTTGACTGTGATGGTAGATTTAGGAATTAACTAGACATTGTAGTATTAATATTGACGTATCAATGTATTATATATGTACTCTTTTGTATTATTGGGACGATACAATTGCCCAAATTATGTATTTGTACTGTTCAGATACCACAAATAGGTATCATTTTTGTATGCCATTGAGGTGTAATGCCAATGGTGAACGATTGATGTGGCTGTTTTTATATAAATATTATGGGTATATTCGAATGATTATGTTTGATGTTGAGCCAAATGTGCTGCAATTTTTGTATTGTTACAGATATGTATAGGGAATGCAGGTTCTTGAATTTTATCTATAAGAGCAAAATATAGCATTGATCTTCTCCAATTCCTCCAAAACTTCATTCAAGGATGGACGATTTTTTAGGGCCAGATTCTAGATCATTTTCCGTAAAATGATCCAAATTATTTTCCGTAAAGTATTTTCCGAACCAAACATGGGAAAACGTTTTCCGTAAAGTATTTTCCGTAAAGTATTTTCCGTAAAATATTTGGACGAACCAAACACCGGAATTAATTTTCCGTAAAACGATTTCCGTAAAATATTTGGATGAATCAAACATCGGAATTGATTTTCCGTAAAACGATTTCCGAGACAGCCAAACACCCGAATACATTTTCCTTTTCCGGAAATTAGCATTTCCGGAAAATATGTATTTTCCGGAAAACGTTTTCCAGCAACCAAACACACCCTTAGGAGAAAATACACCTTGTTTTGGGTGTATGTTTCTTCCCCCTTACAGTTCGTGGGACCCATAGTTGATGGGTCCCACTAGCTTGTGAGAGAGAGAGAGAAAATATACAACCGAAACAAGGTATACTTTCTCCTAATTTAAGGCTTAGGCGTGAAGGCTGGAAGGAAAAAGGAAAAAAGAAATGAATTTCAAATCATATATCTTTGACTAAAAAAAAAGCATGAATTCTATTGCTTTATGTTTCTACTATAAAGAAGAAGAAAAAGGATCCCTAGTTCTCTCTCTTGAGAGCGTCTTCACTTCAACCAAGCTTTCGACAGCGCCTCTTTACTGCGGCGCTCTACCCTATACCCTCCTTCTTCTTTTCCCGATTATTTAGTCTTCCTTTGTTCCTTTCTATACTCCTATCACCATTCACCATCCTTCTATTTATTTCTTACCTTTCCCCATACTTCTTTTGCACTGTTTCAACTACCAAGACCCATCTTGTGTGTGGTGGATTGTGGAAATATAGAAGCACCTTTTACTTTATACCTTTTGTTTGTACTAAAAAGTGTTGTTTTTGTTTCAACCTTTTTCTCACGTGCTTCTTTTTGTCCTACCCTTCCTTACCTTTGACTGTGTGTCTTTTAAAAAAAAAAAAAAAAAATTATCTCGCTTCCTTGGTTTGTTCTTTGTTTGGTACTATTTGTCTCCTACTTGTGCTGACCATGGGGGACCACTTTCCAGCTAAAGAGTTTGGCTAGACTGAGAGTAGTGGGTTCGAGATCAGTGTTGGTCCCTTTGTGGAGGAATCTGATGCTTCTTCACAGGAGAGTGACGGTAGTGAAGCGCCTTTTGCCAGGCATGGCCTTGTTCTAGAAGTTGACGCTGAAAACCTTCACATGTAACGAGATTTTTGGAGCCATTGTGCCATTGGGTTCATCTTGGATTATTGAAAATTCTCCGTCCATCATCTCCAACAAATAATTAACTCTACATGGCTGATTAGAGGGGTGGTTTCAGTTATAAAGCGTGATTCCTTTTTCTATCTGATACATTTTGAGGTTTTAGAGGATTTAAACCACTTTTGCTTGGAGGGACCTTGGGTGGTGGATGGAGCTTTTCTGGTACTGGAGAAATGGAGGCCTAATCTGGTGCTTAACAGACTACAGTTGAACTTCGTCTCTCTGTGGGTTCAATTGCATGGTCTTCCCTTAGAATACCAGCATCCAGAGTTGGTGAAGCGCATAGGAAAGATTATGGGTATTTTTGAAAAAGTAGACTGGGAGGATCAGATACCTAGGAACATTAGATTTATGAGAATCAGAGTTCGGATTGACCCTTGGACGCCATTAACTGCAGGCTTCATTCTCAAAATGGATGATGGTTCGAGGACTTGGGTACAATGTAGATATGAGAGGGTCCATAAATTGTGTGTCCGATGTGGTTTGATTGGCCATACTAAAAGCCAATGCAGTGAAAGCATGGATGAGATAGAGAGGATGCTCATCAGACAACGCAACAGAATCCAATGCGTTCATTAGGTGCAATTTGGGTTTGATTCTCTGGAAGCTCACTTCCACAATGAGCTCCGAGCTTTTCACAACAAACGGCACTGATGGACTACCCAAGTCAAGTATGGAAACCTTCAAACCTCTCACCATTCCTACCTTCACAATCCAAACCATCATCTTCATCAAGCCCCACCCCAATCCAACTCCTCCTCTCACTCTGAGGAGGATGATCAGCAGGTGTTTCCTAACCCCGAGACACCCCACATCCCTAATCCCTCAAGTATTCCCCCTTCCAACCCGTTTCCCCTTACCTTGAATTCTGAAAATGAACATGCAACTTTAAATTCTGCCATTTTCTCCCTATCCTTAGGTACTTCTACCATCCTTCCCACTCCTTTCAATTCCCCTATTTCATCCCCTGCTCAGACTCACACCACAGATCCCCTTCTCAACCCCTCACTTGATCAATCCCCTGCTAACCCCATTGACAATGTCCTAAACACTGTGAACACTGCTACCTTTACCATGCGACCTCCTGGGGCCATCCCTTTTAACTCTTCTCTTCATTAGACTTAGGTTGCTGACAGAGGACCATTTATGATAAATGGTATTTGGCAAGATAACTTTAGGGCTGGTTCTGAAATTGACAGTGATGAGACAGTGGTGATGTTCAACCTTGATAGACTTAATGAGGGACGTCTTGAATGGGTACGTAGGGATGCATGGGGAGGAGGGTAGATTCCTGAAGACCTTGAACCCCTTATTGAGGCTTTGGTCCAACGGGTGGATAGAGACAGATTTAGATTGGAAGTCGGTGGATCTAGCGATGGGCCTCAAATACACAGACTTCAAACACTTGGCCAAAACCTTGATGGGCCTCACTTTTTGTCTGACCCTGATCCACATCACATTGTTCATAGTCACTCAGTGAGCCTGGATACTGGGCTTAACAACATACTACCCTCTGAATCTGTTGACTTTGGCCCAAGACCTCCTCTTTCACCTTCAATTGCTTCGGATCTTGGCACCTCAATAAATTTGCTCTGTGAGGAATGGTTGGATGGGAATCAAGCTTCCTCCAAGAAGAGAGTCAGATCAGAACTGGGAAGGATTGGAAGGAACATAAGACACAAACTCCTCTATGGATTCTTCTCAAAGGAAGGTAATCTTAGTGCATCACTTGATTCCCCCTGTTACTTTGCTGAAGCTTCTGTTTGTTTTACCAATGGAACTACTCCTTCATATCCAAATAGGTGCTGGGAAGCTGACCCTAAACAGCTTCCCCAGTAGCCATGAGGATCTTGAGCTGGAATTGCAGAGGTTTGGGCAATCCCTCTGCAATTCTACAATGTCAACAAAAAGCCCGTGAATATAAACCTGATTTTATATTCCTTATGGAAACCAAATTAGTTCAAGGGAAGGGTAGAGATATTTGGCATAGATGTGGTTTCATTGATGGTTGGGAGGTTCCTAGAGTGGGTTTTAGTGGGGGGTTGCTCCTTACTTGGATGTCTAGGCAAAGTGTTAGTATTATTTTTTAGTTTGCTCACCTTATCCACATCAACTTCTTGGATAATAAGGGTTTACCTACTTCTATCACTTTTGTTTATGGTCACCCTGAGCTAGCTAGGAGGGAAAATTTTGGCATTAGCTATTAGCTCTTAAAACTAAAGCACACTCCCAGTGGATATGCATTGGGGATTTTAATCAGATCCTGTCTAGGGAAGAGAAATTCTCATTCACACAGGGCAGTATTGCTGGTGCCAATTTACTTCAACAAGTTATTTTTGAACTAAACTTATGTAGCTTGTCTGCCTTTGGACAGCGGTACACTTGGATGAACAATAGAGAGGATACTAACCTTGTTATGGAAAGATTAGATAGGGCTTTTGCAAGTATTGATTGGCTTAATCAATACCTTTCCTACTCTCTGAGGAATCTGCCTATTGTTCGATCTGATCATGGCCTTATTATCCTGGATTTTGAATACCTCACTCCTTTTATTAAAAGGCCCTTTAGGTTTGAGCATGTGTGGACTACTCATCCTTCATGCAAAAACATAGCCCAACAGGCTTGGCTCTTTCATTCTCATGGGTCTAGAGCTGAACAATTATGAAAAAAACTCCTTAATGTTAGAAAGATAGCTTTGGCTTGGAATAAGCAGGTGTTTAGGAAAGTCAAGAGAGATATTAGACTGAAACAAGATCAGCTGCAACAAATTCAAAATTCCATTTCAACAATTGAGGATGTTAGGTTGGAAAGATCCCTTAGGAATGATTTAGAAGAACTTCTAAACAAAGAAGAGTTGATGTGGGCTCAGAAGGCAAGATCAAATTGGATTCTCCAAGGGGACAGTAATACTAAGTTCTTTAAGACTGTGATTAGACAAAGAAGGGCTCGAAATAGAATCATCCAAATCAAGAATGATCTAGGGTGCTTTACTGAAAATCCTAATGAAATTGAGGCCATCTCCACTAATCACTTTAGGTCCTACTTTCATAATTCAATTCAGTCAAGTTTTGATAGCATTGTTCAGGAACTTCAATCCCTCCCTATTTCTTCTCTCTCCCCTCAACAACTTGCTTCCCTCAACAAACCCATTATTGGTTTAGTGATTGAAGAATATGTTTTTCAAATTGGTGCCCAGAAAGCTCTTGGGCCTGATGGCATTCCTGCTTTTTTCTTCCAGAAATATTGGGGCATTTTCAAATTTAAAGTTATCAGTACTGTCTTAACCTTCTTTCATTTTGGTTATTTGTTTAAACCCCTTAATCAAAATTTTATTACTCTCATTCCTAAAATACCCTTTCTAGAAGAGGTTTCCCATTTCAAACCTATTAGCCTCTGTAATGTTGTTTACAAAATCATCTCTAAGGTCTTGGTTAATAGGTTGAAGCCCCTGATGGATGGCATTATTACCCCTTACCAAAATGCTTTCATTAAATGGAGAAACATTTCTGATAACATCCTCATCTCCCATGAGATCATTGATACACTAAGAAGGAAAAAAGGGAGGAAGACCAGTTTTGGAATGCTTAAGATTGATATGAGCAAAACTTATGATAGGGTAAATTGGACCTTCCTTAAGGCTGTCTTAACAGTAATGAAATTTGAGGACAAGTGGATTAAATGGATCATGGAATGTGTCACTATAGTTAGCTACACTCTTCTTGTCAATGGCAATTTGACTTCTTCCTTTAAACCCTCCCAAGGGTTAAGATAGGGAGACCCTTTTTCACCCTATCTATTCGTTTTCTGTGCAAACATCCTTTCTATCTCCTTATCTCAGGCATAGAACCTTAAGCAGATTCAGGGTGTGAAGGTTAGTAGAAATGGACTCTCCTTTACTCACCTCTTCTTTGCCAATGACTCACTTCTTTTCTTCAAGAAGGATAATAAGACTATTAGGAACTTGCAACTTATCCCGGATTGGTATTGTTCCATTTCTGGTCAGAAAATAAATCTTGCCAAATCAGACTTACTGTTCTCCCAATATGCCTGCTGAAGATCAGGAAAGCCTTGCTTAAACCCTTCAAGTTAATCTGGTTCAAAATCCAACCAAGTACCATGGAATGCACTTTAAGCTCAAAGGTAATAGGTGTATTGATTTCCAATTTTTGGTGGACAAACTCCACATAAAACTCCAAAGTTGGAAGGCAAGATTGCTCTCCCAAGCTGGTAGAACTACCCTTATTACCTCTGTCCTTCAATCTCTGCCTCTATATACCTTTGCTTGCTTTCAGGTTCCTAATACCATTTGTAACAAAATGGATTCTATCATTAGATCCTTCTGGTGGGGGCATGAGCAGGGATAGAGGAAACTGCATCTGCTAAAATGGGATCAGATTTGTAAACCTAAGAAGTTAGGTGGCTTAGGTTTGAAAAAGTTTAAATCCATGAACCAAGCTATGCTTGCTAAACAGTTCTGGAAGTTAAACCTCCAACCTTAGTCCCTGTTTGCTAGAACCTTTAAAGCAAAGTATTACCCTAACTGCTATATCCAGGATTGCTGTCCCAAACCACACCATTCTTGGTTTTGGAAAAATATTATTCATAATGATCACCCAGCCTTAAGGGAAGGGAGATGGTGGATTGGGAAAAGGTTTGATATTCCTCTAAACCATTCAAGCCGGTTCCATTGTCCTTCTCTAAACTTACCTGATCCTAAGTTGCCAACAGGCACGGTTGGAGACCTCATTGACCATAACACTTCTTTTTGGAGACCTGGTTTGGTCAGAGATCTGTACCCCCCACAACAAGCTAATGACATTCTCCAAATTCCAATTCCCAAATCCAATTCTGCCTAAGATAAGTTGATGTGGAAACATTCCAGCAGTGGAGAATACCAGGTAAGCATAGCCTATGACCTCATTAACAGTGAGACCTGGACAAATTCTAGATCTAATACGTTGGTTCAAGTAATTTGGACCAAGGTTTAGAAAGTGTAGGTTCCTCTTAAAGTCAATACTTTTGTTTGGAAGTTGTTGCAGGATTGCCTCCCTACATTTTCTTGCTTAAGACATAGAGCTATTCTTGTCACTACTTTGTACCCTCTCTGCAATGAAGAGGATGAGACTCCTACCCATTTATTTCTCCTTTGTTCTTTTTCTAGAGCCTACTAGCATGGCTCCATTCTTGCCATACATGCTTTAGACTTTCAGGGTACTTCTATTCAGCAATGGCTAAGCATCATCCTTAGGAAGCACAACCTCAAGGATGAAGTCTCTATGGAGTACCTGCAAAATCTGTTTACAATCCTTTGGACCATTTGGAATCATAAGAACAAAGTAGTACATGAAGGATTATCTCCTAATCCGATGCAAGTAGTTTTAACAGCTCAATCTTTATCATGCAGGTATAAGAGCTCATTCACTGCACAAGAATCTCTCACTAGAGTCTCAAACATAGATGTTGAATCCCAATCTGTAGTAGGATCATGGCAACTCATCCTAAAGGTTGTTGGTTTCAAGAATAAAAGGGAAAAAAAAGTTTCTACTATAGGGGGAGGGAGGGCTGGTGGGGTTTGAACCCTAATACCAATATATCACAAGAGGTGTTTAAAGTGGAACCATAGAGATATACTTGAATCCCATTCTAAAAGGTTTTTTTGTTTGTTTATTTGTTTATTTATTTATTTATTTAGTTTTAAGAAAGATAGTAGAGGATGATGAGATGTAGACTCCGTTTGGGAGTTGATGAAAGTTTCAGCTTATTTCAGTTTTTAGCTTATTTTTGGTATTATTCATGAGTTTAGTTGCACTTTTTGGTACTATTTATAAGTTCTATTGTACTATTCTTTTTGGTACTATTAATGGATCCCATTGTACTATTCAGCTAACTTTTTTTTTCTATATATATATATATACACATATTAGACTCATCATAAGTGCTTTGCGTATGCAATAATGCTCTTTTTTATTTATTTGTTTTTTTGGTTTAGTGTTTAAAAATAATATATATAAATAACAATTTGTATATATTTTTTTAAGAAAGAGATAAGGTAAGGTGAAATAATGTTTAAAAATGAGATAAAGATAGTGTTCTAAGTTTTAGGCTGAATGGAGAAAATAATGGTTTGGCTTACCTCTAGTACTTTTTTAATTGGACATGTCCTTTTGTTTCAAATATACAATGACAAGTGATGGTTGGTTTTAATCTCCACATTTTATTTAGTTAGTAAATGATGTAACTGTTTCTCATTAAAGCAAAAAGAGATTTCAGTTAAAAAAGTATTGGAAGTAAGCCAAACCCAGAAAATAAAAGAAAAAACCTAAAATTTAGGAATAGTAAATTACACTTTAAACCAGTTTGTATAAAATTATTTAACTAAAAGATAGAGATAGTTTAGGAATTTGTGTGAGAGAATTTTAGTACGCAAAATATTAAAAACCAAATGTGAAATCTTGTTATTAATAATATAGAACATATATATATATATATATATTAGGAGAAAGAGATTTTAGTTCGTTTCTATTTTTGATAATTTAGAAGCCAATATTTTTTAATTGGACAAAGTTTGTCTTGATACAGGTATAGAGTTCTAACTCATTAAGTGATAAATTATAAAATTATCCATGTGTATTATTTAAACAAGTTAGAGAACACGTTACTGTTATTAAAATTATATGTAAATGATATTTTCAATTAGCTCAAAACATGTTTAAAAACTTTTTTTTTTGTTTCATTCAAATTCTCTAATTTCTCTTCAGGCGGGAAAAAGCACTTTGTGTGGCGGGGCAACTATAATATGACTGAAGCACCCTCGCATAAAATTCAGCAACGTTCTTGACAATTGAGGTAATTCAAGGGTATTCTTGACCAAAATCAACAAAAGAAGAAAAAGAAAAAGATATAGGTTCAATTTCCCGCCAATTCAAAACCCTAAAATCGTTTATCCTTTCCAGTTAATCTCCGTCCTCATTTCCAAAATCGAAGCTTTGCGTTTCGTCAATGGCGGAAGAAGAAAACGCATCAATGGCGGAAGAAGAAAACACCGAGGCAATCCAACCCGAACTCCCAATCGGAAGGGTCAAGAAGATCATGAAGCTCGACAATGACATCAACAAAGTGAACTCGGAAGCCCTATTCCTCGTCACGTGCTCCGCCGAGCTCTTCCTCCAATTCCTGGCCGAGAAATCCGCAGAGATCACAACGGAGAGGAAGCGGAAGATCGTGAAGCTCGAACACATTCGAATCGCCGTCAAGAAGCACCAGCCGACGAGCGATTTCCTCCTCGACTCGCTTCCCATGCCATCTTCACAGCCTTCAGATCGTCCGGCAACCGATCAAAAGCGTTCTGGCTCAGTCTCCGAGAAACCGGTCCCTGCAGGCACACGGCGAATCGATCACATCTTTCATAAGTCGGCAAATGAAGCTCCGATTCTGATCGACAACGACGAGTCGTAGATTCTTTTCGATCGAGTACTTTCAATTATGAATGTTTGAATGTAACTTGTGCATTTTTCCTTTTTAACATTTTGTTTATGTTAAGGGAAAGATTAGAGAATTGAGACATTTTGAGATGTGCCAAATCAAGGTTAATGAATTAATCCAATTATTGTAGTTTATGTATAAATCAAAAAGTAGAAATGCTAATTGTGCGTAGTTGTGATGGTGAGGTTTGTTTTTCAAATTTAAAGAAAAGATTGTTGCAATTGGGAGGTTATAAATCCGGCGATTTATGAGGATATTGTTTTTAAGGTGAATCGATTCATCAATGTACCTTTTATGTTTTGTAGGCTAAGCATTTACAACTAGCCGGAAAATGGGCATTCAAATTGCCAAAGATTGTGTGTAAGCTACCGATTTTATGTACACTTTCAAATAATGTGCAATTTGTGGGGTCTGCAAATTGTTGCACACAATCAATTATGGGAATTGAACATTTGTTATTTCATTGGTTAATTGCAAAGTGTTTATAGCATATTTGATATTGACAATGACTAAATCTTAATTTTCTTTACAATCAAGTCTAATGACAAAAACTTTAATTACTGCTGATGTGACGTGATTTGTACGTTGTGAAAGTGGTGTTAAACGTTGATGGTGGGCTCATGTGAAAGTAATTGTTGGTATGCAGTTTGTTTGTTTGATTGTTGTCACCATCTTTTTTGTATCTCTCAATAACTTTTCTCTTTTTATTTCTTCTCTAGATTATAATTTGTTTTTCTTTTCTCCTTGCCTGTGTTCATGATTTTGATATTAGATTGAATTTGTTGATTTTTATGTCATATCACAGGAGACCAGATAGAAGACGTTAATGCAAGGGCATTAGGAAAAGTCTTTCTGAATTTTGTTTGTAGAGGGGATTGTAAAGTTGTAGATAATCACCAAATGGTTTTTGCAATAATTATGTTATTTCAAATGTCTATGATTGTCCTTCAATATATATTTTTTCATTTTTTTCTTTTTGAGTTTTTTGCTTGGGGAGTTCAACAATTGGTGTCACATTGTAACTGTACATACATGCTTTGATTTTATGACAGTTACATATGTAGTCATGCTGAGCTTATTAAAATATAAGGTTTTATATGCACAAGATTAAGAACTTGTGTTGATGACAATGCTTGGATTAGGCCATTGCATGTATGCTTCATAATGTGATTACTTATTCAGAAAATGTTTTGTGCACTAAGAAATTTGAAAATAAGTTAGGTGGGTTCAAAGAATGATATTTTATATCTGATTTGAGAGCTAAGTTTTGAACTGTGAAAACTAATTAGCAATGGATGTCTGAGATTTTGAGGTTGGTCTGTTGCTTGTAGGATTTTCAAAATAGTCTCCCATTAACCTCCCTGGCTGTGTCATTGCTCCAGCCTCCAGGCTTGGATCACCTGGGATTGACTTCCAGTATGAATATAAAGAAGGTGTAGCTCAAATAAGAATTCTGGTCCTTGCTTATTCTGGGTGTATCTGTATCTGCATCAGTTAAAATCTAGAGGAAGATAGGATAGTTTAAGTTATTAATTTTCATCTTGCATTAGTCACTGAAATTCTGAATCAGAATCTATATCTGTTGTTAAAAGATTTGATCAGATTATCAGTAATCATTTTCTTTTGCTTTTAATGTGGCAGGAAAACGTGGTAACCGAGTTAACCATCTGCAACCTCGTTCCAAACGCTCTGAACAGTGGGAACCAGTTTGTGCCTGGCTGGAATCATTGAACAAGAAGGAGGTGGTCAAATCTAAAGAGATTTCTTACTGGCTGTCTGCAAACCCTAAGGTCAAAGAACAACTGTATTCCCAACATTCTCATTATCACTTGATGCACTAGATCCAGAAATGCCATTCAAAAATTGCAGAAGAGACAAGAAGTAAAAGGTATCAATTACCAACGTTGCTGCATATTTCATGATAATATATTGGTGTGGACACCACATGATGGCACATCTGTGGAGATTATCTTAATCATTTATGTTATCTTAATTTTGGGTTTATCTTTAGTATTGGATTAGTATTTGAGATTGTTAGGATTATCAAATTAGTATTTGAGATTGTTTAGGAGAGTTTATCTTTATCATTGTGATTCCTGGAAGCTGTATATAAAGCTCCAGATGGTTCCTTTTGTATTTTACAGACTATTATTATTATTATTGAGATTATTGCAGAGATTGCATAGTATTTGTTTGGTGGTGATTCCAAACACCTTAGGTGGGAAGCCTAAGGTTCTACGGTAGGACTACTCTAGGTGGGAAGCCTAGGTTGTCCTACATCATATATGTTTGCTGTTTAGTAGGAAGATAAGTGCAATAACATGTCATTTTATATAAAAGAGGTCAATTTATAAATGTGCAGTGCTCCTTTAAAGGTAGGAGCTAAAAGCCTAAAATAATCATATTTTGGTTGCTACCTTACTGTTCTTGCATTATATCTGTTGTTTTCTTTGGTCTCTGTGTAATTAATTATTAGTGTGCAGCTTTCAATATAAGCACTTCAGTGAAGGGTAATGACAATGGGGCAGCACTACTTGTTTCAATTCCATGTGTGTTTTTCATATGATGCAATGCAAAATTGTTTTGCTTTTGACTTGGTTTCAAGTAATATATCGTATATATCAGCTCCTGTGCTGCTTTCTATATTACTTGCCCTTTTCTTTAGAGTTTGGGTGCTGTACTTCCCTTTCTCTCTTGTCAGTTTGTATGTGCACAGATGGTGTGATAAGTCCCAGATATGATCTTGCATGCCTGTTTGGTGAACCCCTTGGACCTTGTCTCCTTTCAGCAGAGATGCTAATATGCTACAGCAATAACCTATGCAACCAGGACAGATGCAAATCACTATTATTTCTTAAAGATTAAATTGTTACACAAATTATTGCCATAGCCAAGAAAAGTTTGAAAGTATCATATTGAGACTAGCAGAGTGTAATTCTTGATGGAGCCATAAATGAATTTTATGATGCCAACTGGACTCTGTAAAGTTTGTTTTTGGTACAGTGGTAGTACCACAGACTTTGATCAAGTCTCCTTCAGTTGCACATCTTGTTCAAGTTTTGTCCCCCCTTCCTTGTTTACCTAAAAGAGGAAAAAGAAGAGCTACAACATGGCTCTATTTTATTTTATTTTTATATAGATTGGACATGGTCCACTTAATGCAAGAGCAGTAGCAGATTTATGCTTGTTGGCTGTCCATTGGTGCACATTATATCAATATCGTGTGATGAGGCTTGCCTCATTGGGAGTCTATGTCTCAAGAATCAAGATGCTTATAAGCTTGTTAAGATCTCATGGTAGCAGGATACTAGATTACATTTATGGTGCTATTATTTTTCTTTTTCAAGATCCAAGTTTTAAGATGAATTCTCTTGCAGGAAATTCTTCAAGCAATGTTGGAGGATAGTTGCATATATATAAAGACAAAATGAAGTTCTTCACAAATACAAAATGTAAGTATATAACTGTATAACTGATATACTTTATTTACTTAGTCTTTACTTTATTCACACTGATGCTATTATAAAGAGTACCAGTATAACACAGTTGGAGAGCTGCTTGTCTATTGTCTTCTCAAAGCCTAAATGAATAAAAAATATGGAGTTTAAATGACTTTCCTTGCCTTTACAAAGAAATGAAGACTGTACATAATAGCTTTGCTATGGCTGATAAAGAAGGAAGATCAAAGTTCATGTCAAATGCTGCATCTCTTTCTCCCACTTAGGACTGCTGTTGGGATCTTGGGTTCGCTATTGTTTGGTCTAAAAGCTAGGTGCTTGAGAGGGAGCTCTTACTGTGGCATGGTCCTAGAAGAGTGGTGAGCCCCATTGGTTTTTGGAATTTGACATCAGGAAGTGTTTTCATACCATCAACCGATCATTTAGTTTGATAGCGTGTCTTCACAATCAATTACTGTGAAGATTTAGAGGTTGACAGAACTTAAAAACACAATTTTATTATAATTTTAAACACAAATTTTATTGATACATCTAACTGCAAAATGTACATCAGTTGTACTTGAAGTGAGAATAAAATGGCCCTAAAACTTATTACATTAGCCCTTAGAATCACCTTTTGTCTTGAACTCCTAGACAGGGCAGATAGTTCAGAGAAATAGATAAAATACATGGCAATATTTTGGATTAATTGTCTGCAGGATTTGTTATTTTTTTCAGAAAAGAAACTTTCTCAAATCTCTTCTACCTCATCACGCATGAAGGTCTACAGATCTGACTCAAAATTCAAGGAGATAATGGGCCTGAAAAGGTTGACACCACTGAAGCTGTTTCATCTCTAAGATGAGCAAGGCTTGGTCGAGCAAACATCTTTTCACCTTGTACTTTCCTTCCTTCTTTTATGAACGATATGCCTTGTGTTGCTGAATTAATGCTATTTGATCCCAAGTGTTGAATGCCCAGAGAAACCCTTCTGTTTAAAGGCACAGCATTAGTAAATCCTCCGTTCAGGCTCCCATTTGAAAGACGTCGGCTGCTGGTACCTGGCCTGGACACAAACAAATTCTCTTGCTCAACCACTACTTGGCTTTGTACCTTCTTATTTTCCTGTGTGACAAAGACCATATCAGAGAGTAGGTAAGAATATACTGTTCTACTGTGAGTATTGGTACATGCATATATTTAGTGTTTAGAATGTTTTACAGGAGAGCTCCACCATAGAAAGAAGACTGTAATATTTACTTTCAAGAATACATGAACTTGATAAGCAAAAGAATGAAAAACATGAAATTGTGTTTGCATTGCCATATTACACTAACCCTTTGTCTTTGCTTCTCCTCTTCTTTTTCCAGCCTGAACATGTTATACTCTTCCAACATTGCCAGGAGAGGTACCTAAAACAACAGGAGATACCATTTTCAATATGATAGGTTACTTGGTTTACTCAATGAGTCTGGAGATGCACAGTACCAAATGACACAGAAGTTGTACAGTTGGAATTCAAACTGTCAGGCATTAAAAGAACCCAGGAGTTAAGAGTTCCACCGACTTGACATGTTTTCTGCTCAAAATATTTTTAGGTTTTTGGTATCATTTTTTTAATTTAATTTATTACTCCATGTTTCTTGACAAGTATAATTTAGTTTACACTAACGAATCCATGTGTATGAAAGAGTTTGCTTGACATTTTTTTGTAACACGAAAAATTTATGACTAGCAATTACTTTTGAAGTTTTGAAGCATCATAATTGCAGATTTTCTTTGATGTCAAAAATCCTATTTTGTGGTTGGTAAAATTTAATTTACACCAAATGCTCTTCAATGTTGATTATGTAATTGACATTGCTAATAATACACAATGAAGGAAAAAATATTTTTCTTTATTTTTTCTTTTAGATAGAATAAAAAGTCGAATGCTTTTGTTTTTATCTGCTTCTAGGGAACCATATGAGTAATGACTTGCAAGATTGATTTCGAAATATGCAGGCCAACACAGGAATATATTAGTAAGTCTTCGCTTAGAATTAAATTCAATTGAGTGTGTGGGTCCCTGCTGTTTGAACATTTTTGTATAGGTATCTAGAGTAATGGGGGTGATATCAATCAAAATAGGGAAAAATTAATGATCACAGGGAGGAAATCTACAAAGAACATTAGTTCTCCTTAGCACAGATTCTGAATCATATTAGAACAGTTTGCCTATGAATCTTGTCTGATGATGCTCTATTTCTATTTATTCTAGAGTTTTCTATATCAGAACTTCTAGCTGATTCTCAATTTTTACCATCTGTGAACTTCTCTGCTCTGTGGTTTCACTGAATAAAAAATGGTGTTTCTTATTTATAGTTTCAACCAACAATTCTTTTAGTATAGGTTATTTACATTGGCCTATTTTGCTTAAAAAATAAGCTGGAGAAAAGAACTTCTGTATCTAGAAAAAGTGAGGCTTTAAAAAAGCTGAACAAAGGGCCAAACAAACAAGCATAGATAAGTGTCATGCAGTGATAAGAAACAATCTTTTATCAGAATGTAGTCATAAGCACCAGAATATCTACCTCATCATACAAGAAAACTTTCTTTCTTTCTTCTTCCCAGCTCTTAGTCTTTACTGTTAGCAAATCTACCAAAGCTGCAGTTAACCATCATGTGAAAACACATAATGTTAAATATAATTATATATTTATCAGAACTCCACATGATATTTCATTTAGTAGCTTTTGATCTTTTTAGTTCAAGGTAAATGTCATACGCTGTCCAAAATAAATTGATGGCTATTTTTATTTCACTAATAGTTTATATTTTATGATCTACTTGGTTAATATTGCATAATATACCATTATTCTGCAAAATTTTAGTTTTCACCTAAAAAAATGTAATATTTCTTGACACGGTTGTCAAATTCTTTCTTCCCATTGGGTGTATAAATTAACATACAGAAACTCTAAACACCTGGGATTTTGTTGACTGTTATTCTGGCACGTTCTGCACGTCTGAGGTTCTTGTGGGCACCTCTGCTGACTGAGTATCGATTCTCATCCTGAAAGCATACATGGATTAAGAAACATGTAAAGGAGGTAAAAGGTCAGAGACAACTAATCTTGTTAACCAATGATTATAAGAAAAATAACCCTGTTATATTCTTCCAGCCAGCGCTCCTCATCACGTGCCAACATCCACTTTTCTACCTTCTCCATTATAGCCTTCCTGCTAGAAGCTTCTTCTTTTGCTCTTGATATCTGTTCATCCATGCTCATGAGGAGATCAGCATGGTCAATCTCTCCTATTGTACATTCATGCCAGATTATTAGTTTCTATAGTTTCAAACAACACCACCACATACTAGAAAACAAATACATATCAAGAATCGCACCAGTTTTTATGAGGTTTGTTATGTTATCCATCTCTGATTGTGAAGGAATCTCCATGTGTGATTTATTGCATATCTCCTCCAGCTCATTTTGTTTCTTGTGGAATAACTCTTTCATCTTACTTGATTTTAACTGATCCAGTCTCTTGACTTCAGCTTCAGCCTTGAAACCATTTGAGTTACTATTATGTCTAGTTGTTTCTGATACGTTTGAGTGTCATAAACATTATATACTGACCTGCTGAATTATACTAGGAGTGAGGCTTCCTGGATCTGATACTTCAGACGAGACTAATAATAAATCAGTAACATGGTAGAATGAATGACGCTCTCTGGAGGGTGTGTCCATGAGATTCCACAAGTTTTTCAATGCTCTACCAAGTTGGCGTAGCTACCAAAATATATGAAGAAATAAATCACTATCAGTATATAGCAACTGAAAAAAAATATAAAACAAAGGAAACTGGGGTGCTTAGCATCACTACTATCAAATTTATGTGATTTTACCATTAATTAGGTCAGGTCAGCATTGTGTTTCGAGTTATGTGAAACTCTTTACATTTGTGATTACTCACTTGATAGTCACCAAAGTACCTTGTTTTGCCGAGGCAGGTTGGTGCCTCATGCAAATAAGTTCTGATCAAAAAATTAGTAGCACAACAGCTTAAGCATTACCTTCTCAAGTCGCTTTTGCTTTTCTTCCTCCAGAGACTCCACTGTGCTTTTGAGTTTAGCCAAAATACTGTCGCTTATATTTTTCGACATTCCACTCAATTCGTTCAGGCTTGGATGGACTTTGGTTATGATCATTGAGGAATCCATCCCCAGTATTGCAGTCAGGTTGTGGATTTTGCCTATGTATTTTTCTACTCTTTGGAGCCTTTCATTCTTCGAGGTAGACAAAAGAGTAAAAGAATATGAAAATTGATTATTTCAATTATACTCTGTTCATTGCACAGAACAATTTCTTAATCACTTTTATTTGTACCTTCTCATTACGGAGTCTTTGTAGTTCAATCTGATACTCCTCGAGTTTCTTCAAAGAAAGATCATTCTCGTTCACTATGACAGTTGTTGATGAATTATCGTACTCTGATTGACCTGCTATTTCTGCAGAAATTTTCTGAATTTGTCCTTGCACAGCTTGGAATTGGTTCATCCTCTCTTCTTTTCTTAACCGCATCTCCCGCAAAGCTGGTGTGATTGAGTCTAGCTGCTCTTTCAATGTTCCTGTCATCTTTTCTGGCTGTTCAGACAAGAATTAGTTTAGTCCATGCAAGTATAAGTGAGTTGAGATTTTCTGATGTCAAGATGAGTAGATTCATTGTGTTCGAATATTTCACTCTCATTGTAATAGTTAAAATTTGATAGACTCACCCAAAAGCATATTTCTGGCTGGAAGTCAGCCATGACAACATTGTCGGGCCTACTTATTGGGCCATTCCTTATAATGGCAGGAAAAACCCGTGGTCAATTTTCTACTGTGACTAGTTTAATGAAATTCTGTTTTCTTTTGAATTATATGAAACCTTTCTAATTATAAGCTTGAATCTTGTTTCTTTAACTCTATTTAATAAATTGCATTGATATTCTCCAAAAATCACTTGGCTGAAGGATTCCAGAATTGAACACTACATCCTGACTACTTTTCACATCTATGATGTGTACCAGTATTCTAATTATACGAGACTTTCTAATTAGAAGTTTGAATCTTGTTTCTTAACTGTATTTAATAAATTGCATTGATATTCTCCAAAAATCACATGACTGAAGGATTCCAGAATTGAACACTACATCCTTTTTTTTTTGGAGAAAGTGAACGCTACATCCTGTCTACTTTTCACATGCATACCAGTATTCTAATTTATATGCATGCTATGATTTGTGGTTACATGAGTTGATAAGTGGTACCCGTCCAGGGAGAGATCGTTCACCAAGGGACAAAAGAAGATGGGTAAATTCAGCCTCAGCTTCTGCCAACTCCTGATGCAGGTGAGCTCTCGATATATTTGCAGTGTCAACTTTTCTCCTGTAAACCTCTAGACACTCCTGTTCTAAATCTAGCAGAACCTTCTCTCTTTCAAATTGATCTTCTCCAACTTCATCCCATATCATCTGTTTCAAAATTTTGATATAAGAACAGTGAATGAGAAACATTCCAAGCTATTACTTTTGTACACAAATAATTACGATAAAAAAAAAAACTCTTGCCTGCAATTCCTGAAGTAAATATCCACATGAAGTTTCTAGCAATGCAGTGCTTCTCATTCTAATTGTTGTTTGCAGTGAACTTATCTGATGCTCCATTTGATATGGGTGGAGCTCACAGATAGCCAAGCTACTGGTTTGAGAAGTTCATTGATATTACAATTGGAATTGAGGGAAAGTGGAGAAAGAGAGAATGATGGGGTGGGAGTGGGAGCTTTGGGTGTGAATTATTGCTTAAAAAACAAGTGTGACAGAGTTAGGTAATGTTGAATCTTTGGGTTCAAGGATCAGTAAGTTCTTTTCATCCTCCAGGTTGTCTTTCCCTCTCCTATTTTTTGAATTTGAGAAATGAGAAAAAGGTGTATCTTCTTTAGTTTAGTCTCTTTATTCAGAAATTTCTATATATATTTGATAAAAAAAAAAAAAAAATTCTATATATATATATATATATATATGTCATATATCACCCTTTAGCTGAACTTGATTCCGAAGCAACCTATGCCTAGAAATGTAGACAGCTCAATTCATGCTTTCGGCAGCTAATATCTATTATACCCTCAAGAATGGGCCACCGTGAGAATCTGGACCATACGGTGTGATGCCCTAATCTTGATGTCCAGTAATGACATTTGATTGCAAGACTTTTCACTTGAATTTGGCTTGATTGGATTTGATTTGCTGATTGAGAACCATACGTTTAGATTAGCAATATGTACAAGCTACTCAATATAAGCCAATAAAGCCATTAGCCAGACAAAATTTTGATAGGTAAAATACTTCTTTCTATATAGGTGGATTTTTTTTTTTACTGATTTTTTAGTGTTGAGATAAGATTTCATTGGCATCAATAACACGTCATTTAGAGGACTTTATACTGTAGCAGTTTCAACACCCCACCTTGTACACCTTTCTGATAAACTATTTAATAAAATAAATTGAAGTCAATCTTGATAGGGAAGACTGAATTTAGGTGTGGAGAGATAGAGATACCAGGAGTGTTAAGGACATATTAATGGCATAAGGATGGAGCTGAAACTGACTGGGGCTTTATATTTTTAATAACTTTGTCAAGAAAAAAAAAGGAAAAGTGAGATCTAGAAGTTGTGGAACAATATGCAAACCAAGGCTTGCAATTTAAGAATTTTAAGTACAACAATCGGTGGGGTCTCAATATTTTGGGACATTGGATTATCCTAATATGTGAAGTGTGAACCATCTTTTAAAGGTGCCACTACAACAAAAATAGTTTACATATATTATGCTTCAACGATCAAGAAAGGCAGTCTCACCCACCACAGAAGAATTGATGTATGAATGACTTTGAGATATCATGTTGGTGATACTTCCTCCACTAGCGATTTCTTTCCTTCGACTTATTATTATAATTATCGATCAGAATCCACTACGAAGTTGAGGAATGGATTTGTAAATTGATTGTGGGCCTCGTCTAACATCATAAACACAGTGTTCGAGTTGAAGAGTGACCATGTAGACCCCAACATTACAAAAATTCATCTGGAAAATTCATATGAAACTGACAGCCTTCTATAAAACTTTTTTTTATTTTTATGGGTTCTACCATTTTGCGTTGAACAATCCAGCATTTTTATCCTAGTTCTAAAATATCATCATAGCTTTATTATTTTAATATACATGTGATAATATCTTCCTCTAATATTAAGGGGCAATGATAAAATATAAAGAGGGTGAAGATAGTAACTGCTTTTAATATTCTATTATTATTGGTGAAAAAATTAATATTCAACACAAACGATCTTATCCTAGATAATAATAAAAAATTAAAAACCAATTTATGACATAAGAAAAATTGGTTCAGAGTGTTTAATTTGTAAAGATTACTGTTATTTCCACAAACTCATAGTGACACATGATGTAGAAAGTTTGATTTTTACCCTTATTATTACATTCAAAATGTCAAATTAATACTTAAATTTCAATGATGAGAATTAAATATGATAAAGACAAAGTTTTTAAAAGACCCTTATGTTATTTTTTTTTTCCTTATACTGTTGGATAGTTACGATAATGGGAATAGTGGGAGGAATAAATATTGGACTTCTTTTTTGGAAAAATTTAAAAAATCACTTAAGTTATAAGGCTCTTGGCCTAGCATGTTGTTGTTGCCATTGCCCAGTTCCATGGTTTTACTTACCACGATCAAATAATTTAACTTGTGGTACAGATGCCAATGACTTAACCCTATACGAAGATTGGCAAGGTATCCACATAGTAAGCTCGAATTTGAAACTTGTTAGAGACAAAGTCACATATAAGGTTAAAAAATAAAAATAAAAATAACTCTTAGTACACCTATTTTCCTTGTAAAATTTGTCTCTAAATGACTTTTTAGTGAGTATTTATTTATTTACATTTAAATCTTCCCTAAACCATGGATAGTATAGATTTTTTTTTTTCTTTTCCAATTCATCCATAAATGATTAATTTGTCTACCAAAAAAGTTATATGGCATATGTTGGTGGTATCCATTGATAGAGTTATAAATTAATTGAGCTATTTATGAACAATTTTAATTTTTTTTTCGTATTTTAATTTTTAAGATATTTAGATCAACATACAATGGAGCTGGAGGTTACTTTGGGATTTTAGGTTCTGTGTCATTGTGTCAAGCCGTATTAATGACAAGACTAAATGTTGAGGCCTCAACATGGCTCTACAAAAAGGTGCAGTACCAATTATTCACCCGAAATGTATAGAAAAAAAAAAAAATTTTTTGAGTGTTAAAATATATTATAGAGAGAGAAGAAAACTCATAGTTTTATCTATTTTCCCCACTTTAACTAAAGTAATTAACTGAGCATGCACTAACTCTTTTTATACATAAAATAAATATCTAATTTTATTATATAGGGAAGAGACGAAGATGCTAATTTCCCTGTGGATAAATACTCTGAGCAAACACGGACAATGAGTGAAATTTTTAGGAAGTCCAATTATAACAATGGAAGAAGCCCTTTCAAATAATAATGAAGCCAAAAGCAAATGTACGATTAGAATAAAATATAGTTCACCCATTAATGATTAATTTGTCTACAAAACAAGTTACAAGTTAATGATTAAATTCATTGAGCTATTTATGAACATTTTTAATTTTGAGTTATTTAGATCAAAATACAATGGAGTTGGAGGTTACTGTCTGGGATTTCAGGTTTTGTGTCACTATGTCAAGCCTTATTAATGATAAGACTAAAGGTTGAGGCCTCAACGTGGTTCTACATAAGGGTGCAGAACCAATTATTCAGCCAATGTGTACAGAATAAAAAAACCCCAAAAATTAAAAAAATAAATAAATCAAGTGTTAAAATCTATTATAGAGAGAAGAAAATTCATTGTTTTATCTATTTTTCCCACTTTAACTAAAGTAATTAATTTACCACGCACTGTCTCCTTTCATACATAAAAATTTCAGGAAAGAAATTAAAATTCTCTTGTGGATAAGATGTACCTACCTTGAGCAAATAGAGAAAATTAAGGAGAATTTTAGGATGTCCTGTGCTAATGATTACAAACAAATGTATGTTTCTAAAAAAATCAACCATAAACACAAGAATATACATAAAGATAAACATAGATACAAACATGCTATATATTTTCAATTACACATCCAAACGATGTATTGTCAATTCTTAAGGACTCCTTGAATTGAAGGGAGTCAAGTAGTGCTAGTGATGTCATTGAAAAGTCACATACAACATGTGACTTATAGGTTGTTGCAGTCAAGTGTTAAGAGTCTCGTAAAGAAGCCTCCAAGCTGCTAGAGATGTGTATATATTTGGTAACCTTGTGACTTACGGGTTACTAGAGTATTATACTATTATTGTTACTATTAAGTTTTTCTTTTTGGGGCAATGAACGCCAATTGTTCACATATGAAACATTCATATTTTTTGTGCTTATAGTCATATTTACTATTTTATTTAGTGTAGTAAAAAAACATTTCCCATTTTTTGAATGAATACGATGAAAACTGTACAAAAAGTCTACCATTCATGTTGTTAAAAAGAAATACAAATTTTTGTGTATGAGTTAAAAAGTTCATGAAGTTAGCTCTACTATTGTTTTCCGCCATTTTGTAATCACAGTCTTCTAAAAAAAAAATTGTATATTGTTAATGAGGGTTAATTTACTAAAATAAAAATGGCATATCAAATGAGACCATTTCCTAGGAGGTTTTATTTCTTTCAATCATGAAGGGCTTGTCTTGTAGATGTTTGAACAAAGATTTCATTTATTTATTTTTTTTAAAGGAAGATAGTCTTGATTGTATCTTTAAGATATTCTCCCCTCTCCCCATGTGTGTGTGTTAAAATATTTAGTATTCTAAAAAAAAAAAAAAAAAAAAAAATCAAATATACATTAAAAAAGAAACTCTATTCACAAGTTACATCAGATATGTTGGTGGCAGTCAATGATAATATTATAAATGAATTGAGCTATTTATGAACAATTTTGGCTTGACTTGAGAGAAAACTTGTTTATATTCATTTATTTAGCAAATGAGCCAAATTCAAGTTCAAGCTTATACTCGATTACAAAACAAGTTAAGCTCAAACATAATAATGCATGAATGAACAAGCTAGTGAGTATAAGACTTGATTTATAATATTATTTGCATGCATGTCCATATATAAAATATACTTATATAGACTTTTTTTTAGATAAATACTTATATAAACTTGAGATTGAACTATGTAAATAAGTAAATAAGTTCATTACATATAAAATTTTTTTATCATTCTAAAAAAAAAAAATCATATTATTATTTGTAAATCATTGATGATATAAATAATCCAATTTTTTCTAAAGTTATATATAATTTATAACAATACTAGGTTGGTGAGTCTGTTTTTATAAGTTCATTGAAAATTATTTTATCTAATTAACTCAAATGATATAATTTCAACAATAATTTAGTTATAAGTTATTAGCATAAATTTGTGAAGATGAGATAACAAGTCATTCAAGAAGCACATCATTTACTGCAATTATCTTATTCGGGAATTTGGAACAAGTTGGTTGTCACTTTCACATGGATCTTCTCTACTCAAAATAAGTTGTGGTCCTCGATTTTCTCATAAAGAATACTGGTCTTGGTGTTTATTATATATAGGGAAAGAATAAGTTAATCAATTTGTTCGTGATCTAGTACAAGTTTGTTCAACAAGAAAATAAATGAATATTTAATGTGCCATCTAACTTGGTGATGTGCTTGAACTAAACTCATGGTTGAAACAAAATTAAATTTGCAAAGCATGAACTTTTAATATTTTGTTTAGCTTAGTTTGTTTATCCAAAAGACGAGTAGGTCAAATCAATGGTCTATAATACTTTGTTTATCCAAAAGATGAGTGTCCTGAATCAATGATCTATAACCATTCCTAAAGTAAAACTCATAAAGTTAACCTTCACCTATTACGTGATTGCTTGCTTTTATATTGTTTGAGGCTAAGATTGTGTTTGGTTTGATGGAAATTAATTTTCGGAAAATATTTATGCATTTATGGGTGTTTGGGGCGATGAAAAATGTTGGTCTACTGGATTCCTGGAAGTTATTTTTCGGTTGACGTAAAGTAGACATTTATAGTGGAAATTAGTTTATAGTGGAAATTAGTTTACACTTTCATTTTTCATAAACTATTTTTGGCCTCACCAAAAACTTATCAACTGAACCTCCACCCCCCATTGTTTGCCACCCAACCACCACACCACACTAACCTCCCCAGTCTCTGGTGGCCAATCATCTCCACGACCGTCGGTCCCCCAATCACGATTATTGTCATTATTATTATTATTATTATTTATCTAAAATTTTCATTTTTTTTATTATGTATGTGCTTAGGAGATGAGAAGATGTGAGAAAAATATGCTTCCATAGCATTTTTAGGAGCACAATCAAATATTTGAAAATAATTTTTTTTTCCAGAAAATATTTTCCTTTTAACCAAACACAACCTCAGAGGAAATCATAATATTATCTACAAGGGGTCAAAACATGGACTAAAAATTTCAAATTCAAGAATAAAAATACATTAAGATTTAAATCTAAATTAATACATAAAAATTCAAACTAGTATTTATTCATTATTCAAATAATACAAACAAAAACATACAAAATAATTGTTTCTTAATTCATTTTGATTTAATCATTTGAGTAATATTACGTTCATAACATTTGTACAACAAATCCTAAATGGCAAGCAATTACTAGTTTGAATCTGAGATCACCACTGACCTCATTTTTTAACCCACTAATCACAACTTGCTATCTAGGATTTGTTGTGAAATTGTTGTGGATGTAGTAGTATTACTTTAGTAATTTACCAAAATTGGAATTTGACATTTCTTAAAAAAATTGAAAATCACCTATATGGTTATTTACAAGATTTCAAATTAATTCTCTTTTAAATGTACAAAATAAAGAGTCTCTTAGAAAATAGGCTAAAATGCAAATGACACTTTCTAAGTTTGACTGGAATTCATTTCAGTCCTTTAACTTGACTTTCGTTTAACTGAGTCCTCCAAGTTTTCAATTTATTCAATTCAGGCATTCCGTCTAATTTCGTTAAAAAATTGCCATTAGAAAAATATTTTTCTCACATTAAAAAAATCTATAGAATTAAAACAAATATTTCATAGATTTTTTTATGTGAGATTAAAAAAATAATAATAATTTCATTAGTTAATTGCATACTTAATGAAAATTTTTTGATGAAAACTTGAATTGAAAAACAAGAAACTTAGAGGACTCAATTAAACAAAAGTGAACTAAAATGAAATTTAGTCAAACTTAGAAGGTGCAATTTACATTTTAGCCTAAAAAATAATATTAAACCAATTGGTGTCTTTTTATAATAATGATGGTGAGTTGAATCAAACTCATTTCGTCCATGTGGTTGTCCATGACTAGACCACGTCTAAGTCAATTCTAGATAAAGAAAATCAAGTAGAAAGTGACACAAGAAATGAATAGGCTACATCCAGAGGCTCAATGGTCATCAAGGTAATTTGGTCGTCCATATCATGAGAGGATATGGATGACCACTCAACACTTAGCAAATTTCAGAGAATTTCCTACAAATGCAAAGTAATCGAACCACGTTCTACTATTTTGAGACGTGAGGATAAGTTCCCGAAATCCGCTCTAACTCCCCCCACTAAGCCCATACACCTCCCACAATGGTAATGGAGCTTAACAAGCAGACTCGCTCGAGAACTCATTATAAAAAAGGGACCTAATCCTATCAGCCTAGGGTACGTTTTTCACTGTTCATTCACTTAGAATACTTGAGTTCAAGAGGGAGAACTGACTTAATCGTAGGAGGGTCCTTGGCCGGTTCACCCTAGCCACCTTCGATAGTTCACTTCTTTCTTTTCAGGTCTTGCAACCACCGTTGACGTCCAGAATATTCAACCTACTGATTTTTCAAACCTCATCAAATGATAAAGAGGATTTTATTGGCATTTAATATGACTTTCGGAACAATTTAGTTAGTTTTCAAGTTTGCAAAACTATTTTGTAAACTAGAATCTCGAGGCTCTGAAACTTGAGTTCAATGATAGAACTCCAGTCTCTAAGACTCGAGTTCCAAGTGGTAGCAATCTGTTGTGAAAGACAAAATCCATGTGGAACTAGAGTCTCTGAGACTTGAGTTCTTGTTGTTGGATATAGGAGTTTGTGCCTGTTAGGGTTGTGGTTTTGAATTGGTACTCTATATTTTGAAAGAGATGGGTTTGGTTTAGTGGGTTTTTTATTTTATGGGTGTAGACACTCGATTTTGCACTTATAATTTAATCAAGGAAGATGGTTAGAGTGACCATTCATATACCTGAAAAATCATACTTGCATTACATGCATTAATTCATTTATTGCATAACATAAAAATGATCTTGAGATTCTAACGGTCGTGACGGTATGCCCGATTTCCAAATTGGACCGTTGAATTGAAAGATATCGCATGATCAAGTTTGCATGGTTTGCATGCATTTTTTTTTTTGGTAGAACCAACCACGCATGATTAATTTAAATTAATTCTGATTAGTTAAACAATCAAAATTAATTAAGTAATTTTGTGATTGGTTGTTGGATAGTGTTAAAAATAAACTTGCTTGCATGGGAATAAAGTGGATAATCAGATAATAACAAAATTGTGGATAACCAAAACTTTTTGGAGTGTTTATATGCAAGATAATAATCACTTTAGAGACCTGAATATCTAGAAAAGGGGTTTAATCTTTAGAGTACGAATTAAAAATGTGTCTAATTAAGTGCAATTCTCGGCTAAAAAACCCTCAAAAAAGGAGACCACAATGGACCAAAATTCAAATGCGGGTCTAGCACCCAAGAGGGCCATTCAACACTCTTGGAGTGGAGTGTCGATTGGCATAAACTCGAGGCCCAGCCTGAATACTTCTAGATTGAGATAAGTCGTACCTTTTTTGATTTTTTAGAGATGAGGATGCATCCCAATTCGTATCTGATCATTTAGCTAATTTTTTGAAGCATTCTCACCTCTATAAATAGAGGATGCCTTTCAAAATTCAGGACACTTTTTTACGCTTTTTGACCCCCCCTCTTTTTGGCTCTTTTCTTTAAAATCCCCTTATGTTAAAGACGTTCTGGAGGCTCTTACCTTAGGAAATTTTTTTGTAAGTAAAGTATTTTAGGCTTCAAAGAGTTGAATAAATTTCTTTGAATCCTAAAATATTCTTTCATTAGAAGAGTACGCTCATGCAAGAGGTATTTTTTTTTTTTCTTTTCTCCTTTCATTACTTTTTTTTCTTGTTTGATGCATGAATATTGTTTAGCATATTTTTGTTATTATGTTTTGTTCTTGATATATTATTACCATGCTTGAATATGTTGCTATGTTCTTTTCTTTAACATGTGATTGTTTATTGTAATTTTTTTTTCTTTAGTTTCAAAATCTGCAATGTTTGACAAATTTTTTATGAAATCTAAAAACTGATCTGAATTTTTCAAATATGAATTTTTCTCTAATTTAAAAACTGATTTGTATTTTTTAGATATGATTTTTTAAAAATAAAATAGATCTGTATTTTCATTAAATACAGATCCGATTTTTTTTTCTCTAATTCAAAAAACTGATTTTTACTTTTCAGATCTAATTTTTTTAACATAAAATAGATCTGTATTTTCATTAAATACAGATCTGATTTTTAAAAAATACAAAACTGATCTGTATTTTCATTAAATATAGATTTGGTTTATTTATTTATTTATTTATTTTTTTATATACATAAAGCAGATCTGTATTTTCATTAAATACATATCTGGTCTTTTTAGAAAAGTTTTCTTGGTTACAAAATTGCAGGTTTTGAAATTTAAAAGAAGAAATTGAAAGTTAGGTTGTAGTTTTTTTATGAATGTGATGCATGTGAAATAAATTCATCGTATGAATGTAGATCCTCTTTCAAAAAGTTTTTATTTTTATTTTTATTTTATATATATATTATTTCATAAAAACAGATTTGATTTTTCTTAATAAAATCACCCCTTTTTAACTTTACACAAAAACAGATCTGATACTTTTTTAGAAAAATCTTATTCCTTTTATTCATAAAAAAATAGATTTGATTTTTCTTGATAAAATCATTTTTTTTTTTTTTTTACTTTACACAAAAACAGATCCGATTCTTTTTAACAAAAATCTTATTCTTTCTTTTACATAAAAAAGATCTGATTTTTCTTTACAAATCAAATTTTCTTCTATACACAAAACAGATCTGAATTTTCTTAAAAAGAGATGATGCATCCATAAGGTAAGTTTATTTGAATTAATTTTAGTCAAGTGTCTGTCATGTATGTTCAACATATCATTCACATCATGCAAAAAAAGGGTATATTAGTCATTAGAGTCTAGAAGACCAAACTCTGTCTGGCGGAATGGGTGTCTAACACCTTTCCATTCCGTAACCTAGCCCTCGAGCTTAGAATTTTTGGGTAGGTAGATTAGTGTTTTGTCTATTTAATTTTGGTAAATTGTAACTAGGACCCAAAGCGTTGTAAGGTTAATTTACCAAAGTTGTATTTTTCTTTATTCAATCAATGACAATGAAGCATTTTATAATGTAATTTGTATTTTTTTATTATTTTTTTTTATAAAAAATAAGTAGCAACTCCACACCACTTACCCAAAAAGAGAGGTGTCCTTAAAAGCACCCAAATCTCTTTCTTTTTTTGAGAGCACCCCAATTAATATGGTCTCTCACAGTGGGTTTTGCTTGGTTGTTGTACACTTTTCCAGATCTTCTTCTTCAAAACTACTTCCTTTTTAGATCTTTTTCTCCTCCTCCTTGTTCGGATTGCTTCTTTCTATTTACACCCTATGGAACTCGAGTTTCTTCGGTGAACTTACTCGAGATGCTACTTTGCAAAATAGTTTGCAAAACTTGTTAACTAATTCACCTTAGAGCAATTGTACCAGTCCATGAAAAATAGAAAAAAGTGATGAATTTTACACATTTTTGTTCAAAAACTACCCACATTAGTGAGTCTATAACACTGTACATATCCAAAAATGCTACAGTAACCGAGCATGATTACACGATTACTGTAGCTTTTTATTTGATTATTAAATCAAAATTTTCTCTCTCTTCTCTCACCTTCGTTCTCTGTTCCCCTGACTCTCTCTTTTCCCTTAGGCTTCGTTTGGGAGGAGGGGATGGAATGGAATGGAAAGGAATGAAAAGAATCATTTTAAAATATTCCTCCCTTCCATTGTTTGAGAGTTTTAATGGAGGTAATGGAAAACCCATTTCTTTGTTTGGGAGTTTAAGTAGGAGGGAATGGAATGGGTGGGAGGGAACACTCATTTCTCTTTATTCCCTTAAAACCTTAAATTTTCATTCCCTCCGAAATTGGGAGGAATGTGAGAGAATGAAATTAGATTTAATGATTTTTTTACTAAAACTCCTAAAATACCCTAGTATATTCAATTCTTTATTTTAAAATAGGGGTTTAATAGTAATATTGTCATAAAATGATTACATTCCATTCTCTCCATATTGCTCCCAAACAAGATTACTTACATTTCATTCATTTTCATTCATTTATTTTAAAACATCCAATCAAGGTTACTTAATTCCATTCCATTCTTTTTCATTCCTTTCCCCTACTTAAATACATTCCATTCCCTTATGATCATTTAATTTCATTCCATTCCCTTCCCTTATAAACTCCCAAATGGAGCCCTACTCTCTTCAATCCAAAAAAAAAAAAAAAGACTCTTTACTCCCTTGCTTTCTTCAATCCAAAGAAGAAGAAGAAGAAGAAGAAGAAGAAGATTAAATCAACTCAAAAAAATCTAAAAACTCATCACAAATCCAACACAAAATCAACTCAAAACAAAATCCAACAGAAAACCCATTAAAAAACCAAATCAACCCAAAACCCATGTCGAAGCTGCTGTCGAAGAAGAAGAAGAAGAAGAAGATTAAATCAACTCAAAAAAATCTAAAAACTCATCACAAATCCAACACAAAATCAACTCAAAACAAAATCCAACAGAAAACCCATTAAAAAACCAAATCAACCCAAAACCCATGTCGAAGCTGCTGTCGCCACTGCCATGGAAGCTTAGGTGAAGTGTTTGCTGCTGCCATGAGAGAGAGTGAAGATTTGGATCGTACCCCTCGAATTGAGTTTGTGATGGTTTAAGGGTCGGGTTTGGACCACTGTTTGTGGTGGTGGTGTTGATCTTTGTTGCCACTGGTGGTGGCAAAGGCTTTGGGGCTCTCGGCCTTGGACAGAGCTCAGGGTGAGCTCGAGCTATGGAGGATTGTGAGGTACATAGATTTTTTTTTTTTTTTTTTTTGGTGAAATGGGACAGAGAATTTTATTGATAGAGAGGAGATGGTTGGGCTGTGGAGAGAGTGAGTTGTTTTGAAAAATGAAAAAAATAAAGAGAGAGAGGGATCGTGTGAGTGGTGGCCGGTGGGTGGTTGGTAGGTGAAATAATAATAATAAATGATTATTTAAAGAAAATATATTATATAATAGATGATCTAATGCAGATGTTTTTGCAAATTGCTTTTGTAAAGTAGAAAAAGTAGATATTTTTTTTGATACAAGATAAAATTTTTACTTTAACCTAACCTAAGTGTATATGTGTGTGAAGCTCCCTTTTGGAGACTTGAACTCTAACCCTTACCTCCACATCTTACAAGCATTTATACTTGTAGAGTGACCACCGTGCCAAGGGTGCGCGGTGGTCACTCTACAATTTTAAATGCTCTTAAAAGCCAAAAAAATCCAAATAAAGAGGCCTATGCGTTTAGGACAAGCTGAAAGTTTCAGCTTATTTGCAATTTCAGCTTATTTTTGCTACTATTTATGAATCTGCACTTTTTAGTACTATTCATGAATCCTATTATACTGTTCAGCTAACTTTTATTTTTATTTATAGTACTTTCAGCAAAAATTTTTTTTATTTCCACTAAATAAACTATTCCCAAACGAACATGAAACTAAAAAATATATATATATATATATATATATTGCACAGAATACATACATAACTAATAACCCAACGATGTCACGCTGACACGTGTGAAAAAACAAAAGCTAACTAAATTGGGAGTTCTCGTTGAGAGCTAGCTAATCCCACATCGTCTAGTTACACGAAGCTATCTATGTTTATAAGCAAGAGCGAGAGTACAAGGCTTGTCCCTTCGGGGACATCCGATAAAATTGGAACGATACAGAGAAGATTAGCATGGCCCCTGCGCAAGGATGACACGCATAAATCGAGAAATGGTCCAAATTTTTTTCTTTACCCAAAATTTCCCAAACCCATTTGTGAATTCTTCCATGGCTTCGTTCTTTTACACTTTCTCTCCATCTTCACATACGTTTTGGAGTCTTTCTCAACAGGTAAGCCCACACTTTTGGATCATTTTCGAGGGTTTCTTTTCTCTTCGCCTCTATTTGATATCAGAGCATATTGATATTTAGGGAAATTTTGAATCTTTGATAGTTTTGGTGGTTGAGTTGGAATTATCAGAATCATATTCCAAATTTTCATTGAATTACATTCGCTTAGTTAGAGCTTATTTTCACTGGTGTAATAAAGTTTGGTTGTTAGAAAGCATAATATTCTCTAAATTTAAAAACATGGGTATTGTGTAATGCTGAATGGTTGCCAAGATTGTCTCAATTGCTGCTCTGCCTTCAGAAACTGAGTAATGTTTGGAGTTTATGCATTTCACTACCCCTGTGAGTTGTGACACAACATTCCTGGTGTGGAGATTGCATATGACTTGGCTCCCCATTTAGTAAATTTCACTTGCTGGAGTTTTTGAGAAATGCAAGTCCCACCTCAAATCCACTGTTCACTTACAGACAGGTAGCCTGCATTTGAAATGGCAAATTTTAGTTTTCAATGGCCAGCTAAGATTTTAAATGAATTTTTCAGCTTCCTAAACATCTGTTTGGTAAGTTGTTGTTTGATGGCATTTTCATACTTTAGGTAGTCAATGTGTTAGTCTAAAGTCTGCACAAATCTTTGGTGCCACTGGTGCTAATAGTGGTTTTTGTGTGTGAGCTCCATTTGTTTGCGCATAGATTTAAGGTTTAAACCAGCTCTCTAGGCTATAAGTTTCATAGGTATGATTGCTAGTTCCTTTAGTCAATTGTTTTTGTAGCTGGGGTGGTGCAATCATTTTAAGAAGCTGCTGAAGAATAATATTGACAACGCTGAGGACATCAATTAGGCAAAATTTCTCGACATCTTGAAAAAAAGAAAAAGAAAGAAAAAAATGAAAAAAGAAGAAGTGAATAGATAGATGAAACCTCGCATTCAGCTATGCAATACTATGTGTGTATATATATATATATATATATATATATATTTTGGAGATGAGCAATCCTAGGTACGTAGTTGGATTAGAACTTGGTAGTAGAATTCAGTTGCTTGTCAATGTTCAAGATGTTGAGTTGTTGACTATACTGATGTGGTGTGATATGCCTTATTTCCTCAAATTGCTTAAGATTCTGATCTTCTTTTTCAATGAGGAAGAAAATTATAGTTGCTCACATATCGAAATGCAGAAATATAATCTAAGATTCCTTGGTTTCCTGTCCTGCAACCTATACAGAGTTTTAGTGATTTGTTTATCGTTTAAAAAAAAAAAAAAAAATTCTTGGAGTATGGATTTGTTGGCTCATTATGTATTCCTTTTATATTTTCTTATTTTGTTGGCAATTTTCTTTTGTACAAACAGTGCAATGCCTCCATGTAGTCAACAACTGTTACAACCCTACAAGCTTACAGCATACATCAAGCCCTAACCATGTGGAGTAAAAAAAAAGGCACCTGTGTAGGCAATTGGTGGCCCATTTGGTCTGATGAGTGTGCACATTACTGTTCAATTAGTCGCTCTTGATATGCTCCAAACTCCAGGTGGATGTGCCCCTTCCATCCCGGCTCCAAACACCTTTTAAGAACATTACCTGCCTGTGATGTCCTTAAAAAGGAGAAATCCTCAGATACTTTAGATGTTGAAGCATTTCCAGCATTAAGGAGCAAGGTTGAACTTAATTATGTAAGGTTATGGTCCAGGTAATTTCTGTTGGCTTTGAAAATCTGGTTGATTTTGCCACCCTGCCCTACCGGCCATTTCCTAGCAATGGGTGACTTTGCTATGAAAGAGGATTGACAGGAGAAGCACTGCAAGAGCCATGGAAAGAGAGAGTGAACTGTTTAGGCTTTTGATTCCATTGTTGCTTTGCACACGTAAACATTGCTTTGATGTAAAGCAGGGGAATGATATAATTTCCTATTACCCAGATGTCGTTGTTATTTTAAAACCTAATGAAATGTGATTAGAATGATAAACATTATTACACAAACGAGAACTGCCTTTGTGTTCTACACATATTTTGCCTGGCAAAGTTTATGAGGAAACTTTTACTCAGAATCGTCCATGTGAACCGAACTAGCATAAGTTGAGAACTTTTACTCAGAATCGTCCATGTGAACTGAACTAGCATAAGTTGAGAACAGTATTAGATGGGCTGCTTAACTAGCAAGGGAGGAATGATGGCTTGTCGTGGTTTTTGAAGGTGACCCCAAAACCTCCATGGATGTTAATCAACCCAATTTTACATGGCAGGTGATCTATACAGATGAGGAGATTAGGAGGTTGAAAAAAGGATCAACGAGGTTGGTTTCAACTTCAGTATCTTGCGAGTTGGGTGCTTTGCCTTTCGTTATGGTAAATGCCAAAAGGCTGGATTGTTGTATATAATGTTTCTTTTGTATCATTCTTTTGTAATTGCCTCCGGAATAATTCCTACAAAGGATACCATTTTGAGGTTCAACCCAGACATTGACCCAGCTTGTCCACTATGTGGTGAATCTCCTCAAACTTCAGTCCATATCTTCATCCACTGCCAAGCAGCCAGAGCACTATGGTTTGGTAGTAATTGGGGATTCAACCCTCATGAACTACATCTCACGTCCACTTGACAACTCATTGATCTATTGTTATCCCCTAATTCTACTGTTATTCCTTCGGACATTGAAAGGCAAGCTTTCCTAGTATTCGAATAACTAACTCTAGAATGTATTTTGGAGATCAAGGAATTTGGCTCTTTTTGATAAAGTTGAGATGAACATCCAGAAATCTCTATGGCAGATAAGAAGTAGAATGAAAGAATACATGAGGACAGTCCCAGAATCTTCTTTGTCAATTCCTAAATTAAGGGATGTTAAGTGGTCAAGTCCACCAGAAGGCGCCTTAAAGGTCAACTGCGACACTGCAATTGGCCAAGACAAAGCTTATCTTGCTATTGTTGCCAGAGACTGGAGAGGGACATTGGTATTACTATGTCCAAAAGAGTGGAAATCAACATCCCTGTCCAAGCCGAAACTGAAGCTATCAGCTGGGCTGTACCCCAGCTAGTAAGCCATAATATTCACAAGACCATTGTAGAAAGTGATGCCAAGGTATGCATTGAAGCCATGTTAGAATCAAGCTCTAGGCCTCCATGGAGAATTGAGGTGCTGACTGCTGACACTCTTGTCTTTAGCTCATAGGGTTAATTCTTTAGAATTCGAGTGGACCCCAAGAGAAGCTAACATGGCAGCCCATGTACTGGCTTCATGATCTCTTACTAATAGAGTAGCTAATTATTTTGTATTGGGATCAGCCCCTGCTGTTCTTTCTGATGTAATTAATTCTGAGCGAGCAAGCCTTTGTCCTAGGCTCTTTTGTATAGCCCTCTGGGGTTGTTTGTTTTGGAATAAAATGGCAGATTATCAACAAAAAAAAAAAAAAAAAAAAAAAAAAAAATTTCAGTTTAAGAAAAGAAGAAAAAGGAAATCATAGATTAGAATGAGGAGAAGCCTAAGTTTTAGGTTGCTCAAGCCATTTGAAACTAATACTGTGCCTCCAATAATGATATGAACTTCCTCAATCTGGAGCTCCTCCAAAACTAATTTTGAGGCACTTCCATGTTGCCCTACGGGAATCATGAGTAATATGGATTCCTTATCATACAGTATTAAAGAAAGGGACTTTTACAAGGTAGGAGTGTTTTTTAATTAAGTAAAAAAGAAAAAGCAATAAGAATGGGTGCAGTGTAGAAATGTAATTACTAATTAGTCTAGCTTTTATCACAACAAGTGTTGGAAGAATCTTATCAATATAATGTTCACTATTTCAGCAATCATATGACCGTTTTCTTTTTTCCTAACATAAATTAATATATAATTATTGAAGAAAAAGAGCTGTGAAGTATATTCTAATGAGAAATAACAATTTTATTATCTTCTTTCTAGAAGAGCTAATCTCCACTGCTGTCTCTTGATGCAGTCAAATTGCAAAGAGCCTAACATTGCGCAGAAGGACTATAGAGCTGTGGAAGTAACAGAGAAAAAGGAAGTTCCTGCGGCCATGTGGGTAAGATTTCTTATTATATTTATGAGGAAGTTTATTGGTGAACTCTGTGCAAATTTTGTGTGGAAAACCTAGTCTTTTTGAGAAGGATATCAAAATGATTATTTTGCAGGGGGAATTGTTCATTGAATTCTTAAAATTGTTGGTTAATGATGTGAGTAGTTAGCAATCTTGGCAGTTGCTTAGCTTGTGTGGGAAACCAGAAGGTGGCAATGAACATAACAGACTAGAAAATAAAATGAAATTTTTGGTGCCTCATGTTTTAACCCAGTATAAGTTTAGTATACTATTGGTTGATCAGAATCATAATCCTGTTATGAATCTTGCCTCAAAAGGAATGAAAATTTTCCTATCATTTATTGTTATTGAGTTCCCATCATTGTACATGTTTATGTTTGAAATGAGAGGTCTTTATAAAGTTGATTATGAATCAAAGGATGTTTCATTCTTGTTCTCTTTTTGGAAGATAAATTCTCATGCCTTTCTCACAAATAGGGTGGTAATGACAAAACAACAGTTTTGCTTCTAATTTATGTCTTCACTGCATTTTCAGGTAGTTTCAGCAGGGCCTAACTTTGATCAAACTGAGAACAAAATTTCAGCCAGTAAGGAGATTAAAGGACCAGCAGAGGCAGTTGCAACAGCTAGAGAACCTCATGATTCCCCCATGCCTAAGGAAGTCCGAAAGGAGTGGACTTGTGATATATGTCAGCTAACTACTCAAAGTGAGAAAAACTTAAATTCACACCTTCAAGGAAAGAAACACAAGGCCGCTTACGAGGCATTCAAAGCAAAGAACCAGCCAAACATGGTCTCAGATTCAACTGCAAAGAAAACTGAGCAGCCAGTTGAGGAGCTGTTAAAGATTGTATCCACCAAAGGAGTGAAGCAGAGAACTATTACAAATCAAGAAGAGAAACAGCAAGGCCAGCCAAAGAGTGTTTTGGCTTCAACTGCAAATAAATCTGATCAGCTCAAAAAAGAGGAGCTAGAAAAGAGAGTTTCAACAATGGACCAGAACAGAAGAAAGAAGTTGTTAGTGTGAAAGAATCCACTTTAAGGTGCAACATTTGTAATATAAGCTGCACCGGAGAAAACAACTTAGTTTCTCACTTTAATGGGAGGAAGCACTTGGCTCAGATTCAGTTACTCACTGAACAATTTTTTGGTGGACATGCTGACCAATTTTTGTGGTTCATATCACTGACACGGAAACCATTGTGCTTGTTATGAACGTGAAGATGTTAGCTTAAAATGAGCATGTTTGTTTTACTCTTTAATTTTAGCTGATTGCATTCACTGAAGCTGAAATGTAGAACCTTAGATTGTGAAATCCAGTGCAATAAAATTTTCTTGTGATTTTATCTATAATTAGAAGCCCCTTCATATATATGATGTACAACGGTTATTTCTGTGGTTTTTCTTTTTATTTGCGTAAAAGATTCTTGTAATCTTTTTTTTTAAAAATCCCTAATAAGATAAATACAACCTATTAATTAATTTATTATGATGAAAATACTAATGATACTCTAATTTTCTGTTAAATATTTCATTACATAGCATAATACTAACCCCTATATCTAAATGTCATGGAAAATATGATATTATGTAAATACTAATAATACTCTAATTTTCTGTTAAATATTTCATTACATAGCATAATACAAACACCTATATCTAAATGTTATGGAAAATATGATATTATGTACAAAAGTTCTATCTTATAAAGTATATTACTAATTTTTCAACACTTGAAATTTAACACCTCAATGATTTTAGGCTTTGTTTTAAAAACCAGATTGGATCGGCCGGTTCAATTGAAAACCAATTTGGTTTGGTAAACTAGTCAAATCTGGTAAAAATCGAAAACTAGGACCAAAATAAGTTCTTTGATCATACCCGTTTTTAAAAGTCAATTGAAGGAAAAAAAGAAAAAGAAAAAAAGAAGCACAACCCAACTCTAAATATATGAATATTTTTTTTCCTTAAGAATAAAATTGGGATAATTGTAGTCATCCATCATAATTATAGGATATTTGCAATGTGCACTCTATAATTCAAAATTTTTAAACAACATCCTAAATCGAAAATGATTTGCTATATCCCGGCCCACATCATCACTTTAGGGTGGATCAGTGGATGATTTTAATTAAACCATATTAAAATGTAATTTAAATGATGAGTGATGGAACATCGAAAACTACCCCCCCCCACAAAAAAAAAAAAAAAAAACCTACACAAAAAAGATACAAAATTGATATACCAAGCTTTAGCCTAATATCTTCTAAAAAAATATTTAAAAAATTAAGTCTAATAATTTGCAATTATACAATTCAAATTCTAAGCCAATAGTTTATTACTAGAAAGATATTAGAAAGACAATTCCAAAAGATTTATTTGTAAATCTAAAAGTTGTACTTCTATTACTTCACTAAATACATTATATCAGTTTGTAGAAATACGAGCAAAAAATTGTCAATCTTTCTAAAAAATTTAATACAAAAAATTTAAATTTTTATAACTATATATGACTTTTAAATATTATTCTAGAAAAACAATAATATAATACTTTGGATGACTAAAAATAAGAGAATATAAACCTATTAATCCTTTAAAAAATGTACTTATATTATTAGGAATTATCAATTAATAATTTAATATATAGGAACAAATATGCCTTTGTTCTTACTCCGCTGGATCCTTTTAAAATCTCTACTATATATAATAAGACTCAAATTCTTTGACATCTACTTTTCACTATTCTCAAAACAACTCCTGTTGTTTAATTAGTTGATATTTCAAAAAACAGAAGGACAATATAAGTATTTTGACAAATGATTAAAAAAATGGAATAAAATATTCCAACTAAAATATCCCTTCAATACATCAAATCCCATACCACATTTATTTTATTCATAATTGTAACTACTAATAATTTAAATTTCTTTTAAAAAATTTCAAAGCTCTTCAACATCTAAACAATTAGAATATTACACCCACGATTTTTTTTTTTAATTATTATTATTAAAAAGCTGTCAACAAACACATAACACATAAAATAGATAGTTGTTGTTGATAACGTCGTCTTCATCATCATTGTTTTCATCATAATTAATTTATATAATTGGAATAAGATTCTTTGGTATCTATTTTTTGCTATTTTCAAAAAATATTCTTATTGCTTAGTTCAAATTGTTTTTCCAAAAAAATGGTTAAAATAAAATTTGATTTTTTTTTTAAAGGTTAAGTAGTCAAATTGGGGGAAAAAAAAAAACTCTTATGGTATGTTTGGATGACAAGATTTGGGCAATTGGATTTGAATTTAGGTGATTAGAATCCAAATAACTTGTTTGAGAAGTTTTAAAAATGTCAAGGATTTGGATTTGACAAATCCACCAAGAATTTTAAACTTTTAAAAAGCTTGGATTTAAAATCTCTTGATTTAAAATCTATTAATTTAAAATCCAAATCTAAATCCAAATCCAAATCTATTAATCTTGTGTGTGGGTTTGGAGTTTCCGAGCTCCAGTTCGAGCTGGTGGTATCCATGAGGCGTGGGACAATGATTGCCACACGCGAGACCATTTTTTTTTTCTCAAAAAAAAAAAAAAAAAAAAAATCCAAATCCAAATCCAAGTTCCCAAACACAACCATAACTACACCTAACTCCATATTGCATGTTTTTACTTTTTATTGATATTAATAACTATCTAAACATTCAAAACCTTTTTACATTCTTACATTTACTTATTTTGAACAAAAAGAGAATCTCACAATAGATTTAAAAAAAAAAAAAAATCTCTTTAAGCATTAAAATCTAAACATTCAACACATTTTCACATTCATACATTTACTTATTTTGAACAAAAAGAGTATCTCACAATATATATTTTTTTAAAATAAAAAAATATCTTTAAGCATGCGCATAATGGACGTGTGAGGCTAGTTATTTTTATTATACCTATATTATATCTATATTGTCACGCCCCAAACCTGATACCCGGATTTGTGACCATGACTGGCATGCTAATATCAAGCTTAAACCTGATATTAACAAGAACCAACTTAACTTTTTCCAAAATTTTTACAAAAACTTCCCTCTTTCTTTTCATTCTTATTTCTTTACTTAAATGATATAACTTTCCACTTGATATTCAGAGCATCTACATTGTACCTCAAAAATAACATAATCCATCAATTATTCAATATCCACACTTTCACATAATACATCTCTTAATACTTTAAGGTACACTACTTTCATTAGATCCTAAAATACACTATACTACAAATCTAAACATCAAATTGCTAATTTAGGATCTATACACATAAAACTAAAACCAGCTCCTTCCAAAACTCAACTAAGGCTCCCTTTGCTCTAACATAAAACTTGTTGATTGAAAGAGTGGAAGGGGTGAGCTACACAGCTCAGTAAATGTAAGATATATGAGAATTTAATAAGGATGCATATAAATCAGATCATTTCATTCTATGAATATTCGAATAGGAGAACAACTTTTCATGCATAATATTTTATACTATTCATAATAATAACTTATACGCCTTTCATAGGAAAATAATTATTCTCCATTTTTTTATTAGAATAACATTACCAAAACCTTTTGGATTTAATTTCTTTCATTTCTTACAAAGTCACCAAATGTAATATTGATTGTTTCAAATCAATATATATGCATTCTCATTACAAAATAATTATTTTAACTTAAATCAGATAATTGGTAACTTTGCCTTAAACTAGAAGCATCTTAAAGAATAACAAAACCTTTCTTCCTAAACTTCTTCTTGTAAAATATTATAATTTTCATAGTCATAAAACTTAACGTTTCATAAAGAATAAATATCTTATAACCTTTTAATATAAACTTATACTTTCATCAGAAACTTTATCTTTAAAACGTAACAATATTTCAGAAACTCTTATCTTTAAAGAACAAATTTTCTTTTCATCATAAACTTCTTTTCATGAGAGTTTTTAACTTTTCATAATGCATTTAAACAAAATCATTCTCTCATGATTAATAGCATAATATAACTGTTCATAAATAACTTATTGGTTAGTCCATATCTGATAAGTTTGTACTTATTTGGGAGGCTTCTAGTATCACGGTGCTATGCATCCAACATTCCCCATAATGCCAGGTATTCCCAGGATCACATCATAATACATATCTTTCAATCATGGGGGTAGGTTAACTTCCTCCACAAGTTGGCCGTAACTAACAAGGGCGGGTACAGCAGAGCCAGTCCCACTTAATGACCAATCATATAACATTTTTCATGGAAAGCCAGTAATTAATTCCTACTGACAGAGTTCAGATCACCAGAGGACATAACCCGAAAACCTTTCATACTTATACATCATATTGAAATTTCTTATTTTGCATAACATTTCATAATAATAGCATTTCCATTCTTTTCTTTAAACATCGTGTTCATGGAAATTAGTAATGGCATCAATATGCTTAAATCATATACATAAGGTTTCGAAAGCTCACAAACATATTTTTGTCAGAATAATGATTATATGTCATATCTCTAATCAAAAACCTTTTAATGCATAATATACTTTAAAATAATCTCATGACTTACCAAATATCCATATAACTTATCCCTTACCTGAAAGCAGAGGAATCGAGAGCCTACAGTCGAAGGAGCGTAGACCTGGGGAACTGGTAACACCTAAACCAAATATCAAAGTTTATTACTTACTATCAATTATTCCTTATCATAAACTTACACATTCATCTCAAAGCCTAGGAAATCCTAATCTCACCTCAATGAGGTTCCCACAAACACAAAATACATTCATTAAACAACATGATGTACTAAATCATAGAGAAACTAACATTCTCACACTAATCTCATATCTCTAGAAGAGCCAACTTTATTTCAGAAGGTGTTTTGAGGTTAGGGCGGTAATGCATGCATAAATATAAAATCCTTTAAGCACGGTCATGTAACTATATATATTCATATGGTAACATACAACACGTTGGACAAAACAGCTTCATAAATACAACTTTCGCGTGGTTTAGAACCTCTCCTTTGAGTACTAAACCTCAAACTAAGTTACAAAAAAATTAATCTATGATCTAGACATACCAAAAGATAAGCATAATAAATTATAGCTTAAATCATTCACCCTAACTTTAGAATTAAATCTTCAAAGTTAGGCATGTCCCTTACTGTTCACTGTTTTATTCTAGCAGCATATGCCTCATTTTTAAAATACAAATGAGCCGTCCATACACATCCAAATGTCATGAAATTTTACAAGACAACTCCCTTGTATGTCCAGTATATGCCATAAAATTTTCGGGGTCAAATCATAAAACTATGATTTACTAAAAATCGTATAATACAGCATACTCAAATCTATCCAGGCAGAATTTCATGCAATTTAGAAATTAAACCATTATTTTTATATTGATCCAAATTCTATGAGACCACTTCCATAACAACCACATGTATCTTAGATTCCATAGGAAATATCCCTAGCATCCAAATTCACTGTATACAATTTAATACATAATTTACCATGCATGAACACAAAATCTGTCACAGTGACAGCTTTGCAACATTTTCTCGTAAATTCACAAACAATTATCAAACGACGGTATTTTCATATGGGGGGTTTTTATACACTCATTAGACATGTTATGAAACACTTATACATAGTCATTTAACCATTTAGAGCAAAAATACACACAACAAAAATTCCAGCAGCAGCATCAAAAATACTCATCCTAACTTTTTCTTACTTCCGTAATCATATAAAATCATTAATTAGTAAAAACCTTAATCTACCTTTAACAAACCATCAACACAATTTCAAAGTTTCTTAAAACACTATACATATACATACATATATATATATATATATATATGGACAATAGACTAAAAGAATTACATATCCCCTTACCCTGGACATGGATTCTTGGAGTGATGGAGTTAGAATCACTTTAGCTTCAAGTTGGGTACAAAAGCTTGAGAAGAATTGAAAGAAACATCTTTCCTTGCTGCCTAACCCATAGGTGTGAAAGAGAGAAAAGAGTTAAGAGTTTTTCCTTCTGTAGGGGCACAATTTTAGTGGTCCAATCCTTGTTGGTCAAGTCTTGGCCCAAAAAGTCCCACACAATGAATTTTTTTGTAGAGTATGGGCTAAAGAACTTGGTTTCAGTTAGTTTGAACGGTTTGTTGCATGGATTAAGGGAATACAGAAACAAGAATGAAAATGCCACCGTAAAGAGAGGTCCCTCACAAATGATAAGGCTAAAAACTTGATTAATGGACACAGATTAATGCAGTAAGACTTCTTTACAGTATTCTCTCTCCCTTTTTCTCCGTCCCCTCTCTTGGGGGACTTTTACATATTATATAGGCCCTTGCATATCATCTGGGCTTTACACTTGTTGATCATCCAAACCCCCACTTGAGCACCTATCTCATCAGACACCCCTCTCAATTTTTTGTGAGTTGCGGTAGCCAAGGTAGCACTGTTCAGGGGTCTTCTCCTCATTAATGCGGCCAGGATAATAGTTGTAATGCATTTAATGTGGTGGTGGCAACCTTTGCTGAGATATTTTGGGTTTCCTTCCTTTTTACGTATTGGGAAGATTGACTATAGTGGCTAGGATGTACCTTTGCTCCGGAATTTGCAGTATCCGAGGAGAAATTACTCCTCGGATATGCTCTCTTTGCCCCAGTGGGCCTGAATAAGAATTGCTTGGGCCATGTTGACTCCTCAGACGGGCTGACTCCTCGGACGGGCCTAGGGCCCAGCCAGCCTGTTATTTTGGGCCGGTCCCCACACCTTCTTTTGGTGTTGGACCCGTAGGAATGAAAGAGGTAGAGAGTTCTTGATTGTTGTAGTTGCTTTGAAAGAGTCAAATAAGAGATAAGATGGAGACTTATCTTTCTTTTGGTGTGTGTGAACCCGTGGACTCAAGAGAAAGACTCAAGGGAGCTTCTTAGCTCTTTCCTTAAGAGAAAAGAGTGCAAAGTGTGTTGAAATTTCTGATTTGCTTGAACCCGTGGAAAATGAGAGGAAGTGTGTTTCTTGGATGTTTGTCTTAAGAAAAGTCAAGGAAAAAGTGAGGTAGAGCTTAGTGATTGCATGGCCAACCAAGTCTTGGTCTTTGGGTTTGTTAACATGCATGAAACTTTGGCATTATATGTTGAATTCCCATTGGTTGCATGTGGGTGAAATTTCTATTATACTATCTCATGCACCATGCTTAATTAAAACACCAACTATGTATCTAATAACTTAAACCACTTAATATAGTTTTGTACTTACTTGATATATATACATAATACAAATAGCCATTCAATTATTTATAATCTTTACAATTCTTATTTAATGGCATTATAAAATAATATGTTTATTAAATACTCTTATATTAATTTTAGAAAGTAAGTGGCTTAAAAATAATAATTAACCATTTAAACACATAATTTAATTATAAAGTTGGGTCGGAGTGTTACATATATGAATATGACATATACCAAGTTTAACCATAATATTTAAAGTCCAATGCTAATAATTTTTTTGTAAAGAATTTTTTGCGAGGTACAATAGAATTTCACAATCTGTGGTATTTGCTTCATGATGATTGTTCTTCATTATTAAGTCAAGATACCAAGTAAATTTTTGGTGTAAGTGGGGTTGAATTCTAGATTTTTTATTTAATAAAAAATTTTATCAATTGAGTTAACTAAAATACACATTATTGTAAAGACATTTGAAAGCACTTCTAATAAATTTATTAAAAATATAAACGTTTCACTTTACTACAATAAGTTCTTTAATTATACTCAATTATATCAATTTTGACTAAAATGAGCCACAAAAATTTCAATTCTTATTACCAAAGTTTTCCCCTCCCTTTTTTAATAAGTAAACATTAGATTTAAAATTATTATAATACTATAGATTAATAAATGAAGAAAATATAAACCAATTTAATCGTCTAAATTTTTATTAAAAAAATTACTTAAATTATTAGAAATTATTAATTAATAATGGGAACGATTGTTGTAATGGGTTTTCTAGGATTAAAAAAAAAAAAAAATTATTTAACTCCACCGACCTTGATTTTTATTTTTTTTAATTTGACGTGAAAAGAGGGATATTTCCACTTCCACCGACCTCAATCAAAATAAAAAGACTCCCAATACCCAACGGAGTTCTCATTTTCAGTTTTCAATTTTCAATTCTTTCTCTCTCTCTCTGAGTCTGAATTTGAGTCGAAGAAGAAGAAGAAAGATTTCTCTCTCTCTCTGCGTGAAAGAGCATCAATCGGCTGACGTCTCCATCTTCCTTGATCGCTTGGAGTTCTCGCTCCAACTCAAGCACAAACGGAAATCCTAGAATTCAATCGAAGCCGAACAAGAATTTCTTATCTCCAAGTTGTCACAGCGAAAGAGGGATTTTTGTTTGTTTGTTTGTCAATTAGGGTTTCCTTTCTTTGAGAGATCCAAAGCCCCAAAGGTGCTTGTAAATTGCTTACTATTACTATTAATCAAACCCCAATTTTGTATTTCTTGAAGCATACCCACTTTTAGGGTTTTCATTATACCTCTATATCTCTTTGTAATTTTTCTATCAATTTGACTACTGATAATAGTTGTACCCTTTTTATATGTATCTGGGTTTTTAATTTTGTCTGTAATTCTTGAATATACGCCAAGCGAATTGTATTACATTGTTGTGGCCAGTGTTTTTTCATGAAATTAATGAATATTGATTGAATTTTTCTGACGACTGTTAAATTTTTTTCGATATTCAGTATTTTTTTCTTCTTCTTATTTCTTGTTTGGGTAAATTTTAGTTACTATAATATTGTAAAGAGAGACATTCATAATGGCAATGCCCAAATTGAATCAACTGCCACCGCCGCCGCCTAGGATTGGAATGTGGGAACCGATTTCGACTGCTCAGCCTGCTGAATTGGATATGAGTAGGACCCGGGAATTACAGAAGTTTATGGAGGATGCAGGGTTATACGAGAGTGGTGAAGAATCTCTGAAAAGGCAGGAGGTGCTGGGGAGGTTGGACCAAATTGTGAAAGCATGGGTCAAAAAGGTTACTGAGGCTAAGGGGTATAATGAGGAGGTGGTGGAAGAGGCCAATGCTGTTATCTTTACATTTGGGTCTTATCGGTTGGGTGTGAACGGCCCTGGTGCAGATATTGACACGCTGTGTGTTGGGCCGAGGCATGTTACTCGGGAGGAAGATTTCTTTGGTGAGCTTCAGAGGATGCTGGCTGAGTTGCCTGAAGTACTAGAGTTGCATCCTATCCCTGATGCTTATGTTCCTGTCATGAGGTTTAAGTTCGATGGGGTTTCCATTGATCTTCTTTATGCAAAGTTGGGGTTGTGGGTTATTCCTGATGATTTGGATCTTTCTGTCCCAACTTTGCTGCAAGATTTGGATGAGAAGAGTGTGCGTAGTCTTAATGGGTCTAGAGTTACTGATAAGATCTTGCATATGGTTCCTAATGTCCAGAATTTTCAGATGACATTAAGATGCATAAAATATTGGGCTAAACAGCGTGGCGTTTATTCGAATGTTGCAGGGTTTCTGGGTGGTATAAATTGGGCGATTCTGGTTGCTCGGATATGCCAGTTGTACCCAACTGCACTGCCTAGCTTGTTGGTTTCTCGGTTTTTCAAGCTGTATAGCCAATGGCGGTGGCCTAATCCTGTTTTGCTATGTCCCATTGAAGGAGGATCTTTGGTGCTTCCGTCTTGGGATCCTAGAAGAAATTTCAGAGACAGGAACGATTTAATGCCCATAATCACACCGGTATATCCTTGCATCAACTCCAGTTACAATGTGTCTTCAAGTACACTGTGTATTATGCAGCAAGAATTTCAGAGGGGAAACAATATTTGTGAGGCAATGGATGCAAGTGTGACTGGCTGGAATACTCTTTTTGAGCGTTTTCTTTTCTTTGAAGCATATAAGAACTATCTGCAGATTGATATTACTGCTCGGAAGGATGTTGATTTAATGAATTGGCAAGGATGGGTTGAATCTCGGCTTCGTTTGCTGACTTCAAAGATTGAGAAAGATACAAGAGGGATGCTACAGTGCCACCCACATCCTGGTGAATGTTTGGACAAGTCCAAACGATTCCATCGTTGTTATTTTATGGGCTTGCAGCGGAAACCAGGTGTTTGTGCTCAGGAAGGTGGACCGTTTGATATAAGGTTCACTGTTGAGGAATTTAAGAACATGGTGGGGATGTACACCTATAAAAAGCCTGGGATGTGGATTGGCGTAGGTCACATAAAACGCAATAATATTCCGCTGTTTGTCTTTCCTGGTGGAGTTAGGCCTGCTCGTCCAAAGAGAGAAGCCAGGGAAAATGGTGCTGCTGCTGAAGTTGACGAAGCTGGTGATGGAAAGAAGAGAAAAATAGATGAATCTATCACATGCCATAAGTTGAGAAAATTTGATTCTGTGGCAGGGACTAAGAATATACCTTTGGCAGTGGAAGCTAAATTAGAGGATAGTTCAATCACTGCAAGATGTCCTATTGAGGATTGTTCACAAAGTTGTCTAGGAAATGAAGGGTCTTTCAAATTTAGCCCACCAGTGGGAGCATCATCTTCTGTCAGTGGTTCATCAAGCTCTACCGCAGATGTGATCCTTGTTTCTGATATTGTTCCTGCTCCATCTGTGTGCCAGCAAGGTTCTTCTGAAGTACATGACAGATTTCAAGATGATGCACGATCAATGGGTGAAGTCCAAAAAAATTTTGGTGAAGGAACAAGGGTCGAGAGTGAAGGGGTACGGCAAGGAGTGGCTACAGGGAGAGATTGCTCTACTATCTTCAGGAATGATGCAGGGGTAGAGGAACTTGAGCCTACTGCACCATCCTCTAATGTAGTACCAGCTTCATACGGTGCCCAGAAGCCACTTATCAAGTTTAATTTTACTTCTCTGGTTAGAGCAAACAGCTAGAGCAATACACTAAAATTAACTTGTCTTGAAAGTTTTTTTCAAGGAATGAATTCTTTATAGAGTTTCAGACCTCATCCTTTTTTTTTTTCCCTCCATTGATGACATCTGCAAAGATGGGCTTTGTATTTTTTCTTATTTTTTGGACGTGGCCTGGTTGCTATAGTAGAAGTTTGCAGTTTACAACACAGGCTTCTTTCCTTTACAGACCTCTTGTATTGAAATTAATTTTTAGTGAATGAATTCAGTTTTAGAGATTCTGACTCCTCTCTCTCTCTCTCTCAACATGTGCTGTTTCTTTCCCTCCCTTCGATATATACATTTGTTGAGGTGGAAGTTGTTGGTGATAATAATGGTGATTGTGTTTTGTAATAGATCTGCTTCAATTTGGCTATTGAGAGTATTAATAATTGAATTTGGACAATTGAAAGCTGGTTACTTATTGAATTCTCAATTGTGCGATTTCATTCTTGAGAAATGTTTTCATGAAGCTTCTTGAATGTTAATTCTGAATGTACACAGAATCAAATTGGTTTGCATGGCAATTAGGTGATCTGTGTACGTTTAGAAAAAATCTACTCTTGTGCATTTTTTGCCCAGTTGTCTTAACTTGGATTACTTATAGATATTTCCCCAATCTGCTTTGCTTTTCATTTTAAGAAAATGAATTGAATGGTATGGAAAATTGAAAATTGAATACAAGTAAAGCATACTATTTTTTTCTGAATTTCATAATCAATGGGAATTGGAAACTACTTTCAAATCCTGTTAGTCTGGTCCTTTATAGTTAACAAGATGTGGCGGTAGGTTATCTTCTATTTTCCTCCTTTTTCTGGCAAATGGGGAAAAACTATAGTGTCAGCCATGAGGGTGTTCAAGAACTAGCGTGAAGCCGCTTGTTGTGTGTGATAATTTTTTTAGGTGGTCTCATTAAAGTTATTTTTTGCAATTTGGACTAATTTAATAAATAATAATGTATTTTATAATCCATATTTTCATTTATTATAGGAATAATAACAAATATAATATAAATAATTTATGTCGTACCAAAATGAAAACAATACAATTTTTTTTTTCAAGAATTCAAAAGGCATGTTATCGAAAATACTACAATCCAAGGAAAACTAGGTGTACAACCTTCCCATTTTTTTTCTCATTAGATTTCATTTGAACCATTTAGTTTTGTTGTGTCGTAATAGAGGCACGAAAGTCTTTTTAAATGCAATAAACTCAAAGTGGACTAATTCATTAATTGAATTCAAATGGGCCCTTTAAACTAAACGGTAGAGTCACGCTCTTTAAACTAAGAATGTAGGCATAAGTCATTGGTTAAAATTCGAGATAGGGCTTTTCTATTTTCCACGAAACTCCTGTCTTAGACTTCATTTTTCAGCAGAGCATATAGATATGAAAAAAAAAGGTAACCCCCTGGCCTTAATTTTTTAGTAAAAGTTTAAAACTAATTTTTTCTGCCCTACCATCCAAAACACCAAAAAATGTATCTAAAAAATTTAATAAAACTTAACAAAACTACAATTAAAAAAAAAAAAAAAAGAAAGGGAAAAAAAACCCCACACCAAAGTCAAACTCATTCTCCCAAATAAATAGAACATGTTAGATGTGATGTGATCAAGCCAAATATCTAATGCATAATCAAATTCAAAATTTTCAATAAGGCTTTGAAATCACACAATAGAAATATGTGGTTGTTCCCGAGCGAAAATGCTGGTAGTAACTTTATACATGATGATTGTAACTCTTTTTTCCTTAACAATATATAAATAAGTAAAAAATCAAGAGTACAATTCCAAAGGGAAAAAATTGAGATTTTTTTTTTTGAAAAAAGAAGATTTAAAAAAGAAAAGAAAAAGTATTGTGTAAATACTATCATAATCTAATCTAACATTTAATCCAACATTTGAATAATAAATAGATAAATAAATAATTTTAACCAAAATATTAAATTTGTTTTCTTAAAAATATCAGAGAATACACTAATAATATAAGGAAGAGGAAGAGCAATATAAAATATTCGTAAATACTTAAAACAATTACTCAAGCATCTTGAAACATCATCTAACAAAGACGTAATAATTTGCTGCTAATTTGTTAAACAAAATATTTACAAATAGTGAAAGAAAATTGTAAAGACCTTCTTTTTCAACTGTACAAACTGTTCTTCATTATATTGTCCACACCATCCTATTGTTTTCCAAATAAACTAAAATTTGACAACAATACAAAATTTGACATATTATAATATGATTTTTTCCCAAATCGAGTCAACAAAAACACAATTGATTAAGAGCATTTAGTATTGTAAATAAAATAATAATAAAAATACTTATATCAAGGAACACATGTGAATTTGTCAATAATAGGATAATAGAGGTACAAACTTGATCTAGTAGGAGATCTATAACACACTTGATTCAAACCCCTCTTGTGGGGCAATTGTTAGGTTTTATCTTTTCAACAATCAGTGATTAAGTAAGACTTGTAAATGCCTTTTTAAAGACCATTTTTAAAAAAATGATTTTTTATTCTTCATTAATTTTAATTTTCAGTTATAAACATAAATTAAAGTAGATGAAATGTAAATGCGAAATTATATGTAAAGTTAAAACTGCCTAAGATGAATTTGTAAAGTCAATATATTTATATATTTAATATTATAAAAAAATTAAAGGTAAAAAATGAATAAGAAATAGAATAATGATGTCACCAATAACGTGGTGGATGAGGTGGCTCAATTGGAGTATAGTAACTGTAAGGACTGAAATTGTATTGGTCCCAAAACCGGATTGGGCTCAAACGCTAACGGCCCATACAATAAATTTGTAGAGCGTGGATAGAAGAACTAGATTTATCCCAGAAGAAAAACGATTATACTTAACGATTCAAGACGGTTTGACACAAATAAGATTACCAAATTTATCCTCAAAAAACTAAGTTATTTGTTTCATATGGTTTTCTTCAAGACAGAAATTGTACAAGAGTTCCAATCTCCCCTCTCAGTGCATTCTTCTGGGTTATATATTGCAATCTTGGTGTCATCCTTACCACACACGTGTAGGTTAGATTCGGGGGACTCCTTCCTATCTCATCCAGCACCTCCTAGAACTATCAACCAGTAGCTGTAAGGCTGCTTGATCACTGTTCAGGCATCATTTCCATATTAATGCGGCCAGAGAGTTGGTTGAAAGGCATTTAATGCGGAGGTAGTAGCTTTTGAAGATATTTGTTTACCTTTCTTTTCTTATCCCTGGTCCAATGTCCCATCCTTAGTTGTGGTGTAACTCTGAAGTAAGTCTGTGATGATATGACACTCAGATTTACCTCGGACACACGTTGCCGAGAAGGCTTTTGTCCTCGGACGCTTATTGGACCCATCTCACATTGTCTTTACTCCTCTCTTAACTTTATTCTCCTCATAGCCTTATTTGGGCCTCCTCGGATGGTCTAATGTCCTCGGATAGGGCCATAGGCCCAGTTAATACTGCTTTTAACAATACTTCCTAATTAACTGGCCCCCACAGTAACAATAAATGTTACACTTCATTTTTTAAATATATATATAAATTTGGTTAAAAATAATCGAATACAAGTAATTTATGTAGAAGTAATTGTCCAATAATAAGTTACTTCAATAGAATATGTCAAAAATTTTCATGGTTTAGAAACTGGACCAGACCGATCGATTGAACTGTTTTAACTAGGAATCAGAAACAAAACTGGTCTGGTAAAAACCGATAGTTCAATTGTGAAAACTACATGTTCAATCGGTAAAAATTGAGAACTGGACCCATTTTCAGTTCTTTGAACGTTCAATTTTTTAAAATCATAGAAATTGTGTTTTTAGACTTTTTGATATATACTATACACTGAATTTGTACTCTTATATGATGTAGAACAGACCACCATGGCCTTCCTAGACTTTCACGCGTGCTTGAAATCATCATGCAAGGCAAAAATGTACTAATAGAAATCATGGGTCTCAGAGTTAGAATTGCATGAAATTTGGCAGGATTAAGTGAAATGGCCTTCTGGTAATAATTATGGCTTTGCCATAAGGTAGCCCTTAGAAATGGCAAATTCCTTCATTTAGGCCCGAAAATTGCAATTTTGCCGTTTATAGTAACTTTTGTTTCCTTAATAACTTTTTGCTCAAAATTTAGAATAAGGTCTCGCTTTTTTTGGGACGATCCTTAAGGTCAATAGTTTATGATTTTGCATTTAACTCAAATTTGCCATTTTTGGTAAATTTTGGTATTTTGTTACCTAATCACGTAATTAGTGTGAATTAGGGTTTTAGACGTATTTATATGTTTTGTAGCTGTCAGAGGCAGATCAGATTATTATCAATAAAATGACAGAGTTTTTCTCTAGTGGATTCCAGTTTATCTTCTTGTGGATTTAAGGAACCCCTCGTGGACTCAAGGTTTACAACCTAGGAACTAACAATTTAATTTCTGTCCATCAAAGAGAGCATCATGTGTGCTTTCTTCAGATTTCTGCGACATCATTATGAGTGCCTAAAATCACGTACAATGTATCCTTAGATCCTAGTTGCCAACCCCTAGATAATTACTCTTGTTTCAAGTGTTGGTTTTGTATTTTTCATTAAATAGAGTCTATAAACACAAAAAAATTTCACATTCACTTATATGACAAATGGATAGTAGTAAGTAAAAAAATGATGTCAGTAGTAAATTTAAATAAGAACTAATAAAATCTTGCAAACTCAATTATTGCAAAAAATATTATGATTTTATTAGTGTATATAGCATTGCTCTTCAATAAAATAACATTAGTATACAACCATCATTTACTTAAAGAATAATTCTAACGACACATTTAATTACACGTTTAATTTCATAATTTACTTACTCATGCAACTTTGAGTGCTGGTCATTTTCTACTCATATATACCTATTACTTTTCGTCGACCACACATAATTACACAAGTGAAGCAAGTTATGGAAATTGGGCGTGCCCATGCATGTATCCCATTACTTAAAGAAGAAAAAAAAAAAAAAAAACTCAGCATCCTAGATTGACACGTGTGAAAAATTGTCTAGGTACACGAAGCTAGGCCTTCTAGTTAGGAACCAACTGATCCCACATTGTCTAGTTACACGAAGCTATCTAAGTTTATAAGCAAGAGCGAGAGTACAAGGCTTGTCCCTTCGGGGACATCCGATAAAATTGGAACGATACAGAGAAGATTAGCATGGCCCCTGCGCAAGGATGACACGCATAAATCGAGAAATGGTCCAAATTTTTTTCTTTCCCTAATCCTTGCGTGAATTCTGCTTCACTGTCTTCTTCGTTCTTTTTGCACTTTCTGCTTCTTTACATGCGTTTTGGAGTCTTGCTCAACAGGTTAGCCGAGACTTCTGCTCATAATACTTTTAGAGAGAGTTTGAATCTTTGATAGTCGTTATACTTCAATATTAAAGCTTTAAAATAGAAATTTTTTTTTAGAACTGTTGAAGCTTATTAATATTTCACACCTTCTGGATTCGCTATAGTTTTGATGGTTGACTTAGATATTACCACAATTATATTCCAGATTTTCATTGAATTACATTTGCTGAGTTAGAGCTTCTCTTCACTGTTGTAATAAAGTTGGCTGTTAAATCTCATAAAATGATAAAATTCTTTAAATTTAGAACATTGGTAAAGCTGCAAATGTTAAACTACGAAAATTTTATCTAATTATTGTGTAATCATGACATGAGAGCAAAAATAAAACCCCAATTTGCATTTTTGGCCTAAGTACAGAAACAGAGGGAATGATGACATTATTGATCATTGGCCCGTAAAACACATGATCACTTCTCTGGCTTTCATTGAAATTTGAAATTAAGCAAAGTGAAGGATGGAGTTACTCTGCCTTGAATGTCATAGAGTGACCATAGGCTAAGATTATGATTTTCTTTTTGAACGAGGAAGAAAATATGATGATAGGTTTTTTTACATATATGAATGCAGAAAGAAAATATAAGATCCCTTGCCATCCTGTAGATAGAGCAACCTTTCCAGAGTTTTAGCGATTTGGCGAGGAATTTATCCACCGCAGGTTTGTTCAATACTGTGGAATTAGTCTCTCTTGATATGGTTCAAATTTCAGTTAAAATGAGCCCCTTCCATCCCAGCTCGTAAAGTAGTTGCACATTACCTTCTCATGATGTCCTTAAAAGGAGAAAACCTCAGATTCTTAAGATGTTGAAGCATTTTCAGCAGTAAGATTATTGGAAATTTGGAACAATTTTCACCCCCTGGAGCAAAATTGAACTTAATTATGTAAGGTTATGGTCCATGTAATTCCTGTTTGCTTTGTAAATCTGGTTGATTTTGCCACCATTTCCTACTTTGTGGCATTGCCATTTCCTAACAATGAAGTGTTGGATTCTACAGCTGTGTGCCAATGAGCACTGGGTATGGTTTTTATTTGTTCTGAAGCAAGAATGAAATGATGATTTTTGCAGCCATATTTGTGGGAGAAAATTCAAAGTCTGGATTCTCAAATAGATAGTTGAAGAGAAATATGTGATTTTGTATTTAACTTCTCTTAATCCTAGATAGAATTCACTTGTGAAGTTGAAGGAAGATGTAGGTTAAAAATGTTTGCTTACGGGTGACTTTGCCATGAAAGAGGAATGGATACTTACGGGTGATCAATATAATTGAGGAGATTAGGAGGTTGAGAAAGGATCAGAGTGGTTCGTTTCAACTTTCAAATGGGTTTGTAGGGGAAAGCCTCTTGAGTTGGGTATGTGGGCTCTGCGTATGGGGTTTGAGGGGTTTCTGAGCTCAATTGCTTAGCCTTTTGTTACGGTAGATGCTTTTAGGCAGGACTGTTCGTATCATTCTTTTGTAATTATCTTGGTTTATGTTCGGTAATTTTTTTTCTGTTTGGGGAAAAAAGAGGAAAAAAGAAATGGATATCGTAGATTAGAATGGAGGAAAAGCCTAAGTTTTGGGTTGCTCTAAGCCATTTGAAACGAATATTGTGCGTCCAATAATGCTGTGAAATTCAATAATTTGGATCTCCTCCAAAACTAATTTTGAGGCATTACATATTTCCCTACGGTAATCACGAGCAATATGTATTCTTATTCATGGGAGATAGATAAATAGTGGAGAGGTGGAGGTGGGTTGGAATTACATATATGGGGGAATCACAAAAGAAGATATTATTATTGAATTATCACTTGATTGGTTGAATCTCATGTGAACTCTTAATCCTATATATTAACCAAAGAACTCTTAAATGGTCTAGGGACAACTTTTGCCACAATTTTGTTGATAGTGAAAAAAGAAAAAGAAAAGATAGGTCTATGTAATAACAATTGTCCACCACTCATGGCAAATCACTCTTAACTAATTGTGGAAAAATTGTGACAAATTTTGTGTCCCATTTATTTATATAAACATTGCTCCAAATAATAGTCATGATTTCCCAGGCTCCATCCGCCAACCTTAAGTGCTGGCTTTGTGTTTTCAATGAAATTGGAACAATACAGAGAAGATTAACATTGCCACTCCTCAAGGATGACACACATTAAAAATATGATCACTGGATCTGCCATGTTATGAGTGATTTGGTTCTCATTGAAGCTAACCAAACTGATTGGAGTCACACTTGAGTCTGCCATGAATGTTATGGGTAGTTTTAGTGTGTGAACTCCATTTGGGAATAGATATAAGTTTACAGTTTAAAGTTCAAATCAACTCAATCGTCTATAGGCTAGAAGTTTGTTAGGTATGAGTGCTATTCCTGACTATCATGCTATAAGACCCTTTTTTTTTTTTTTTTGGTGTGTGTGTGTGTGTGGATTAGTCATGCTTCAAGAATTGGCTTTATTCTGTTTTGGATAGGCCTTTTAAGGAGAAGTATGGAATGCCAACCGGCGCCTTCTAATCAATTGATTCTCTAGCCAGGGTGGTGCAAACATTTCAAGATGCTGATGCAGAGTTATATTGACAAAGCCGAGGAAATCAATTAGGTAAATTTTGTTCAACAACTTTATAGAAAAATAGAAAAGGAACAACTGAATAGATAGACTAAACCAAAGTTCAGCCACACAATACTGTGTAGTTTGATTGAAATGTGGAAGTAGATTTTCTTGCCAAGGTTCATGATGCTGAATATACTCATGAAAAAAAGAGAGCCTCTCAATTTGCTTTGAAATGGAGAGAGTTCATTTTATGGGAAAGATTTAGTAGTTAACAAATCTAAAGGTAAGTAATAGTGTCACATCATTTTGTAATCAGTAAATCAGTTTAGCATTCCTTATTTGGTGGAATGAAATTTTAAATTAAAAAAGTGTTACGTCTATAACATTTTCACAATACCACTGCACACTTTTGGTGCGGTGGTCATTCCACAAGTATAAGTGCTTGTGGAGTGTAAGGGGCAAGGGTTGGGATTCAAGTCTCAAGGGGGGAGCTTCACACACATATACATTTATATTAGATTAGACTAGAATTTTTATCTTATATTAAAAAAAAAAAAATTTCACAATAAATCTTAGATAGTAAGTTATTACTAGTTCTAATTTAAACACACTACTAAAATTAATTTTTTGTCTGCCAATAACAACCTGCAATTTATGATTTTTTGTGAAAATATTATGGATATAACATTTCTTTATAAATTATGTGGCACTCATGTACACTCATAGATTTACTAAATCAGAACCATGAAGCAAGGCAAATAAAGAGAATCCTGATATGCTGATGAAGGTGTGGTGTGCCTAATTTCCTTAGGTTACGATTTGATTTTCTTTTAAGAGGAAGAAAAAACTATGACAGTTGCTCACTTATAGGAATGCAGAATGATAAAAAATTATGACAGTTTCCAGTGTGATTCCTCCATGTGATGAATAACTGTTAACAGTCCAGATCAAATCCTACAGTCAATAAATATATCCATCCAACATACGCACACACATCATTGTGTAATTAGTCTCTCTAGCTATGAGGTGTTGGGACCTAAAGCTGTGTAGTGTGCCACTAAATGACCCACTGGGAATAGTTCTGGATTTATACATATAAACATTGCTTTAATGTAAAGGATTGGGTGCTTTGTTTATGTTAAATTCTTTGTTTTTGGCAGTGGTTGTTGGTGTTTCTATACTCTCTTTTGTTTTACAGGAACACAGTAGCTTAGTTATGATGGCTGGTTGGTTTCTCCCACCACCGTGGTAGAACATAGCAAAAGATGTTCTTCCAGTTGCGTAGAAATCTTGAATGAGGAATTTATTTGGAGGGAAAGAATTTATCCTCACCTATCCATCAGGTCATGTGAATATGTGACCAAGTCCAAGTCTGAACGTACCATTTTTTTTTTTTTTTTTTCAGTCTTCCATTTGTATTTTTTTTTCCTTTTATATATATTGTTATACTGACACGACAAATTTCACAATATTTTCACAATTATTGAGGTGTCAATTTCTTATAAGTCAAAATAAAATATGAAATTGTGACCAACCACAACTGAAAATAAATGTTTTGTGAAAATGTTGTGACACTTGTTGGGTAAATGTGTAAAAGTTACGGTACTTTTGGTTTGTTTAATATGTACTGTTCATCGCTTTTTATTTTTTTATTTATTTTTTTTCCAGTCATCGATTTGTGCTCTTTTTTTCTATATATAAAAAGAGCAAATAGGCTCATGAATAGTGTTATGAACAGTATTTTTGGTTTAGTGACTTGCCTTTTTCCTTCTTTTTTTTCTTTCAAGTTCACCAACTTGGTTTGAGCTTGTTTTTTTTTTTTTAAAAGGATCTTTATATGTTTACTTTTTACTTGTAATATAAGCTTACATTGTATACACACAAAAAGTAGCAAATACTATATAAATTTGTAAAAAAAAATTGTACAAATTTTGCAAATGTGTACAACATTTACCAATTTTCATGTGTTTATAATATAAATTTACATTGTAAGTGCAATGTATATTTCTATATATATATATATATATATATATATATATTATAAAAAGAGTAAATGGGAAAAGTTATAGTAATTTCACTACAGTAGTTTTGGTTTGTTTAACTTTCACTGTTTTGTTGGCATTTTTTTTATTATTATTTTTTTATTTTTGTGAATGCATAAAATTGTAGTATATTTGCTATATTATTTTTGGTTTGTCTACAATAATTTTCACAACACTTTCATAACAAATCAAATATGGCCTTTATAACCTTCATTAATGGAGGATAATGGTTAGCTGACCGTTTTCCGGTTACCACATATTTAGAGCATGTATTGATTGTCATCATTCATCATCTATTCAATATGGATGACTGTTACTTACATATCCGTCTTGCTAGCAGTACAAGGTTGTCTATTAAGGTGGATGACCTTATCAAAATTTTCGTACCCATCAGGAGGAATTTCCTCTAATCTATTAACTACATGGAAACTTAAGTGAATATCTATGTGTACTTTTAGCTATATGTGTGAATGATTTTATAAATTGCCACATAATGTAATATGGGTGCCTCCTCCAAATAAGCCTAGGAAAACCAAACCAGTAATAGACCTAGGAAGGATTTAACTTAGCTTTCCTCTAGGTAAACCGAATCCACTATGAAAGAATTGAAGTTTACACAATAGTGACTTAGACCATTAACATCCTATTGTTACCTCGAGTATGAAACTTACTACCATGACCATATGACAGCTCTAAGTCCACGAACTACTTCTTTCTTGGATTCCCAGCAAGCACAAGCACTCCCGCTTGTATATCTTTAAGCTCTAGAATTTGCTACTGAATTGATTACCAAGCTCTCGATATCAATCTTGAGATTGGAAACCCTAAGTGTATGTGAAGGCAAACACCTCTAGATTTCACAAAAGTTTCACACACACAGCATAAAGAGCAACCTTAGAGAGTTTTTGGGTACAAAACCTTAGATCTACAAAAGAGGCACAAGATGCACTCTAATCTCTCTAAAAACTAATAAAAACGTCCTTAGGGTTTCCTTTATATATATGAGTGTTTTACTTGAAACCCAATACGTTTAAGTAGAGTTTGGGTTGAATTGGAATTCTGCAGAAAAATAAATCTGCACGTGGTTCAATCGATCGAGTCTAATTTTCGATCGATCGAACCTTGCAGATTTAGTCTAGTAAATTCTGCAATCACTCAATTCCAATTTTACAAATAAACATACTTTGAACAAGCCTAAACCTAAACTCTATGTTTTGATCATGGTTTGCTAATATAATACAAATTGAAGTTTTAATACATTAGTTCTTAAAGTCTTAGAACCTAACACTTTTGAAAAACTGTCACTATTTGCCTTTAAAAATTGAAAACACGCGCTTTTTGTGGGTAAGCTTGTCGCGAAGTTACTCGCAAAAATGCCACTGAAGCATATAAACTGTTTCGCGGGTAGCTGTTTCTCGCGAGACAGTCGCGAAAGTCTGTATGAATTTTAGTGTTTTCTTATTTTTGCCATCCTCATTTTCGTGGGAATAGCTAACTTGCGACTTACTCGCGAAAATGCCTCTAAAAGAGTTTTTCGATAAAAACAAGAAATTGACATTTTGAACAAAAACTCTAAACACACAAAAGTATAAAAACACTTTCAAAAACATATAAAATACTCAAAATCTTTTTGGGTTTGATCAACAAGCAATTGAGTATACATATCACATTTGAACACGTACAATCATACAAATGGAATAAGCATTCATTGAACATTAGACTAGTGTGTTGTATGTGTGGATCAAGTACGAACTAGTCTATACTCTAGTATGAAGTTTCAATGATCAATTCAATCAAGTCATACACATAACTAGTACAAAGTCAAGTGACCTATCTCACTTGAAGAAATGAACATATATGACCCCTCACCAATGTGATTACAATAGATTGAAAGCTTTTCATTTGGCTTCCATTTTTCACACTTTTGATCAAATACAACTTAGATTTTGAGAAGCGATGCCATAAACATTTTGATATAACTTTGACAAACATGAGCCTTTGGCTTTGGCACCATATATTTTAATACAAATCACTTTCTCTTTTTCCTAGTCAAATATTAGTTTGTGCGATGGCTTTTTCAGCTCAATATCTTTTTTCAAGATAGACATTTGTAGAGCTCTTAAAAAAGATAAAAAAAATGTATGATGAGATATATAGACACAAGTCTACTCATGTATCAAGATCAAGCAAGACTATTGACCAATCATTCATGACAAGCTTGAAGATCTATTTACAACAATCAAAATGTAAATTTCTAGATGTCGCTCACACTTAGAAAATGTGCATACATAACAAGTTGCTCGTAAATGCACTATGCCATTAGTACGGAGGTACTAGGCCAAACTCTCATGTGATATACACAACACAAGCGATCAAACTTTTTGAGATTTTTCACTTTTTATGGGTTTTTGAATTTTTTAACACACTCAAAAATAGAATAAGCAAAGTAAGATCAACAAAAACAACGAGCAAAATCATGAAAAAGAAACATGCTATAAACCAGAAGCAATGAAACAAGAAGATTGCATATGTCATGATGCATGAAACTATAACCCTAATACGTTAGAAGTATTAATGCATGGGTATAGAATGATTATGCATGAGTACCTTTCTTTACCCACACTGTATGAGTGTTTTGGGTGAGATCCTTAGATGAAGGGGTACGACTGACATAACTCTCAAACCTCGGGGTGAAGCTAGTAAGGCATAAATGTTCTTTAACATCTCCATAACATCTCCAATGAGTTGTCCCTCATTTTCTCCTTTAACTTGTGTTCCATTTGGCATTCTTCATGCATTGTCTTGGCCATGCATAGAATTAGCCCTCTTAAGTGCATGAAACTTGAAGCAGTTTGGCCTTGTGTGCCTTCGCACGCCACAATGATGACAAAAATGTTTCACTTAAGGTCCCCTTTGACTTTTGGGTAATGACTTCCCTTTATCCTTTGGTTTTGCACCAATGGTTCTATTTGCAACAACAGGGATCTCAATCTTAGGTTTCACCTCTTTGAGTTTCTTTACATTTTTGGCCGACACAAGCCTCACTTCCTTCTTGCGTTCGTTGCTTGAGCTTTCTTCACCGGTATAGCCTAGACCGATCTTGTCATGTGAAGATTTTTGAGAAGATAGCACGTTGTCAAGTTTCTTGGTGGAAATGCACTCTACTTTGACGTTTGCTTGAATAATTTCAAGTTAAAGAAACTTGATTTTTGAATAGGCTTCCACCAATTCTCCCTTAAGTCCTTCAACTTCACATTTTGTCTCCTTAAGTTGCACAAGTGTGCACCTATACTCTTCTTCAATTTTATTCATCTTCTTAACAACATTGTTTGCAACCTTGGCATATTTTCCACAATCTTCTAGCAATGCATCATACACTTCTTGAAGGTTCTTCTCACCTTCATTGAGGCACACATCCTCATCTTCCTCATCTTCAACTTCCCCACCTTCGGAATGTACACCAAGCTCATCAGCCAAGTTGCTCAAATCATCCCTAGAGTCAACCATGGTAATTGCCATGAAAGCTGAATAGTTTCCCTAACTATCACACTCTCCTTCTGCATCAAAATTTGAGATTTTGGAATCGCTAAGGGTAGTGGCAAACACTTTACCCTTTCCTCTCAAATAGTTTGGACATTCTTTCTTGAGATGTCCATGACCGTTACATTCATAGCACACTATTCCTTGAGTGGATGGAGAATCCTTCTCGTCTTTCTTCTTGAACTCCTTCTTATCACCTTTTGAGGATGAAAATTTTCCTTAGCCAAAAGACTTCCCACCGTTCATCATCTTGAGAAATTTCCAGAAGTTCTTTGCAAGAAATGCCACCTCCTTCTCCACATCATCTTCTTCAGAGGAATCATTCGTTCTCTCATTTATAGTTTTGAGAGCAAGTGATTTATTGGACTTGTGAGAAGGCAGTCCGAGCTCATAGGTTTGGAGAGATCTAATGAGTTCTTGAATCTTTATCTCATCCAAATCTTTACTCCCCTTAATGGCTGTGACCTTAGCCTGGAAGCTTTCAGGTAAAGATCTCAAAATCTTCCTTACCATCTTAGCATCTTCAATCTTCTCCCCAAGATTGAGCTTGGTAGTCACTATCTCGTTGAGTCTTCCATAGAAGGAATCAAACGACTCATCGTCACTCATCTTTACTTCTTCAAATCGAGTAGTGAGCATTTGAAGCTTAGTGTCTTTGACCTTCTTGGTACCTTCGTAGGTCGTCTCAAGAATGATCCACGCCTCCTTGGCGGTATTCACATGCGAAATCCTATGGAACTCATCAATAGAAACAACATAGAAAATAGCGTTAATCGCTTTGCTATTGGCGTTTGCCAAAGCAAGCAGCCTTATCCCATTCGGATTTGGCAGTAGTGGGTCTAACATACCCATTCTCAACGGAATTCCATACCGTTTCATCAATAGCACAAAGAAAAGCACGAATACGTACTTTCCAAAAAGCATAATTACTCCCATCAAAGAATGGAGGAGCATTAAGAGATTGAGATCGATCCATCTCACTTGGGGTCTAGGATCACACTAGGATAATGAAATCCGATAAGTATAAAACACAAGAGCTTGTTTAGACTCCTAAATTAAAATTACGGCTAGATTGCTTTTACTCTAACTTAGACTAAGTGCGGAATAAGAATAAATGAGCGCAAACAACCGATAACACTACCCTAAGCCATATTCATCCATTATCAACAATATAAAGTAAAGCTTAAGAGTAGGGAAGAGAGATGCAAACATAAGATAACACCGAGACGTGTTATTGAAGAGGAAATCGAAGAACTCGGCAAAAAATCTCTCCGCCACCCTCCAAGTGGTAATCGATCCACTAGAGAATAAAGTTGGAGTACATGAATAACAAAAGACCCTCCAAGCCTAGTCTACCCAATGTACTTGAGCCCTCCAAGTTTCTGCTACCAACTGGCTTCTCAGAACCTTGTCTTCTCTAGCTTTCCCGGATCCTGCAATACGCCCGATTGCATCCGCCAATGATTGGCTCCTTCCAATACTTCCCAGCAGCATGGAAAGCTCACTTGACACTCAGATTGGGTATGGTAAGTGTTTGGGCTATCAACATCTCAAGGATTTAGAGTATAACAATCTCTAACTCTCAAGTGTGTATTCTAGGGTTTTCTCTCTTAAAAGCACTCCTTACAATATGTGGATAATGAGGGTATATATAGTGTGGGTAAAGAATTGGTAAAACAATCATGACAAATTAGCTAAACAGAATGTTTCGCGAGTATTTCGCGGGAAGCCCTTCCTCGTGAAAGACTTCGCAAAAACTCCAGGCTGCCATGACTCTTCACATTCCAGTCATGTGCTCTACACGTGGCTACTTTGCTGGTTAGCTTTTCACGAGCTTCTCGGAAAATTCACTTGTTCTTCGTTTTAAGCTTGAGTCTTCACACTCTCTCACACTTAGTCCTTACAATTAAAAACCCCACATAAATACAGGGAAAAATTCGCATTCCAGTCACGTGCTCTACACGTGGCTACTTCGCGAGTTAGCCTCTCACGAGCTTCTCGCGAAATTCACTTGTTCTTCGTTTTAAGCTTGAGTTTTCACAGTCTCTCACACTTAGCCCTTACAATTAAAAACCCTACATAAATACAAGAAAAAAAATGATTGAATAAAATTACAATCAAATTTGGTACGGAATTAAAGCCAACACAAAATAGTTGTAAATTACAACTATATAATACTTATATATAGCTATTAGACATGAGCCAATGTTCACTTCGCGATATTAGTCTTGATTACTGTTGAAATTATTTACCAATCAACCAAATGATATAAAAAATATAAAAGATAAAAATTTGCTTAATTCGGGTCTATTTGGGATCCGTTTATTTTGCTGAAACTAAATTTTTTTTGCTGAAAGTACTATAGATAAAGGTAAAAGTTAGTTGAAATAGTACAATGAGACCCATGAATAGTACAAAAAAGTGTAGTGGGGTCCATGAATAGTAGCAAAAATAAGCTAAATAGTAAAATAAGCTGGCAAAAAATAAGCTATCCAAACGGACACTTAGTACCCGTTTGGGTACAGCTGAAATAGACCTACGTCTGTGTTTCAGCATTTTCCCTTTTTTTTTTTTTTTTTTTTTTTTTTTGAGAACATGCACTGGTGCGTTTCTGTCTTTTCCAGTGGGTCCTGTGCACTGTTCACGGGACCCACAAACCTCTTTTTTTACCAAAACTTTAATTAAAAATGGGTCTCACGGCACTAATCACACATTTAAAAATTATTTTGTTATAGTGTTTTTAGTTTTCAGCAAAATAAGCGATATCCAAACACACCCTTAGTATGCAAATATTTCTACACATACGCTATGTTAAGAATATAAAGTGAGAGAGAGAAAGACTGAATAGTCTGTATATTCTGTGTAAATAATAATGTACAATAGAGAGCCTTATATAGGTTAAGTATGAGTGCCGTACAAGTAATATGAGTAAACTACAAGTACATTGTAGTAGGCTAAGCCCAATGGGTTAATCTAGTCTAAGCTATACATTAACATCCCCCCTTAAACTCGAGGTGGCAAGGAGGAAGCCAACTGGAGTTTGGATATAAGATCTTAAAGATAACCATGCGGGTGACTCTTGGTGAAGATATCAGTAGGTTGGTCAACAAAGGAGATGGAGAACAACTTGAGATTGCCTTTCTTAAGATGTTGGCGAGTGATGTGGCAGTTAATCTCAATGTGCTTGGTGCGTTTATAGAAGACATCATTATGAGCATTGTAGATAGCACTATGATTGTTACAATAAAGAGGAGTGGCAGTGGGCTATGGAGCATCCATGTCAGCCAAGAGCCAGCAAAGCCAGACAAGCTCGCATGTGGTGTCGGCAAGGGCACGATACTTAGCCTCAGTACTGGAACGGGAAACAACATCCTGCTTCTTGCTACGCCATGAGACAAGAGAAGTACCCAACAGGAAACAGAAACCTGTGATAGAGCATTGATTAGTTGGATCACTTGCCTAGTCTGCATTTGAATAAGCATGAAGCTTGAGAGAAGACCGAGAGGAGTAGTGTGGACCATGATAAAGTGTGCCCTTGACATATCGGAGAATCCGAAGAACGGCAGTATAGTGGACAGAACGAGGGGCATCCATGAACTTACTAACCATACTTATAGCATGTGAAATATCCGGACGAGTAACAGTGAGATAGATCAGACTACCATCCAACTGACGACAGTGAATAGCATCGGAAATAGGTTCACCATCCAAGGGTGTGAGCTTTGCATTGTATTCCAAGGGAGTAGAAACAGTCTTGTTGTCGGTGATACCGGCTTTGGAGAGAAGATCAGAAGCATATTTTGCCTGGGAAAGATAGTATCTATCAAAGGATGAGGTAACCTCAAGCCCAAGAAAGTAGCTGAGAGTGCCCAGATCTTTCATCTCAAAATGCTGACTAAGGAAGTGCTGAAGAGAGCGGATACCTGCAGAATCATCTCTAGTAATAATCATATCATCAACATAAAGAAGAATAAGAGTGGTACCAGCAGAGGATCTTCAGACAAAGAGTGCAGTGTCATGAGGACTCGAAATGAAACCCTACTGAGCAACAACTGAGCTAAACTTTTCAAACTAAGCTCGAGGAGCCTGCTTGAGGCCTTAAAGAGCACGGCGAAGGCGACAAACTTGACGACCTAAGTGTGGATAGCTAGGGGGTGGTTGCATGTACACTTCTTCTTGGAGGTCACCATTGAGAAAAGCATTCTTCACATCCATTTGATAAAGAGGCCAACGACGAACAGCAGCCACAGCAATGAGACATCTGTTGAATGATACAAGGCTCGCCTAGCTGCCAAGGGCTTTACTCAGGAGTATGGCATTGACTATGAGGAAACATTTGCTCCTGTTGCTCGCATACCATGTCAAGAATATAAAGTGAGAGATAGAAAGACTGAATAGTCTATATATTCTGTGTAAATAATAATGTACAATAGAGAGTTTTATATAGGCTAAGTATGAGTGCAGTACAAGTAATATGAGTAAACTACAAGTATAATATACTAGGCTAAGCCCAATGAGCTAATCTAGTCTAAGCTATACACTAACACGCTGAATAAAAATTTGTGCATAAAATCTGCAAATATATTATTTGGTAAAAGAAAAAAAAAATTGTAAAAGTATTTCATGGTTTGCTTTTCTAACTGGCAAGATATGAGAGTGCTTAATAGTTAATACATATAACTTATCAAAAAAAAAAAAAATAGTAATACATATAAAATTTTGCAAGGTCAATTAGAATGAAGGATTCATGAAGCTAAATTATGAATAAAATTATAAAAACCTTCAATTTAATCGGGATGAAATATATGTTATTAGTCATGAATTCCTTGCCTTGATCATGAGTAGGGGTGGCAAATGGGCGGGTTGGGTCATAAATGGGTTGGATCATAAATGGGTTGGGTGTGTAATTACCCATTTATCCAAAAACTTAAAATGACCAAAATACCCCCAAAACCTAAAAAATGACCAAAATACCCTCAAAATCCAAAAAAATGACCAAAATACCATCAAAACCTAAAAATGACCAAAATACCCCTGAAACCCAAAAAATGACCAAAGTACCCCCAAAACCCAAAAAATGACCAAAATACTCCCAAAACTCAAAAAATGACCAAAATACCCCCGAAACCTAAAAATTATCAAAATACCCCTAAAACCCATAAAATTACCAAAATACCCCCGAAACCAAAAAATGACCAAAAATACCCCCGAAACCCAAAAAATGGCCAAAATACCCCCCGAAACCCAAAAAATGATCAAAATACCCCCCGAAACCTAAAAATTACCAAAATACCCTCGAAACCCAAAAAATTACCAAAATACTCCCAAAACCTAAAAATGACCAAAATACCCCCAAAACCTCAAAAAAAAAAAAAAAAAAAAAAAAAACCAAAATACCCCCGAAACTCAAAAAATACCCAAACCCTTGAAACCCAAAAAATGGCCAAAATACCCTCGAAACCTAAAAATGACCAAAATACCACCGAAACTTAAAAAATTACCGAAATACCCCAAAACCTAAAAATTACCAAAATACTTCTGAACCCTAGAAATTTACCGAAATAACCCTAAAACTAAAAGATGACAGAAATGCCCTCGTAACCTAAAAAAGGGCTAAAATACCCTTAGAATCTAAAAGATGATCAGAATAACCCCAAAACCTAAAAAATTACCGAAATTCCCTCGAAACCTAGAAAGTGAATGAAAGACTCTTAGAACCTTTAATTTGTCAAAAATATCCCCGAAACATCCAAAATACCCTGAAACCTCTATTTCGGTAATTTTAGATGTTTCAGGTGTATTTTGGTCATCTTACATGTTTAGGGGCATTTTGGTCATAATTTAGGTTTCAGGGTTTTTATTGATCATTTTTTTAGGTTTTGGGGTTATTTTGGTCTTTTTTTTAGGTTTCAGGGGTATTTCAGTTATTTTTTAGGTTTTAGAGGTATTTCGGTCATTTTTTAGGCTTATGGAGTATTTAATTTGGTAATTTTTTAGGTTTAGGGAGTATTTTGGTAATTTTTTAGGTTTAGGGTGTATTTTGGTAATTGTTAGGTTTTGGGGGTATTTCGGTCATTTTTATTAGGTTTTTGGGGTATTTTGGTCATTGTTTTAGGTTTTGGGGTTATTTTAGTCATTTTTAGGTCTTGGGGTATTTTAATCATTTTACAGGTTTTAGACGTATTTTGGTCATTTTTTAGGGTTCGGGGGTATTTTTGGTAATTTTAAGGTTTCAGAGGTATTTTGGTCATTTTTAAGGTTTAGGGGGTATTTTGATCATTTTTTAGGTTTAGGAAGCATTTTGGTCATTTTTTGGGTTTTTGGGGTATTTTGGTAATTTTTGGGTTTTGGGGATATTTTGGACATTTTAGAGGTTTTGAGGGTATTTTTCTCATTTTGTGGGTTTTGGGGGTATTTTGGTCATTTTTTGGGTTTTGGAGGGTATTTTGGTCATTTTTTTGGATTTTGAGGGTATTTTGGTCATTTTTAGGTTTCGGGGGTATTTTGGTCATTTTTTGGGTTTTGGGGGGTATTTTGGTCGTTTGTTGGGTTTTGGGGGGTATTTTGGTCATTTTAGAGATTTTGGAGGTATTTTGGTCATTTTATGGGTTTTGGGGGGGGCATTTTGGTCATTTTTTGGGTTTTGGGGGAATTTTGGTCATTTTTTGGGTTTCGAGGGTATTTTTGTTATTTTTTGGGTTTTGGAGGTATTTTGGTCATTTTTAGGTTTCAGGGGTATTTTGGTTATTTTTTGGGTTTTGGGGATATTTTGGACATTTGAGAGGTTTTGGGGGGGTATTTTGCTCATTTTAGAGATTTTGGAGGTATTTTGGTCATTTTTAGGTTTCAGGGGTATTTTGGTCATTTTTTGGGTTTTGGTGGTATTTTGGTCATTTTTAGGTTTCAGGGGTATTTTGGTAATATTTTGGGTTTCAGAGGTATTTTGGTCATTTTTTGGATTTTGGGGGTATTTTGGTAATTTTTAGGTTTCGGGGGGTATTTTGGTCATTTGTTGGGTTTTGGGGGTATTTTGGTCATTTTTTGGGTTTCAGGGGGTATTTTGGTCATTTTTTGGGTTTCAAGGGGTATTTGGGTCATTTTTTGGGTTTTGGGGGGTATTTTGGTCATTTTTTAGGTTTCGGGGGTATTTTGGTCATTTTTTTTTGTTTTTGGGGGTATTTTGGTCATTTTATTGGTTTTGGTAGTATTTTGGTCATTTTTTAAGTTTCAAGGGTATTTTAGTCATTTTTTAGAAATTTAGATTTTATGTTGTTTATTTTAATTTTAGATGGGTTTAGTGGGTATTAGTGGGTTTATCCATTTAGACCCATCTAATTAAATAACCAAATGGGTCTTTACCCATTTAACCCAAATATTCAAATGGGTTGGGTTAAGACTTATCCAAATAAGGTGGGTAATGAGTGGGCTCATGGATATGGATAAAAATTGCCACCCCTAATCATGAGTATAGCAGCAGGCATGAAACATGAAGGTAGAGAGATCAAGACTGTCAAAAATTGGAAGATAGAAGATGCTATAGTGAACAGTGTGAGTCAAGCCTTACCATCACTTCCAAAGTCTCCGTCGCCAACGTTCACGTGGAAGTCCTTCTTGTGGTCAAGCATATGGATGAGCATTTGCAATCTCCACAATGTGTATGAGGATTATAGATGTGTCGCATTAGATAAGTGGTAAGGACATACATTTTATGATGAAAAATACAAGCTATAATTGTAAAGATGAACAGATATACCATACCGAATTACATGATTTTTTTACAGCTTATTTTAGTACTCAACATTTTCTTTCATATAAGTTCTTCAAGCAATTTGATACTAAACTTAGCAATAAGCACTTCATTATTGAGTTTCAATATCTCTAACCATATAATTTTCTTGGTTCTTCAACTGCCATAGTGAAACCACATGTAAGGGCTTGGCTATTGGTTTCTTACGAGAAAGAAATTCTTGGGACACCCAATTCATTGTTGGCCGAGACTTTGGTTTGGTGCATAAGCATGCAAATGCTATAGTTGCAACAAAGAAAATATCCCGTGCAACTATTCGATTTGGAGGTGGCAAGCGTTGGTCTAATATTTCATTTAACATCATATTTCGAGAAGATGACGATGATGATGATAATGTAGTCAAGAGTTCTCCTGGATGTATTCCCATTAATATTTCTAATGCCACCACACCAAAACTATAGACATCACATTTTTCAGTAAACACCATAGTATACGCCAATTCTGCATAGGAAGAAAAAAGAGAAAAGAATGCTATTAAAAATGTAATATCTTCGTTCTTTATATTCTTTTATATTTTTTTATAAGTTTTCTTCATGGAAAGGTTGGTCAAAACTGGTCATTGCACAAAAATTACATGGTGGAAGTGATTGCTTGATACCGTGCATGATTCAGTTCTTTTAACAAAAAATAAGGTAACCAAACTAGCATGATTATTTGGAATGCCTCACATAGCTAACCTTTTAAAATAATATGTTGGAAAATAGGAGAGATATAAGATATAGTATGAAAAAACAATTCACCTGGAGCAATATAGCCATAAGTCCCAGCAACTAAAGTTTGATTGGAGGAGTTAGGATCAAGAAGTCTAGCTATACCAAAATCAGAGACAAATGCCTGCTCCAACTTAGAGTTCAATAAAATGTTATTGCTGCTTATATCTCGATGAACAATTATTGGGTTACAATCATGATGCATGTATGATATGGCATGTGCTATGTCTTTGATGATGTTCACCCTCTTTGTCCAATCCAATTCCACAGCTTCAACATCATTATTTAGCACACAAAATAAGCTTCCCCTTTCCATGTATTCATAGATCAAAACCATGCATCGTTTATGCAAACAGTAGCCATGAAGTTTCACAATGTTCCGATGTCGAATTTCTGTCATCATTTTAACCTCGTTCCTGAAACTCTTGTCAACAGTTGGGTCCTCAGCCTCTAAGTGATTAAGTTTTTTCAAGGCAACCACTTTGCCGCTAGGCAATTGTGCTTTGTAAACACTACCATAACCACCAGTTCCAATACAATATCTAATGTCAAAGTCCTCTGTGGCTTCAATGATGTCTTCAAATGCAATATTGCCATCATAATTCCATATTGAGAACAAGTTCCCATTTTTTGTTCCTTTTAACTCAGCGTGTTTTTTCATTGGAAGTACAAGATTCTTGACCCGACATTGAGAGTGGAGAAAATACCCAAAAAGCTGTAAAAGGGTAAAAAATGAAAAAGAAATAAAGAAAACAATGAGGGGAACCAAATTTTTTTTTTTGAAGTTTGGGTGTTCATCTTTCTCCCTACCATCTTCCATGCGAGACACAATATTTTCAAGAGCAAGAGGTGGAGTCGAAGGGGAAATTAAAGATGGAGATGGGCATTGAGCAAAACCTTTGATGTCACTACACAAATCCTTGTTGCCGATAAATACTTCAAATCCATAATTTTTGAAAATAATTGGGACTCGACCCTCCAATGAATTATATGACAGGTTAAATTCACGCATCCTAATTAAAGAAATAGGAACATTGCCTGTGAGGTTATTGTAGCTGAGATCAATCTTAATTGGGGCATAAAGGTCCTTGACCCAAGAGGGAACACTTCCATTTAAATAGTTATGGCTTAAAGACAAGAATTTTATCAAAAAGCAACTAGCTAGTTCTGTGGGGATGGGACCACTGATCATATTCCAATTAAGGTTCAAAGTTTCCAACTTTGTTAAATGACCTATTGTCAAAGGGATTTGGCCAACAAGGTTGTTGTTATTGAGGTACAAATTTAACAGATTCTTTAGCAGTCCAATTTCTGACACTATAGAACCGTTAATTTCATTGAAGGACAAATTCAGATTGGAAAGATTGGTTAAAAGGCCAAGAGTTGAAGGGATCGGTCCGGTGAATTTGTTATGACTCAGATTTAATTCAAGAAGATTCTTGAAATTTCCGAATTCTTTGGGGATGGAACCAGTAATTCCATTGAAAGAAATGTCAAATTTCACTAATTTGGTGAGGTTTGCAAGTGAAAGAGGCAACTGACCTGTAAGATAATTGTGGGATAGATTAAGGTGGGTGAGCTTCGAAAGGGAACCTATCTCAAATGGGATGCTCCCCAGAATTTGATTATTACTAAGGCTAAGACGGACTAAATTTGGAAAGGAAGAGAATTTAAATTTCCTACACTTATCTCCAAGATAGATATTACCAGCTATGTCAATCTCTGTGATGCTTCCACCAAAGTTGCATTTAATTCCTGGCCAGTTGCAATGACTTGAGGTAAAGTTGGAAGAGCCACTCCACCACCCACTCTCCATCAGAGCTTGCACTTCTTGTTTTAGCGAGGAAGATTTAGATGTTGCCACAGAACCAGCTGCAATAACAATATATGGGACATTCATGAAGATATAAAGAACTACTATCAGAATGGAAATAGAGACAGAGGGAGCCATGTTGAAGTTTTTGGTTGATGAATGTAAGGGAGAATGGTCGATATATTGTTATATTTATGATTCAACACACTTAATAACTTAGACACAGCTAGAAAGTGAGTTGTGAGTAAATGAATTTTCTTTTGACTTTATAATGATACACACGTGAATGTGGAAATGTTGCCTTGTTGAACCCGATTGAAACGCAGAAAAGTTCCTTGCAATCAAAACGATGGCTTTCACATTTTGGATGTCTTGGAAATTTCTTCACTACCATATTTCATGATTTTTCAAAAATTTGTCTTTTGTTGACTATATCTAGCGGACTTTCTGTGAAGCTTGCACTTCCAAATTCCAAGTCAGGAGTCGTTACCATCCAAGTCAGGAGTCGTTACCAACAATCTTAATGTGAACACTTTATTAAAAGTTCCACATGAGGTCCACACGGTCCCTCGGCCTTTAAGTGCTCGTAGTCACGAATAAAAACAAATCCACTCTAAAAATGAATATTCCATCTTGCTTCTTCACTTCTCTTTCTTGACTTAACTTTCAAGTGTAAAAGCTCAAATGGTGCAAAACACTATTACTTGTTTAGACCCCCAATTTTAAACTAGTGGCTAAATTGGTTTTACTTTACTTAACTAAGTGCGTAATAAGAGTAAATAAAACGGTATAAACCGGAACTACTCTCTAGTGCATAAATATAAACAATAAACAATAAATGTAAAGCACAAAGAGTAAGGAAAGAGAGATGCAAACACAAGATGACGTCAAGATGTGTTATTGAAGAGGAAACCGAAGTACTCAGTGAAAAATCTCTCTGTGGCCCTCCAAGCCGAAATGATCCACTAGTGAATAAAGTTGGAGTACAATGATATCAAAAAGACCCTCCAAGCGTAATTTACCCACTGTACTTGAACCTTCTGAGTTCTTGCTCCCAACAGATTTCACCGAGTCTTATCTTCACTAGTTATTCGAATCCCGCAATTAGCTCCAAATTGCATTTGCCAATCAATGGCTTCTTCCAATACTTCCCACATGCACCAAAACTTCTCTCAACACTCAGATTGAGTGAGGTAAGTGTTTAGGCTAAGAACCTCTTAAGGATTTGTAATTGGAGAGATAGGAGTAGAGGAAAACTAAGAGGAATTATGTAGAAGATTGTGGGTTTACAATTTCTAACTCTCAAGTGTATTTCTAGGGTTTTCTTGCTGAAAATCTCCATATAATTTCATGGGTAATGTAGGCTTATATAGTGTGGGTAAAGAAGTGAGGAAAGCACATTAAAAAAACAGCCAAACAGAGAGTTTTGTGGGTCATTCGCAACTTGGTCCAGTCGCAAAATGTCTCCTGGCACTTAACTATTCAGCTTCTAGCATGTGCTTCTCACGTGACATTTCGAGGGTTGTCCACTTGCGAGCCAGTCACGAGCTAGTCACGAACTTCACTGTTCGTCACAAATCTTCACCAAACTCTCACACTCAACCCTTACATTAAATCCCACAAACATGCAGAGAAAAGATTGACAGAAATACAATCAAATTTGACACAGAATTAAAGCTAACAAAACATAGTTGAAAATCACAATTTTACAAAGTATATCTAGATAGGCAAATGGTTGGATTTGCTTGAGTCCATTTTAGCATGGGTTGATTCAAGTTAGCCTCCATTTTAGCATTTTTATTGAGAAATGCTATCTACACAATATTTTCACATTACTTTCACAATAAATCCTAAATGGTAGGTTGTTACTAGTTGTTATTGGTGGGCAAAAAAGAAAATTCAATTGTAGGTTTAAATTAAAATCTATAACAACTTACCACCTATGATTTGTTAAGAAAATGTTGTGGATGTAGCACTTCTCATAATTATTAGATATTACATGTTAAAGTTGGTTTCTACTATTTGTAACTCGTGATACTAATCAACAGTACTAGTAAATTAGAAAATTTGCTTCAAAGGGAACCAAGGCCACAATAACAATTATTTAGCAAATAATATTAGTAAGGACAAAACTTATGTACAGTACCTTAGGTGCTGTTTCTTAGGTTCCCATTTTAAGATTTAGCCATGTGGCTACTAAATTAAAAAATACATTTCCATCTCATAAGAAAAAATCCACATGACAGAATCTTAAAAGGAGAACCTAAAGAACAACACCTAAGTACTGTACATAAGTTTTGCTCTAATAATAATAATAATAATAATAATAATAATCATATACTATATATAATAGCAGAAGCCTTTTCCTACAATTAAGGCGGTTGTGACATGTAGGAAAAATGCCCACTTAAAACTTTGACACGTTGACAGTAAAAAAGTTACAAAAGTGATCGTTATATCATTTGAGTACTGAATTACAGTGTCACTCATACACCGTCTATCTCAAACCCAAACACTACACCGGTTCAGTACCCTTTAATCTATACTATCGTTTCACTAAAGACAAGATATAAAAAGTTCAAAAACGGTTTGCAAACCCATACCTAGACGATCCTTTAAACAAAGAAGGCACGGAAGATGGAGAAAGCAAAAAACTGAGAAACCTATACGCCAATTGTGTCAAGATGTAAGACAATCCAAGCTTCTACCACCGTCAACAATACAGCACGCCCTCAAGTTTAGCCAGGTACCAATTTCGTATCGATCAGATTCCAGATCGCTTGGATCTACTTTTTTATTTTTATTTTTATTTTTTGGTTGGATCTAGGGTTTATCATATGCTTTTTGGATGAATATATTGCTTTTGTTTATTGGTGGTGTTAGTACTCAACTTTGAATGTTCCGATTTCAATGTATTTCTTCCTCAATTGTTCACATTCTACATTTCGGAATCGGAATAATTGTGTTACTTGCTAATGGTGAAATAAGCCGCATCACTTAGTTCTGGTAATTTTTTTTTTCTTAGATCTGGGTATGAAATATGACTTAGTTTTTGGATATGTTGGTTGGATTGGTTTATATTAAGGTATTTGAATTGCATTCAGTTTTGTTTTGATTTTTTTGCCAATAAACCTTTTCAATTATATTTTCTTTTCTTATTTCTTATTATAGATTACAGAAAATACAACAACGAAAGAAAATGGTTTTGGTTATTCACTGTAAAGAAACAGAATTTAAACATTTATATATGTAACTAATCTTGAAGATATTTTTGGGATCCTATTAGAATAGGATTGAACATTTTGCTGTTATATATTTTTTGTTTCCAATTTTATTTTAGGTTATTTTTTCTGTTATGGTTTGTGGAGATTTAGTTCTGATATAGTTTTTTTTTTTTTTTTTTTAGTTCTGATATTGTTTGTTTTGTTATGGATATATTTTATGTATAGATGATTTCCTCTTTGTGGTGATGGAAGAATGAATGGGCCATTTTGGGGAAGGTTGATACCATAGATGTGGGTGAGGTTGTTTGATGGGTTTATTTATCCATTCTTTTATATGGATACAGAGTTTTCTTATTTGTGCTTGCTTAGTGATTTAATTGCATAGTTACATTATTTAGACAATTTCTTCTACATGATTATCAATGTAACTAATCTCCTATTTTTAAAATTTTGATATTGATTTATTATAATCATTAATAATGGCATGCGTAGGGAAATATTGGTAATTGTTTCTCAAATTAGATGAATGATCGTCTACAATAGATATCTTGAAAACCACTAGGCTCATGTTGAAATTGATGTGAGTTTATCCTACAAATGTTTGAGTGAGTTGATGCAATTATAAACTCACAATTTCTATTGATGGCTATAGATATCAATAGGTTTCCAGTTATTATGACTTTATGATTATAAACTGAAAACAGTGACAAATTAGAAATTATTACTCATTGGCAAATTACCACTGACATTATATCACCAAATTATCAATCACCTAATTTCCTAATATTAAGAGAATACCACTCTTTGTTCAATATGTTAACCCATCAGGCCATAAACTGTCTTATAATAATTTCTGTTCATTTATTAGCCAAGTTTGTTTATCATCATGAGTTAATAGCAGTATTTGTTAATTATAATTACTCATTATTCATCTAATGGCCACCCTTTGATTTGAAGATTGTGTGATAATACTTTTGAGATTACCTGCCTCCCTTTGTTGGGCTGTGTTATTCAGGTTATCAGTGTATGTTGTTTTGATTATTGATTGATTTTATAAAAAATTGTTATTGTTATTGATTGATGTTGTGATACCTATGTTGTTATGTTTATTAATTAATTTTATGATAAATGTTTTCACCTGCGAGTTGAAGTATTGTGTTCTAAATAACACAATTGAATCTCCCTCACTGTAAAAAAATACCTTCAAGAATATTCCTCTGAATTCGGATACAATAATCTAAGTGTCCTGTATCAAACCCCACATACAATGACAGCAAATTGTCACGGAGTATTTATAGCTCAAATTAATTTCCATTTAGTTTCATTTCAAGTGGAGAGTAATGATTCAAATTGGCTTTAATGGTTTCTCTCAAAAAAATAAAAAATAAATAGTCTCCTATGGCATTTTTTTTTTATATTTTTATATTAAGGTATATTTTTATACTTCTTGGTATCATTTTGTTATTTAGCATTGAAGTATTTTATGTTAAGATAGAAGTGGGATTAATTTTGATTGTGTACGAAATTTGTGAGGAGTTTCTTAGTGACTTCTCCTCCACTGTAGAGTTATGTACATTTTTTGTATGTACCCTTTGTCGGTTTGATTGGAAGCCTTTTATTCTGGTTTTTCTTGGGTTTGAAAGGTGGTTTGGTTTTGTAACAGACACATTGTTAATTGGCTTATAGTATGCATGTTAGAGTTTGATAGGCATCGTATTTTGGATGATGTATGTCAGATTGTTGGGCTCTTCTACTTTAATGAAGATTTGGAATTTTTTTGAGGAGAATACTAAAAAAAATTATCTGCAATATTTCATTATGTAGCATTGATGCTTGAGGTGGTAGATAATTTGCAGTTGGTTCATTGTGATAACTTTTTTTTTCTCCCTCCAATCATTTTGTTATCAATTCTTTTTTCTTCCTCAGGTCAAAGCTGATTGATTGTGTTATGTGGAATCTACAATTGTATAGGAACCTGGCTCTTCTATAGTGAGTTAAGATGAGGACAAGTTCCATGTGCTTTTCCATCTTGCAAGTTCCTAGATGCAGAATCCCACCTTAGCTGCTTTTTGGAGGGAAAGCTTCCATAGTTTGAGTAGGACTGACAATAGAAAATGGACTCGAAGTCCTGTATTTGCAAAAAGTGATACATTTAGTATAAATAAGACAGAGATTAGTCAATTTCACAATACTGAATATTGTGAATCATAAGATTCACTTCCTATAGATTATTGAAATAAAACAAAAAATATATATATGACTACCTTTAAAAGAATAATCTCCAGTATGATTGTTTTTATTGTGTATGTCTTAGTGTTTTGGATTTGAGTACTTATAGATGATTTACTTTTATTTATTTATTTTATGAATAGATGATTACATAATAATGGGTGAAAAGTTTCATGAATTCCATAACTTGGGTGTGTGTATAATCTAATATATCTGTTTTATTTATCACGATGAGGTTTGTTAACAAATTTTCTCTGTATCATTGCAGCATTTTGGGGATTGTGAGCTTTTTTTTTTTTTTCTTTTTCTGTTTTGCAATCGAAATTTAGGGTCAAGATTAAGATTCGATGTTGTTTTTATGTGTTATGACTTATGAATTGGTTTGGCTTTAGAATTTGAGATTCCCATCTACTATTGATTATGCATTTTATATGTTGCAGGTTGAATTCTGTTTTGTTTATATACTGTGGCTTGATTATGCACTACAACTTTTTCTTTTTCCTTTTGCGATGAAAAAGTTGGATTCAATGTCCCTTTTAAGGGTTATATATTGGTTTGGTTTTACAATTTGAGATTCCAATGTACTATTGATTATGCATATTATTATTTGACTAATATATTTCCGACTTTTTGTTTCACAAACCAGTAGCCATTTTTCTCTTTTAAACTTTTTGGTTGTAAAATTCTCTAATCTCATGGTTTAATTCATTGTGGTTCCTAGGAATGGTAGATTTGGTATTTGAAATTGTCTTGCAAGTTTTAGTTCGGTGTGATTCATTGTGGTTCCTAGAAATAGCGGACTTGCTATTTGAAATTGTCATGTAAGTTTTAACTGTTTAAAGTCAGATTCTTTTTTTTAAGTCTCTCATAACAAGGAAGAACACACGAGTGATTTGAAGAAACTAATTTTTAAAAAATTTAGGGGATATTGGACACTAATGCTTAAATATACTATGTTATTTAAGTTTGAATATATGTAGTATAAGTATGATAATTAAGTTTATGTTGGATGTAAAGTTTGTTAATATGTAAAACGATCCTGTGCATTGCGCGGGTTAAACACTAGTAATAATAATAAAGGCCACAATAACAATTGATGTTGCAAGGAGTAGGGATATTGTTAGAATGATGTGGTTGGATGATTAAATTTATAATTTTCCAATAGTTTGAGCTTTTGAGGGCAATCGATAATTTAACATAGTATCAATATAAAAGGTCTTGAGTTTAAAATCCTACATGTCCGGAGCTCACTTATTAAAAGAGAGTTTGAATCCACACTTAAATGCGAGTTATGTAACTTCAGCTTTTAGGCCCATTAGTAACTTAACAAATATTAAGCTACAAGTGAAAAACTGAAAAAGATTAGTCCAGTATAAATGCATCTTGGAATTTTTTTTTTTTTTTTTTGGTTGGATTTTCCTCCTAATGCAATTGAGGTGAAACATTTCTACATTGCATTGTCCTTGGATGACTATTTCTGCAGCAACAAGTAGAACATTTTGTTAAAATATTCATGTGAGAATAGTGTGGTTAGTAGTTTTTTTTGGGTAAATAATGTGGTTAGTTAATTGTTAGAATTCCTACATTGGATAATTACCCCCTAGTCAGTGGATATATAATATAATTAGATCAAAATCTATAGATTTAGACTTTTAGGTTTAGTGTTATCCTTATATATTAGAGAATATAGTTGAAAATTGAAAATCGATTGAGAATTAAAAATCTGATAAGTGACCGAGTAGATTAATTGGTGCTCTCATTCTCATATAGCAAAAACTTCATGTTGCCACGTCAGCGTGCAGGAAGAAGTCATTATCCTCTGATTTTTCAGTGTAGACTGGCTACTTATCAAGGAAGGGGAACCATCCATGGAAATGCAATGAGGACCAAATCAAGTCAAGATACTGTTATTGTCAAATAAATTTTCCGTGTCTGTATTTTTCTCTGAAAGATTTTTGTATTCTTCATAGACCTACTATTGACTGGGTCTCTTTGCATAGATTGACTTTAGTCAGTACGGGCTTAAAATATACTAGCCTTGTTACATGCGCTTCGTGCGAGGCATTTTTATTATTATTAATTTTTAATTTTTTATAGTGTTATAATTTTTCATTTATTCCAATTTGAGGTTTATACATTTTTCTCATTAATATTACGCATTTAGAACTACTAATACAACCATGAGTGTCATGAAGCTAGTTTCAAAAAATGAACAAATATTACATGTTTATTTTGTAGCAAAAAAAAAAAAAAAAAAAACCCTATGTTTTTATTTTATATATATATTTTTTATTTTGAAAATCTAACTTATAAGTGGATAAAGCAATTTGAAAATCAATAGGAAGGATTAGGATAGCAATTGCACTTGATCTCAATCCAAATGAAACCATTAAAATAATTTCCGCCTAGACCTAATTCAAGAAGATTCTTTATATTTCCCAATACTATGGGAATGGAACCATCGAGATGATTAGAAGAAATGTCAAATGTCAGTAATTGAGTGAGGTTTGCAAGTGAAAGAGATAACACACCAGTTAAATTATTTGTATCTAGATCCAGTTCAAGAAGATTCTTTAAATTTCCCAATGAAAGAGGTAACTCACCTGTGAGATAATTAGGGCTGTCCACGGGTCGTCCGGGTCGAGTTTGTGCCCAACTCGGAACCGACCCTTCGGAATCGGGTGGGAAAAAAATGCACCCGTTGCCGACCCGTCGGAGTAATCGGGTCGGGCGGTTCAGACCATCAATGGATGGTGGGCGGGTCGGTCGGAGTCATAGATCTAAGAAGACGACGAGAAAACAGTGAAAAAAACACAGATCCGGTGAAAAAACGTAGATTTCAGCGATAGTTTTCCAGATTCTGACGATATTTCCCTTAGATTTGGCAAGATTTCGCTAGATCTAGCGAAAATATCACCGGATTTGATGAGATTTTGCCAGATTCGGTCAAAATCTCACCGGATCTAAGGGAAAGATCGCCGAAATCTAGGTTTCTTCACCGGATTCTGGAAAATTATCGCCGGATTCTGGAAATTTTGGCTGAGATCTGGAAATTTTGGCCGGAATCCGGAAATCTTTTGGTCGATTCGGGTTTTTCGGGTTCTAGGGGAGGAAAACTGAAACCAACCTGCTGGAATCAGTTTCTAGTGGTGAAGACCCACCGTCGACCCGCCGGAGTAGTCGGTTGGCTGGATTCGGGTTGGATCTGGTCAGTTCTTCGGGTGGATCGGGTTACCGGATCAATCTGGACAGCCCTAGAGATAATAATGGGATAGATTAAGGTGGGTGAGCTTTAAAAGGGTGCCTATCTCAACTGGGATGCTCCCCTGAAACCCATAATAAGAAACATTAAGAGGGACTAAATTTGGGAAAGAAGAGAAGTTGAGTTTACTGAACTCATCTCCCTCATCTCCCAGATAGAACACCAGATCGACCCTAGCCATGTCAATCTCTATGGCGCTTCTACCATCATTGCATTTGATTCCAAACCACATGCAATGATTTAAGGACGTATCGGTAGACTCACCACTCCACCACCCATTCTTCAAGAGAGCATTCCCTTCAAGCGTTGATGAATTAGATGCTGCCACAGAGCCAGCTGCAATAACCATAGTTGTGGAGTGCATCAAGATATAAAGAACCCATAATGCTACTATCAGAATGGAAATGGAAACAAATGGAGTCATGTTAGAGTGTATGATTGATTGATGAGTGTGATGCAAAGGGCGGTTGATTGTTAGAGCATCCACATTGGTAGAGTCATAAATTTAGCAATATGGCTCCACAAAAAACTACTTTTTCTATCTTATCTTCTCATTTTACAAAACACCCAACATCAGTAGTTTTATTTTAGCTTTCAATACAATAAAATAATATAAACAACACAATAAAATAATATATCCACTACTGACGAGTAGTATATAAATGGTCGTCCGTACTTGCAAACCGTCCATAATAATGACGAGTAAGAGTATGGACGAACGTAAGTGCATTAATTCCAGATAGCATTCAATGATTGAGTGATAAACGAGCGCGAAACCGTTACTACCATCCAATAATGTGTATTTAAATGACCGTTATGGACAGTAAAAGGCTGGGATTAAGTGGTCATCATTGAGCCATAACTCCTCTAGCTGTAGTACAATGTTACACAAAGCATTTATTCACACAAAGGCTATATAAAGCCAAGAAAGCTAGGTAAATGATTCATACAAACACATATACACACAGATTGCTTTACATATTACTTATTTTCTAAAGAGCCTAAGCTAATTGAGGCATCAGAGGGTCTTTGGTAGGCCCCAAACCGGTGCCATTATCCATATAGTGTTTTCTCTTGCACAGGATCTCCAGGTCATCCATCGTACTGACGAGGAACATACTGACAAGGCGTAATCGTGCTTCATCAGTTTGGTGCCGTCTGTGGGAATCGACCATAAGCTGTTGAATTCATTGTCGATTAAGTTCCACAGAACTGATGGACCCAACCACTACTGCACCATCAGATCTGGTGGTAATGGCTGAACAAATTCAAGCATTGATAGCTAATGTGCAAGAATTGATGAAATAGAATGAAGACTTGAAAAAACAGAAAGCTCATCCAGAGGGCACGAGTACATTGCAGTCTCAACGTAACCACAACAACAATGATGATGAAGCCCACAGCCCAAGAAATAGCAGAAGAGAAACTTTAGAACACATCGCGTAATCAACTCGTGGCAATGATCAAATGATGAAGAAAATGAGGAAGGAGTTAGATGAAGTCAAAAACGCCATGAAGGGTAAGACAACAGTAAACCTTGATGGCATGATCAAAAGGATGGACTCACCCTTCACTACTAGCATTTTGGAATGCCCCTTGCCTCCCAAATTTCGTCCCTTAACTGGAAGTTTACGACGACACTAAGGATCCCCTAGATCACATAGGGGAATTCAAGACAATTCTAAGCCTCCAGCAGACCCCAGATGAAGTCATTTGCAGGACATTTCTGGCAACCCTTAGGGGAGCAGCATGGGTGTGGTTTAGTAAGTTGCCCGCGACATCTATTGCAAATTTTGACTAGCTAAGTGACTCCTTTGTCCGTTATTTTATTGGGGGCCAATGCCATAAGAGGCCCACCTTTTATTTGTTGACTGTCAAGCAGCAAGAAGGGGAAACCCTGAGAGAGTATGTAAAACATTTCAACAAAGCAATACTGGAAATTGACGAAGTAGATGATCAGGTGATAATGACGACCTTCCAAGCAGGTGAACAATCCTGACCTCGTCTTCTCTCTAGGGAAGACTCCTTCAACTTCAATGATTGATCTATTGTTCAAAGCCCAAAAATATATGAATGGGGAAGATGCCCTGATTGTAAAGGGATTGACGGGTAGGCGAAAGAAGGAAGAAAGCGCTGAGTTCCAGGGCAAGAAGAGGGATCGCAAAGATAATCTCACTGAAGCTAAGACCATCAAAAGTGGTCTAGAGACATCATGCAAATACCTGTTGTCTAGAAAATGTTGAATTTCACTCCTTTGCTGATGCTTGTGGACAAAATCCTCATGCAGATAAAGGACAACCCTGCACTGAAATGGCCCAAACCATTAAGCTCGTCCTCAAAACGGAGAGATACAAAGAAATATTGCTGCTTCCACAAGGATCATGGTCATTATATTGACGAGTGCCAAGAATTGAAAGAACAGATAGAGGAGTTGATCCAGAGGGGAAAACTTCAAAAGTTTGTCAAGAAAGATTATCAGTGCCAAAAAGAGACAAGGGGGTAGGAGTTTCATCTTTTCCTTCATTTAGCTTGCGTTTCTTCGATCTAGGGGTAAGCTAAGACAAAGGCTCATTCTTCAAGTTCTTCACACGTATATATTTATCTTTGCTATACCTAGTAGCCATTTCTACAAAACAGAAAGTCAGAAAACCAAGTTCCTATAAAGAAAAGGGGAATAAAAAGGTCAAGTTATACATACTCTTCACTTCCAGAGCAATCTTCTTTAACATAAATGCTAAGGGTTCAAGTCCAAGACAACAGTCGTACAAATGATGAGGGTCTACCAAGTCGTCAAAATCTTCAATTGTAAGGGCAAACTCAAGAGCAGTTTGAACTTGTCCTTGATTACAGTCTTCCAACTTAGGATGATCAGAAACTTCAAAACAAGTTGGAGAATCAAAAAATGATAAGTTAAAACAATTGGTCTAACGAAAAGGTAGAGGAACGCACCAAGAGAGGGGATTTCCCATTTCCGTAGCAACCATGGGACCTCATCCCATAGGTCGTCAATCATGGTTTCCCATCCAGATCCAGAAACAAAAAAGTATCATGATTTCCAGTCACAAAAAGAAGTAGGAAAACTATGGACTATCCTAGACTCCCTACTCTAAGGAAAAAGTTCAAAATACCCATAGTGGGTAGAAGGTTTCAAATGGTATAAATGAGGGAATTCATTTAGGGTTATCATGTCCCCATCGTGGGCAAATACCCAAACTAACATACAGCCAATAATCGTCCTCCAAGCATTAGGGACGAGCTGTCCTGGTGCAACATTAAGAATAGAAAGAAGTTGCATGATGAAAGGGTGAACAGGAAAATGAAGGCCACACGAAAAAGTAGCCTCGTAAAAACTAACCTCACTGTGGGCAAAGGAGTAGGCTTTTCCATTTGGACGAGGTAATCTTCTGACAACCCTTCTAGGGTATTGAAATCTTTTTCTTATAGATTTCAGGTGCCTTTGCTCTGAAGAGCAAGATTCGGAGAGAGCATGGAAAGGGATTGAAGATGAAGAAAAGGAGGGTTTAGAAGACGATGAGGGTTTCGATACTACAATTTCAAAATCTTTATCCATAGATTCACCACTTGAAGATAGACCAGTATCGAGTTTGCTAGACCTAACATCGGTGTCCCTATACTTTACGACAATCATCTCTAAGTAATTAGCAATCAAGGAATGACAAATCAGAGGGTAAAGAGAGGTCAAAACAGGTCTAGAAGCCCCATAATCTTGAGGTAAAAGCAAACCTACTTGAGGATGATGCCCACTAGAGAACTCTAAGAACGCCTTTAACCTAGCGAAGAAGAATGAAATAGAGGGAGTTTCCTGCCTAATGAAAGAAAAATCAACCATTAATGGAGTTTTGAGGAAAAGGAGTCTTATCGTACTGAATGTGCAGGAGCTCTCTTTTTTGAAAGTTTCAGACTTCAAATACAGCCCACGTTGAAGAAGAAGGAGAATATGAGGAGTTTTTGCTGAAAAAGGGAAGCAAAATCAATGCGCGAGAAACACAAGGAAAACACACGCGTGTGACCAATACAAGAGGGAAACGTGGCAATCACCTGACGGTCACAATAAATGTGATGAAACGAGAATCTCGGGGCACGAACAAGCTGACCTGCTAAAAAAGACTTTCTATATTCCTTTGCTCGTCCAAACGAATGATGACAAATGAATAAAGGGGGCAACTAACGGGTAGCATATAAATGGTTGTCTATTCTTGCAAACCATCCATAATAATGGCGAGTAAAAGTATAGACGAGCGTAATATCATTAATTCTAGACAGCATTCAATGATTGAGTGATAAATGAGCGTGAAGCCGTTACTACCATCCAATAATGTGTATTTAAATGATCGTTACAAACAGTAAAAGGCTGGGGTTAAGTGGTCATCATTGAGCCATAACTCCTCCAGCTGTAGTACAACATTACACAAAGCATTTATTCACACAGAGGCTATATAAAGCCAAGAAAGCCAGGTAAATGATTCATACAGACACATATACACACAGATTGCTCTACAAATTACTTATTTTCTAAAGAGCCTAAGCTAATTGAGGCATCGGAGGGTCCTTGGTAGGCCCCAAACCGGTGCCATTATCCACTTAGTGTTTTCTCTTGCACAGGATCTCCAGGTTGTCCATTGTACTGACAAGGAACATACTGACGAGGTGAAATCTTGCTTCATCAACTACAATAAAATAATATATTTACTACAAAGCAGTGTGAAGACATGAATAAAATACTATATTTAATATAAAGTAGTGTGAACACACAGTTTAATAATACTTTTTTTTTACCTATGAGCTTCCGTTTGGCTGTGCACTGTAGCTGTGGAGCCAAATTATTTGGCTTTGGCTCCACCAATATAGCTATAAATTTGTATTTTGGTGGTGCTAAATATAGCAATATAGTTTTTTAGCACCACCAATACTAATGCTTTTATATATTTGCTTTGAATGAAGGCTAAATTGCAAAGTACACCCCTAACATTTGGGGGTGATTGGATTTTACACCCCAACGTTTCAGAACTTTGAATTTACACCCCAATGTTTGGTTTCGTTAGTAAATCACACCCCTGGTTAGATTTTGCTGTTAACTGCCAAGTCATCTTGCTGACGTGTTTTTTTTTTTTTGGCTAAATAAGCTCAAAACGACACAGTTGCAATGGAAATGATGTGATGACTTGGCACATGCTAAACGGCACCATTTTGCCCAAAGAGAAAACAAATAGAAAATCTAAAAATCCTAAATCTAAACCCACGAACCAGCCCTTAGCTCCCTAACCCACGAACCCAACCCTCCCTTCCTAACCCTTATAAACCCAGACAAAGGATTACCGTGCTTTGATTTAGTGTCAGCCATAGCTGTGGTGGCTTGTTGGTCAACAGACTTGCAGACCGAGATTGAGCTATGGAAATAGACCATTTCAATACAACAAAACCCAAAAATTTAATCAGGAAAACCAAAACCCAACAATCCAATCGAAAAACCAGATCGAACCCACGATTCTAAACACAAAAACAGACCGACCCAGTTGGCCAAAAAGGCAAAAAGATTCAAACTTGAAATTCAAGTCCGGCTAAAAGATCGAGATTTGTCGGTGCCTACATATATAAAATAAACATACATATATTTATATAAATGATCGGAAATGAAGGTGAGAAATTGAAAATTAACCTAAAGAGATGGAATTGAGTTAGGAAGAAGGAAGCAGAAGAAGCAGAGAGGACAAGGAAGAGTCATTTATAGTGCTTTGCTCTAACACGATATCACAAAGTACCCGTCGCCGCCGCTGCTACCGCCTTGGGTTCACGATGCAAGGAGCTGGTTGCAGAGCCGATGGGTGGTCTGTGTTTATAAGGGTTAGGAAGGGAGGGTTGGGTTCGTGGGTTAGGGAGCTAAGGATTGGTTCGTGGGTTTAAATTTAGGATATTTAGATTTTCTGTTTGTTTTCTCTTTGGGCAAAATGGTGCCGTTTAGCATGTGCCAAGTCATCACATCATTTCCTTTGCAACTGTGTCGTTTTGAGCTTATTTAGCAAAAAAAAAAAAAAAAAAAAAAAAAAAAAACAAGTCAGCAAGATGTCTTGGTAGTTAACAGCAAAATCTAACCGGGGGTGTGATTTGCTAACGGAACCAAATGTTGGGGTGTAAAATCAAAGTTCTGAAATGTTGGGGTGTAAAATCCAATCACCCCCAAACGTTAGGGGTGTACTTTGCAATTTAGCCTTGAATGAATACCAACGTGACTATCACAAAGCATTGTCTTTTTGAACCCTATTGAAGTGCAGAATTTTTCACGAATCTATCGGCATGATTTCCGCAAAATCATCTTAGAAATTTCTTTTTGAATATAACCTCATAATGCAATTGCGTCCTTGTTGGATTACTGATAGTGGAATTGCTGTGAAGTTTGCAATTTTTTTTTTCTTCTTTTTTTAAGAATCTGAATAGTGTAATTGGCAAATGGTTTAATTGCCACGATTTATTTCTGATAATTTATCAAAGGTTCCATATGGGGTCCTTAGATTAGTGGAATCAGTAAATGATGTAATGGTCATGATTTATTTCTAACACTTCATTAAAGGTTTCATATGAGGTCCTTAATTAGATTAATTAGTAGAATCAGTAAATGGTGTAATAGCCATGATTTACTTCTAAAACTTTATAAAACGTTTCATATGAGGTCCTTAATTAGATTAGTGGAATCAGAAAATGGTGCATAGCCCTACACTTTAATAAAGGTTCCAACTTTTAGCACTAAACGGATAACTTCAAATGATTATATTATTATTATTATTATTATTTTTAATTGATAATTTTGTATCTTCTCCCTTAATGGGATGCCAAAATACTAATTAACTTTGTATATTAGTCTTAAGTTATTCTAAGAGTAGTCAAATATTCTCTAGTATATAAAATCTAAATTAGGTTCATTGTAAAAAGTATTGCTTATATTAATACCATATGTAGTCGTTAAGGGTTTTCTTATTGTTGACATAGGTCGTTAGACCGAACTACGTAAACCTTTATATATGCTATTTCTTTCATACTTTTGCTTATCATTTAATTATCTCACACAATCACACAACTTTAACATGTGGAGTCTGGTGTCATAAAGAGTAAAAATGATGCCATACCTGTAAATCTCAGTGACGCTTCCTCCATCATTGCACGTAATATACCAATCCACTTACAATGACTACGTAAGAAACATTAGCCTTCGCTTCTAGATAGTGACACAGACCCAGCTGCAATAACCTTATTTGTGGAATTGTACAAGCCCATTTACTATATGCTTGGGCGGCGATTCAATTAAGGACCTGTCAAGGAAGGGGAAACACCCATGCAAATGCAATGAGGACCAAACTCACCTAGCCCCAATCATGGGTTAGCTACTTACTTAGCTCATATAAACTTCAAGTCAAAATCCTATTACTATCAAAGAAATATTGCTCTCTGGAAGATTTTTGGATTTTTCATTGTGTCATTATCTCCCGATCAAAGCAAGCTAATTTTCCATTGCATGGGTCCCTTTGCATAGGTTGACTCCAGTCAATACGGCCATCAGTTCTTGCGTTTTTGTGGTTATTGGCAATTATGTGTGGAATAAGTTGGTTTTTTCCTATTGAAATTGAACAGTGGTTTAAAATAAGTGGAAAAGAAGAAAGAATTGTTAATTTTTGCTTGAAGTTTATAATAGCTAACCCAAGTTTGGGCCAAGGTGTGATTGGTCAAAAGCAAAGAAGATTGAATTGATTAAGAATGTCAAAAATTATATAATCAAGGCTTTTTTTTTTTTTTTTTTTTGAGAAGGTATAATCAAGGTTGTTGGATATACTATTCAAGATTTAATTGAAATATAACGGTGGTTCCATAAACTACAATTCCAAGATTTAATTGAATTATTCAAAACCATATTGTTTTGAGGTAATGTGACATTTAACAGTTGCCTCATTCATGAATAGGGGTGGAAGGGTCATTTTGCAAACACCATGCAAGGTTAGGGGTGTAAATCCAAAATTTTGAAACTTTATAAAGATAAAATTCAAATTTCATGAATTTAAGAGTGTAAATTGCAATTGAGTTTAGCCAAATTGACAAATCAACTTAAGAATGTAACTTTTTATTCAGTTTGACCAAATTGACAAATCATATAATCTAAAGAAGTCCTTCAAAAACTAAAATAAACAAAATTTCATAAAAAATAAACAAACTAAAGTTAATGTTTAACTATGAGTCACAGGGGCAACCTGTGTAAGTATTGAACTCATTACCACCACCCTCCATCTTATTTTTACAAGGACTTTGTAATAAAGTCTCTTGATTGCTTATATAGTTATATGTTCATTCAAGAATAGAATTCACTTAGTTATTGTTTAACTATTTCAGCAATGTCAAAGAGGCTGAGGGGCTATTTGGATTTGCCATTTCCATAACTCATAACTCTGTTTCCATCATCCATAACTCAAAATATGTGGGTCCCACGGCTAAGAAGTTTGTTTGATTTTTGTTTCCAGTTTTTGTTTCCATCACTCAATTCTCTGATTTTTGAGTGATGAGTTATGGAAACTAAAAACACATTTTACGTGTTTTCTGAATGCTCAAAAATGTGTGAAAACACAAGAACTATTTAGACCCCCAAATTAAAGTTACGGCTCGATTGATTTTACTCTAACTTAATACTAAGTGCGGAATAGAGTAAATGCAAGCGGATAAACAAACAAGCTACTTTAACCCATAAACATTATAACACAGTAGTAAAATGAAAGGTAAAAGAGTAGGGAAGAAGAATGAAAACACAAGATAACACGCCGATGTGTTATCGAAGAGGAAACTGAGGAACTCGGTGAAAAACCTCTTCGCCACCCTCCAAGCGGTAATTGATCCACTAGACAATCAGTTGGGATACATGGGATAGCAAGAGACCCTCTAAGCCTAATCTATCCGATGTACCTAAGCCCTCCAAGCTCCTACTCCAACAAGGCTTCTCGGAACTGTGTCTTGTCTAGTTCTCCGGATCCCGCAACAAGCTCCATGTTGCATTTGCCATCCTTGGCTTCTTCCAATGCTTCCCAACTACACCAAAACCTCACTGAACACTCTGAAAGGGTGTGGTAAGTGTATGGGCTATCAACCTCTCAAAGATATGAAAATGGAGAGGTAGGAGTTAAGGAAAATCCACAAGCAATTGTGTAGAGGATTGTGGGTATAACAATCTCTAACTCTCAAGGTTTGTGGCTAGGGTTTTCTCTCTGAAGCACTCCTCAACATCTGTGGGTAATGTGGGTATATATAGTGTGGGTACAGAAAGTGTTTATCAGATAGCACAGTCTGGTAAAACAGAATGTTTCGCGAGTGTCTTGTGGCAAGGCCTTACCCGCGAGCTACTCGCAAAACACAGCTGTCTCCATCCATCTTGAATCCTGTCTCCATCCATCTTGAATCTTCTCATTCCAGTCATGTGCAGGGCACATGCATTATTTCGCGAGATGCTTAGATGCGAGCTACCAACGAAAACTCTTCTGTCTTCAATTGCTTGAGTCTTCACACTCTCTCTCTATCACACAACCCTTACAATTAAATCCCATAATAAATACAAGGTACAAAAGATTGAATAAAATTACAATCAAATTTGGCACAAAATTAAAGCCAACAAAACATATAGTTATAAATTACAACTTTACAATCTCCCCCTTCGGCTATTCTGTGACAAAACCCCTAAAACAGACTCTAGAATTAAACGTGAGTTTAGGAACAGTGGTAAAACTCACTCACACCTAATCTAGAAGCTGTGAAGCACTTGCACGTATATACCTGTAACCTGAAACACTTGCACACAAACAAAACTTTCATTAAGCTTATGACAAGTTGAATACATGGTACGTACATGAGCAAGTAAAGTGCGATCAAGTTTGTAAACAATATAAAACATGTAAGCATATCTTGATCATACAAGATCAGTCATTAAAGAATGACTACAATGAACATTTAACTAGTAAATGCTCATCTGGACATGTAATGCAATGAAGACCAACCACAATGATCAATTGCATGTCCAACACACAACCAATGCAAAATACACGAAGTATATGCATTTAGGATACAAGATCCTACTAGGGTACAAGTGTGAGGTACTTAAGACATATTAGCAATATCTTAAAACCACAAAAAATGCTAAAAGCATTGAGATAAATACAACTACTGAATATAAGACTGAAATTAAAAACAAAGTACTTAAGCTTTAAAAGAAAGCAGTAAAAACAGTAAACCAACAGTTATAAAGGCTAAAATAAACAATGGAAAACCGCCTGTAATAAACCACTGTAGCTAAGATCTAAGCAATGCTCCCCCTAAACTGTGCTAGCTCCCTTTCAAAATTTTCTCCCCCTTTTTGACTGGAATGGCCAAAGAGGCTAGAATTGATCGGACTTTGAATTTGAACCATGGTCGACGGACAAGTCGTCGATCTGACCCTAAACGTATGCAAACTGGTCCGCGGTGTGTTGCACATGGGAGTCTAGCAAGGTATACAATTGGTCCACTCTAGCAAGAAGGCGATCAAGTCTGTCGGGTCCTTGTGTAGGTCCTGAAGAGGATGGCTGTGCTGAAGTCTCTAGGGCAGAAGTGAATCTATCAATCTCCTCCTCTGTATCTCCTCCCTCCTCCTCAACACGATCCCGTGGTATTGTATGTACACCTATTTTGGAGCCTTTGATGTGAGCTATGCTCCTAGTCACTGTGTGTGCACCAATAGGATAGTCCTTCTAAACCACAGTGAGGCCACTCGGAAGTTTGAGCCTTGACTTTGCAATAAGGCCCATAACGAGAGTTGGGAAGGGCATGACTGTTCTGGAATTCTACTTCTCTATGCTCTTCTTCAATAGATGGAAGATGTGTCCACATATATCAATCTCCTTGTGAGTAAAGAGATCATACAAGAAGATTGTCCTTGGAGCGGACAATGTTGTAAGGTTGGTTACCGGATATAAGTTGTGGATCATCACATGAGCAAGAGTCCTCATTTCCGGACTGAATGGAATGGTATTCATGGAAGACTTCTTAGGGGAACCACCAAGAGTCAGCACCATATCCTCAATAGAGTCTAAACGATCCTCATATTGGACTGTGATTGTCTATGAGGTAGGACGAATCTCCAAAAATACTTGTATGCTGTCCCTTGTAATCACAAACTCCTTGTGTCTCACCTAAGAATCTATACGATCCCCTTCCACACTAGCATTTAAGAAAAATTCTTTTATTGTCTCCGAATATACAACCCCAACCAAATTCAAGAGCTTTGTCCACGTCCTTTCCTTGAACACTTCTGGTAGGAAAGTGTCCTCAAGGGTATCCAATTTCACGACCCTTCCATGATAATCATGGCTCTTTTGTAGCAATCATTATACTTCAAATCTGCCTCCATAGACTTGAAGTTGTCAGAATCTGTGCGAGCACGTTTTGATGACTTCTTGGTCGCAGAATATTTGGTAGGAGACATCTGCACATTACACAGACAACCAAGAAAAGAAACAGGTGCACAAACATAGAACAAAACACAAAACTTGATTAGATTCAAGTTTGTTCCAAACTAAAAGTAAAACAACTTAAAACAGAGTATAACCAACTCAAAACAGAGCAAACAAATTTAAAACAGCATGCTATAAGTGTTAAAACATGCAAACAGAGACACAATGCATGAATTTAAGTGACTGTGCATGTGTGTGTCTGTGTTGTGCAAGTGCTAATGCAAATGAGTGCAGTAGGAGGTGCAAGGGGTGTGCCTAGAGGATGCCTAGTGAGTGCAAGGCATGGCATTGAGGCACAACTTGGGCAAAGTGTGTAGAACACACATTCATTGACCAAAACAAGTTAAACATGGTCAATCAGGAGTAAACCCAAGCAAGGGGACTCACTTGAGTCCAATACAACACAAGAATGTCACTAGGACATTCTGTCAAACACCTAACATGCAACAGTACACAACACCTATGAAAAATGCATGAACATGATGAAATTTGCCTCAATACATGTTTAAAATGCCTCATGGGGCCAACACAGATACAAACACAGCAAATGGGACTCAGCCCAATCAAAATTTTGAAAAAAATTTCACAAAAATAAGAACCCCAACCCAGTTTTTGAAAATCCCCAATTTTTAAAACCCTAAGCTAAAATCTGCAAAATTTAAGACAAAAGTGAAAACAATGTTTAGGAAAACATACCTTGAAGTGATTTTGCAGAGATTTTTGCTTGAAAATGATGTGGTTTAAGTGAAAAGAGGTTTTGGGTTGAAAGAGGTTTGAGAGAGGCAGTGCGAGGGAAAAGCAAATTGTTTGAAAAATTGTCACATCTGCTATATAAAATTGGAAACACGTGTTTTTCACAGGTTAGGCAGTTGTGATATTCGTCGCGAGACACACTGAAGCTTTTGCGAGAAGCTTTTAGTCACGAAACAGTCATGAGACAGTCGCGATAGCCTTTGTATGAAATTGAAAAATTTCCAGTTTTTGCCTAAAAACACTTTGAGAGAAGAGTTTAGTCGCGAAATACTCACAAGGCAGTAGCGAGACTTTCTGTATGAAAATGTGACTTTTAATTTCCCTTAAGCACATTTCGTGGGAAGCTCTAAGTCACGAGCTTTTTGCAAAACAGCCTTTGAACCAGTTTTTGAAGAAAAACACAAAAATGCATTTTGAACAAAAACTAAAAGCATGAAAGTATAAAATCTCTTTCAAAAACATATAAAACACTCAAAAATATTTTTGGGTTTGATCGACAAGTGATTGAGCATACACATCACATTTGAACATGTACAATCACACAAATGAGATAAGCATTAATTGAATCGAAGTCTTGTGTGTTGTGGGTGAGTATCAAATGTGGAATAGTCCTTAGACCAGAGTGAAGCTTCAATCATCAATTCAATCAAGTCATACACAATTGGTACTCAGTCAAGTGGACTATCTTAATTATAGAAATGAGCATATATGACCTCCCATAAGAGAATGATTACAAAACTTAGAAGCTTTTCATTTGGCTTCTGCATAAATCATAAAATTTGATCCATTTTTGGATAATACATCTCTTTTTGAGATTAGTGCTTGAAATTTTTGATATTTCAACATTGAGACTTAGCCTTTGGCTTTTTGAGCACCATACATTTCAATACAAGAGTTGCTTTCCCTTTTTCCTAGTCAAATACTAGTATGTGCGACAGGCTTTTGCAGCTCATAATCTCTTTTTCATTTTGATATTTACATTTGGTGAGCTCTATTGCAAAAACAGAAAAATAAAGGTGGGAAGATATATAGACACAAGTCTATGCAAGTATCAAGACTATCAAGACTATTGACCAATCATTCATGACAAGCTTGAAGATCTATTTACAACAATTACCCATAGTTTTCAAGATTTTTCCCACAAAAATATATGTGCATACATAACAAGCTAAGCTCGTAAATGCACTATGCCATAAGTACGGAGGTACTAGGCCAAACTCACATGTGATATACACAACACAAGCGATCAAACTTTTTGAAGATTTTTCAATTTTTATGGGTTTTTGAATTTTTGAACACACTAAAAAACAGAACAAGTAAAGTAAGATCAACAAAAACAAGTATAAAACAAAACTTGTAAAAGAAACATGCTATAAACCGGAAGCAATGCATGACATGATGCATGAACCTATGACCCTAAACATTGGAAGAATTAATGCATGGACATAGGAAGTGATCATGCATGAGTACCCTTCTGCACCCACACTTTATGAGTGTTTTGGGTGAAAGCCTTAGATGGTGGGGTATGACCAACATAAATTTCAAACCTCGGAGTGAAGCTAGCAAGGTATAGGGATATATTTTTTAGCATTTCCATCACATCGTCCATGAGATGTCCTTCACTATTTCCCTTAGCTTTTGCTCCCCTTGGTCTTCTCTTTGAAGTTTCTTGACCATGCATCGAATCAACCTTTTTGAGTGCATGAAGCTTGAAACAATTCGACCTTGTGTGTCCTTGTGCGCCACAATGATGACACAAATGCTTTACTTGAGGCCCCCTTTGATTTTTGGGTAATGACTTCCCCTTTTCCTTTGGTTTTGCACCAACGGTTCTCTTAACTATAGCAGGGGTCTCAGTCTCAGGCTTCACTTCTTTAAGTTTCTCATCATTCTGGGCTGATATGAACCGAATTTCCTTCTTGGGTTCGCTGCTAGAACTTCCTTCTCTGGTATAACCCAAATTGATCTTATCATGTGAAGATTTTTGAGAAGATAGCACATTGTCAAGTTTCTTGGTGGAGATGCGCTCAACCTTGACATTTGCTTGAATAATTTCAAGTTCAAGAAACTTGATCTTAGAGTAAGCTGCAACCAACTCTCCTTTGAGTCTTTCTTCTTCACACTTTGATTCCTTGAGTTGCACAAGTATACCCTTATGCTCTTCTTCAACCTTTTTCATCTTTTTCATAGCAAGGTTAGCAACTTTGGCGTATTTGCCACAATCTTCCAATAGAGAATCATAGGCTTCTTGAAGGTTGTTCTCCCCTTCATTTTGGCATACATCTTCATCTTCGGATTCTTCAATTTCTTCATCCTTAGAAATATTACCAAGTTCATCAACCAAATTGCTCAAATCATCTTTTGACTCAACTGAGGCAATCGCCATAAATGCCCTATAATTCCCTTTACTGTCACATTCTCCTTCAGTGCCTGAATTTGAGCTGTCAGAATCACTAAGGGTAGTGGCAAACACTTTACCCTTCCCTCTTAGGTAGTTAGGACACTCCTTGAGATGCCCATGGCCATTGCATTTGTAACACACAATTCCTTGAGGGGATTGAAACTCCTTCCCATTTTTCTTCTTAAACTCCTTCCCATTTTTCTTCTTAAACTCCTTCCTATCACCCTTGGAGGATGAAAACTTTCCTTTACTGAAGGCTTCCCAATGTTTTTCATCTTCAAAAATTTTCGAAAGTTCTTTGCAAGGAATGCTACTTCCTTCTCCACATCATCCTTTTCGGAGGAGTCATCCATTCTCTCGATGATGGTTTTAAGAGCAAGAGATTTGCTCGATTTATTAGAAGGCAGTCCCAGCTCATATGTTTGGAGAGATCCAATTAGCTCTTGGATTTTGATCTCATCCAAGTCTTTACTCTTTTCTATAGCTGTGACTTTTGCTTGGAAGCTCTCTGGTAAAGACCTCAAAATCTTTCTCACCACCTTAGAATCCTCAATCTTCTCTCTGAGATTGAGCTTAGCAATTACAATTTCATTGAGCTTTCCATAGAATGAATCGAAAGCCTCATCATCCCCTACCTTAAGCTCTTCAAATCTGGTGGTAAGCATTTGGAGCTTCGTGTCCTTGACTTTCTTGGTACCCTCATAGGTAGTCTCAAGAATTGTCCAAGCTTCCTTGGCTGTCTCCACATGTGATATCCTGTGAAACTCATTAGGGGCACACCACAGAATATAGCATTAATGGCCTTACTATTCGCATTAGCTAATGCAAGAGCTGCCTTGTCCCATTCGGACTTGGTTGTTGTGGGTTTAACATACCCATTCTCAACGGAATCCCATAAGGACTCATCTATAGCACACAAGAAAGCCCTCATACGGACCTTCCAAAAGGCATAATTGCCCCCATCAAAGAATGGTGGGGCATTAAGAGATTGTGACCGGTCCATCACAAAGGGTCGAGGATCACATTGAGGTAATTAAACCACAGCGAGTGTACCTGCTTTGATACCAATTGAATGCTCAAAAATGTGTGAAAACATAAGAGCTATTTAGACCTCCAAATTAAAGTTACGGCTCGATTGATTTTACTTTAACTTAATACTAAGTGCGCAATAGAGTAAATGCAAGCGGATAAACAAACAAGCTACTCTAACCCATAAACATTATAACACAGCAGTAAAATGAAAGGTAAAATAGTAGGGAAGAAGAATATAATCACAAGATAACATGCCGATGTGTTATCGAAGAGGAAACTGAAGAACTTGGCGAAAAACCTTTTCGCCACCCTCCAAGCGATAATCGATCCACTAGACAATCAGTTGGGATACATGGGTTAGTAAGAGACCCTCCAAGCCTAATCTACCTGATGTACCTAAGCCCTCCAATCTCCTACTCCAACAAGGCTTCTCGGAACTGTGTCTTGTCTAGTTCTCCAGATCCCGCAACAAGCTCCATGTTGCATTTGCCATCCTTGGCTTTTTCCAATGCTTCCCAGCAGCACCAAAATCTCACTGAACACTCTGAAAGAGTATGGTAAGTGTTTGGGCTATCAACCTCTCAAAGATATGGAAATGGAGAGGTAGGAGTTGAGGAAAATTCACAAGCAATTGTGTAGAGGATTGTGGGTTTAACAATCTCTAACTCTCAAGGTTTATGGCTAGGGTTTTCTCTCTGAAGCACTCCTCAACATCTGTGGGTAATGTGGGTATATAGTGTGGGTACAGAAAGTGTGTATCAGATAGCACAGTCTGGCAAAATAGAATGTTTCGCGAGTGTCTTGCGGGAAGGCCTTACTTGTGAGCTACTCACGAAACACAGCTGTCTCCATCTGTCCTGACTCTTCGCATTCCAGTCATGTGCAGGGCATATGCATTATTTCGTGGGATGCTTAGTCGCTAGCTACCGGTGAAAACTCTTCTGTCTTCAATTGCTTAAGTCTTCACACTATCTCTCTCTATCACACAACCTTTACAATTAAATCCCACAATAAATACAGGGTACAAAAGAGTGAATAAAATTACAATCAAGTTTGGCACGGAATTAAAGCTAACAAATCATATAGTTGTAAATTACAACTTTACAATTTCAATTTCTAAAACATAGTTTCCAATTGCATTTTCATAATTAAACACACACTAAAGGTCCCACGGTCAGACCTTTTGCTCTCTCCAACACATGTTATCTTCTTTTCTTTTTCTTTTTTTGTCTTTCACGCTGGGTCTGGGAAACACCTCTCTGCTATTCTCTTCTTCTTCTTCCTTTTTTTTTTTTTTTTTTTTTTTTTAATTTTTAATTTTTAATTTTATTTAATTTTTTTTTCACGTTGGTTTTCGGGTTTGGTTGCAAAGGTTTTTTTTTTTTTTTTTTTTTTTTTTTTTTTTTTTTTTTCACGTAGGGTTTCTAGGTTTGGTTGCATTTTTTTTTTTTTTTTTTGGGTAAACTATACCACCGTTAGCTCAGACCCACCATCTTCTCCATCTTTCCAAAATCAAGAAACAAACTTTTCAATTCAAATAATACACACAATCTTTTCAATTCAAAAAATCTCTCTCAAAAAAAAAAAAAACCTAGATTTCTCAATCATAAAAAAAAGAAAAAAAAAAAAAAAGAAGCAAACTCAAATCCATCAGCCACACTTTGTCGGTTATAGCCACACTTCAGCAGCAACACCACAAACCCATCGCACCACCAAACCCATCAATTAACGGCCACCGTGGAAAGCCATCCACCACCGTTAATGAACAAGTCTTCTCGAACCCAATCCACCAATCTATGCATAAGAGAGAACATTTAAAAAAAAAAAAAAAAAAAATCCTATTTGGTTTGGCAATGAACAATCCTTGTCCATTGAGGTGAGATACCTTCAAATGATTTGGACTGCCAATTGATGCTATTTTGGCGATGAGGCGACTTACCATCAATTGATGCTATTCTGGTGAGACTGATGTGGAGAATTTTGGACTGTTTTGCCAAAAACAGTCCAAAAGAAAAGCAGAGAAAAGTTTAGGGGAGGCAAAGAAAGACGAAGGGAAAAAAGAAAAGTAGAGGCAGAGAAAGATGTAAGAGTCAGGGGAAAAAGGAAAAAAAAAACAAAAAAGGGAGGGAAAAGTCTTCTTTGGGTCAGTGTGTGGGTCCCATAAAACAACAGAAATAATTGAGTGATGTGAAGTGAAAACAGTTGCCAAACGGGTGGGTATTAGGAAATTGGGGTATTTTAAGTGATGAGTGATGAGTGACGAAAATTGAATGAGGAGTGATGAGTGATCCAAAAAAAAAAAAAAAAAAAAAAAAACCAAATAGGACCTGAGTATCCCAAAGTGATCAGAGTCTATTAATCTTTTCCATCCATGAAAGACCAAAAGACACATTTTAAGTTCAAATGCATATGTATGGGTGATACTTGATTATTAAGTAGGATAAATTACAAATTACACCCTTAAAGTTTAGGGGTGTTTGGATTTTACCCCCTAAAGTTTCAGAATTTGGATTTTACCCTCTAAAGTTTGGGGGTGTTTGGATTTTACAACCTAACATTTCAAAATTTGGATTTTATCCTTTAAATTTTTGGGGCATTTGGATTTCACTCGCTAAAGTTTTGGAGTGTTTGAATTTTACACCCTAAAGTTTCAAAATTTGGGATGTAAAATCCAAACACTTCCAAATTTTAAGGGGTAAAATCCAAATTAAGAAAAGTTAGGTGTAAAATTCAAACACCCCAAACTTCAGGGGGTAAAATCTAAGATTTGAAATTTCAGGGTGTAAAATTCAAACACTCTCAAACTTTAAGGGTGTAATTTGCAATTTACCCTATTAAATATAAAAACTTTGATGCATTTTGACAAATTCTTCAACCATTTAATTCAACTTAATTTAAATGCACTGAAAGTCTGAAATCATCCATTCATATTCCTAACTAAACCATATTAGGCATCAAAACCCACAAAATTCTTCTATTCCTATTCTTAGATTGCAAAACGCCTATGGAACTTCATAAGGTGCCAAATTGCCAATAAGCTACCTTTTGCATGGAACTGAGAGTCTGGCTTTCAGAGCCAAACTCTCCGGCCACACAATATTTGCATGGAATTGAGAGTCTGGCTTTCAATGGAGATTTTTTTTTTTGATTATTTTATTTTATTGTTTAGTTATATTTACAACTCAAAACTTAAAAGAGTTATTTCAAATTTTGATTGAAGGAGCTTGGAACTTCGCATGATTGGATTTCTTAGAAATTCAATCAGTAGAATCCAAGATTTCGTTCTTTTTTATTTTTTGTTTTGTTTTGGGTCGACGTCCGAACCACAATGATGAAATTAAGGCTTTGCACAACAAACAACGATGGTGTGTCACAAAATCTCACCAAGTATGACTTCGCTCGATCTGGTGCTATTTGCAATGGGTCTTGCCATCGTGGGTCAGGTCGAGCACAGTAAGATGGTTCTTGTGGGTTAAGAGAGTTAGGGAGTTTTTAGGGAAATTAGATGAGTTACAGAAGACAATGGATAGGGTATTTTAGTTCATGAGGAAAATTTATAAGGTTATATTTGAGTTTTTAATTTCATTGTTTTTTTTTCTTAAAAAAAAAAAAAAAACTATAATTGGAGGTGTGAGAATTTAAATCCTAAATGTGTCATTTAAGTTATAAGGCTCTTGGAAAAGTTATATTAGTCTTTCAAATCACTGGAGGGAGTACAATAGTAAATTAGTTTCTAAGTCTCATGCATTATGCAACTTGTTAACCATCAATTGGATGTATGATTTAATTTGAAAAAAATTTTATGAATAGAATATCAATTCTCACAAGGCAATCTGTAATCACCAAGAGGACGTGGTTCACGCTCTCTTCCTTTTCCCAAAATTGGCGGTTTTTTGGAATACAATTCCAATATGAAACCACGACACTCTCAAGTAAAGTACAATATGATTTAATCTCTGATTGGGTAAACAAACTATCACCCTCGGCCAATTGTTGGAACAAACGAAAGAATGAATACTGGCAATTTGAACCCTCCCTACGATGACACCTGTACACCCGACTTGACAAGTACCCTCATGGACAGCTCTTAAATCTCCCTGTTCCAAAATAAATTTCGATGGAGCTATCTTTGATAAAGATAACAATGCAGGTCTGGGTGTTGTCATTCGAAATAATGAAGGTTTAGTCATGGCTTCTTTGTCACAACTGATACCTTTGCCTCCAACGGTCATTGAGGTTGAAACTTTGGCAACAAGATGAGCACTTGAACTGGCAGCAAACAATATTCACTTACTTGCCTCGCACTTTTCAGCTTTCAATTTATCTCATGTATGTAGGCATTGTAATAAGGTTGTTCATTCATTTGCCAAAAAAAAAAAAAAAAAGGAAAAAAAGCAATTCTTTCCCACCCTTGTCAGTTTGGATGGAAGATATATTACCAGACATTATTTCTGTGCTACAGGCTGATTTGAACAACCTTTCTAAATAACTAGTAAGTTGCCTGTACGATGCACAGATAATTTTGTAATATTTTATTTAAGATAGTTTTGTAAATGTTGTCCATATATTATAAAGAAAAAGTAAAGTAAATTAGCATAGAGAAATATATACATTTTGAAATATCAAATTTTAATTTAGTAGATTCATGTACAGTTGTAGCCTTCTCAAGGTAAGATTAATTTTTTTTTTTAAAAATAATGAAACTAAAAATAAATTCAAAAGAGTAACAATTTCATGAAAATCAACTAATTTGTGTTGTATTCACGTATTGCATACCATGAAATGAATGTATGTCCAACTCTCTCACCGTCTTCCACTTATTTATAGTGCTACATTAAGACATGATGTGGGCAAGTGCGTATGCATGTGTCTTTTATATGATGATTTAAAACTATGGTAGAATATAGTTTACATTGTGCACCAAATATTTTCTCTACTTATATACTTAAAACAAAAATTATCCAACCAAATTACCCAGACCAAATCATATTTAAGCCCCTGATGAAAAATACAAAAAAAAAACCTGTAGCAGCTTAATGGTGGTGGGAGGCCAGTATGATGAAATGGTGGCCCCTTAGATTCATCTTTCTCTCTCTTACAAATGCTTTATCAATCTTAGGTTTTTATTTTTTATTTTTTATATTTTTTTAATTTATTTATTTTTTGGTAATAGTGAAACAATGCGTTTCATTTAACAATTCACAACATTTTCATGTCTCTCTATCTCTCCCTCTATGGCCTTATCTAGTTACTTATTACTATTAGTCCTTAATTATTATTATTTTTACTTTTGTTTTTAATACTAAAATAGTGTGTATGCTAAAAGACTTTTTTTTTTTTTTTTTTGAGAGAGTTTCAACTTATGGCGTCCGCTCCTGATGATAGCTCTTTATCATCAGACCAAGCCACCAATCAGTTTTTGGTGTAGGCGGGAATTGAACCCCAGATCTCTTATACAACCATCAGAGACTTTACCAGTTGAGCTAACTGGAACCCACACTAAAAGACATGAAAAAGAGAGAAAGATGTGGTGTAAGCTTAGACAATTAATAAGACAACAATAAAAATAAGTCAATGCGAACTTTTTGGTAATAGTAAAAATAACTTAATAAAAAGAGGTAAAAAAAAAAAAAAAATCTAAATGTAAAATTAGAGCACCATACGGAAGTATCTCATGGACTCCCACATGAGGTCTCTGCTTTTATATATACTAGACGCAGACCCGCGCAATGCACGGGGAAAAAAAACTATTTATTGTAGTGAAAAATACTATTTCTCTTTTAAGAACTCAAATGATAAAGCTAAAAGCTAATGATTAATTAAACCAATATAATTTTTTCCTATCAAGGGTCTTAAATTTAAGTATGAATTTCAAATTTGTGTGCTTTCTATAACAGGAAGTCTCAAACAGTAGGATGATTAAATAAAGATGGATTGAGTATAATATTATTAACAGAAATAGTTAAAAAAAAAAAAAACCAATAAAATGGACCAAAAATGCAATTGTAATTAAAAGTTAAAAGTGAAATTTCAAGTTCTATTACAATCCCTCACAACATATTTGGTTCACAAACTACAATCATTGTTACTCATATGGAGTTTGGATTATGCACCTATACTTGCAGTTTAGAATTTTGACATTGAAATTGATAGATGGTAAATTCTCTATAGAATCATGCATATCCTTTGAGACCTCAACTACTTCAAATACTTTATTTTATCCACATGACTCCTGGAATTAAAACTCAAATTGAAATAATAAGGTCATCACCATAAAATATAAATGCATCTAATTTGACAATAAGATCTGAGAAACTAATCACTCACCGAATACAATTATTCCTACCAATCATAACCATTTGAGCCAAATATCAAAACTAAAAATCATTTAGATGGAGAAGGAGAAATCAGGAATGAAACAAAATTCCTACAGAATGCAATATAGGAAGAGAGGCAAAGACAAACCAACTCTTAAGAACAAAAGTGCAAGAGCGTGTCAACAAAGAATTAAGACTTGAAGAGACACCCAAAGAACCAAAAGAGAAGACCATGGTGCTTGATTAAACTTAGGTTCCACTTACAACATTTATAAACCACTTAGTTGCCAAGTGCTAATACTCACAACTTTCAACAAACACCTGCTGCCCACCAAATTGATACCAAGTGAAGGCCTAAGGCCTTGACACAGCAACTTTGAAAAGTATTAGAGGTCCTAATAGTTTATGTTTCAACAGTTTGTACCAATTTAAAAATATGCCAAGCGGAGTACAACAAACATCTATTAGACAAAATAAATACCTTACATGAAACCTAAAGTCCAAAAAATATATATATAGAATAAAAAATAAAGAAGCTTGTTCTACAAATTCTCTCATGACTTTGATAGGGAGAACCCTCAAAGATAACAATATAGCAGTAGTCTTCCTATGCACTTTTCAACTTTGACAGCCCATGAACATATTGGAACTTTTTCAAATTCTTACACTATAATGAAACACCAATCCATTTGCCTTTCTTAGACTTTGAAGCTTCCGTGAGGACCATGATTTGCCTGAGAATAGAAAATTTTTTCATCTGTTTCAATGTTGTTGCAGACTCTGTTTCTTAGCATTTCTCTCCTTCCAAAAGCACTACATAAAGACAACATTCTATTAGACATCTTCTCTAATAAAATATGATCAATAAAAAAAATGTTTGCTTCTCCTTCCAAAGGCAGCAACAGAGAGGTACACCCCAATAAGAAATTGAATGATTAATAAAATCTCTTAGTTTCCGTTTAGTTAGCTGTGCCCATACTTATTGAATTATTGTTTAAATCTATTTCCAGAGAAAAGAAGAAGCAACTATTAGACAATATTGTATAAAAATAAAAATGCTATATTTTTTCATCTTAACGATTCGACATACAACATTGTTCATTTTGCACAAATGATAAGTCCTTAACCCTAATTGCACAAAGATTAAACTCACATTGAATAAAGTTAAGTAAGACCCACATTATTTTTTGCTAAATAATCAAGTGAGAGTGGCCCTTACACACACTTCAATCATTGAATTTTTAATTCCATAAAAAATAGGCAGGGAAGGGAGGAAGTTAGTTTAAATTGTTAATTTTTTTGGATAATTGGTCTTCTCTCTTGATGGTTTTTTTGTGTAAGTTATTTTGTCCTACTAATGATCTTCACACATTTCAAGTCACAGTGAGAGTATAGAAATTTGACAGAAAGTCTCAAACCCATTAATCTTTCTAAGCTTCACAGTGAAGTCTGAAGGGTATCAATAAGATCAAAATTAATTTAATCCTATAAAAGATTAAAAAAAATGTATAACCACGTCACTTCAAAAACATTTAAGGAGCAACATAATTGGCAATTCAAATATCAAATATAAATTAGAAGAAGAAAGATGTATATTAAGTAATGAAGCACAATTGCAGCCCATGCCTCAATTCCAATATGGCAACAAACAGAAGCCAAATTCTCAGCCTCAATGCTTAAATCAAGGAGCTAATTTACCACAGATAAAGCATGACAGATTGCCCCCTAATATCACGCCCAATGTCTGACTTTGTTCTTTGCAATTACCTTAGGAATATATTATGCATTTACTTTATAACTTTTCCTTGTACAAATTACTTTCTATACATGATGTAAATAGAATTTCTAATAAACATATTTCAAGCTTGAATCACTGTCTACGATTCCAACAATATTAAAAGCATGTAAAATTTTCAAATTGATCATACCCTTTCTGGCAGAAACAATGGTGTTTTTTGTATTGCATGAACATGGCAGTGATCACTTGGACTTCTTTCTAGAGCCGCTAGGTACTGATTCGTTAGATGGAGCCGATGACGGCAAAGCTAATTCGTCATATCAGCATAGTTGATTCCTGTTGCAAAAAGCATTGAATGTTTCTTCAAAGTTTTAAGTAAAAATTTATTTAAAATTGAAAGTGAATAAGAAAAACCTAAACAATGAGAGATGTGGATAAGGGATTCACCATCATTGTCTAGTTTATGATTTTAATGGTGACCCAATCATCAGACCTGATAATGTTCATCATTGCTGTATCTTCATCATCAACTTGTGCCCTTGCATCACTATAACATATGGCAAAAGTAGAAAATAAAAATTAAGACAAACAATTTAGAATGGCAGAAAAGAATACATGGTCGACCCTCTAAAGATCTATAGCCTCAAAAGCATGAACACTCCAAAATCACTATACTTAAAATAAAAATAAAATACACCTAAATATATTAATTGATTTAGGCTGTGTTTGGTTCATGTAAAATATTTTCCGGAAATGCTATTTTCGGGAAAGGAAAATGTATTCAGGCTGTTTGGCTGCCTCGTAATTCGTTTTACGGAAAATCAATTCCGGTGTTTGGTTCGTTCAAACATTTTACAGAAAATGCTTTCTGTTTTACAAAAAATCAAGCTTTGCAACCAAAATAGAAAAACCAAGAGAAGAGAAAATTTGATTAACCATTCCACTACATCAAATGGGAAAGTAAGAGTAATCCAATTCAACCCAATTCCACACTTACATTTTCCCACCAACCAAACAGACCCACAAAAGAAACAAAACCCAGAAAAAAATTCATCAAATCCGGTCAAATTGAGAGAAGAAGGAAGAGAGAGAGGTGATTGGGTTCGATCTAAAGGTGAGATTGTGCGGTGGAGGCGAAGGCGAGATCGCGCGACTGAGGCGAGATCGAGCGGTGTTGGAGTCGATCTTTGCTTGATTGGCGCGGTGCTGCGATTGATGAGACCGGTGCGATTTGGTGCGATCGGTGCGGTGCTGCGATCGACGAAATTGGTGGAGTGTGGGACGTTGGACTGGAGCTCGGTCTGAGGAGTGCGTTGCTGTGAGAGAGCTTAGACTGCGTTGTGTGAGGAGTGAAAATGGTTCGTGGAGTGATCTGGGCTCTGGGTTCGCCGGCGAAGTTGAAGGCGTGATCTAGGCTCTCTCTCTCTCTCTCTCTCTTTACGCGTGAGTCCGGAAATGATTTGAAGTGAAAATTTTGACTGAAACCAATTTCCGGGTCAAAGCTATTAAAACACACGGTCAACTGAAAATATTTTCCGAAAAATTTATTTTCCGGAAAATTTATTTTCCATGCATAACCAAACACCCGCATTTACGGAAAAGCATTTCCGGAAGTGATTTGAAGCCAAACCAAACACAGCCTTAATCACTATATCCCCAAGGACCCCAACGTATCATGTCTTAATTTTTTTAAAGAATCCACATATCACTGTGTGATCCATGTCCATATTTCTTAGTCTATAGCCAACCCCAAAATTTTGGGACTAATGCTTGGTTGATGTTGTCGTTTTAGTAAGAACAAACGATTTATGTGCACTCGGTGTGTCCATAATTACATCGAATTATCAGTTTTTGCTTTGCATATAACATAAAAATACCAACACAAAAATGAACAAATCAATGTAGAATTTGATTATTAATATGAAACAAAAATTCATTTCAAAGATAAAACTTAAAGAAGGCCAAGATTAGATAAAAGTGGACATATATGTATATAACTTGCATTTCTAGGATTGGACCGTAGTTGAACATCATCAACAGTGCAATAAAGGTTGAGTTTTTGAATGTACTCATCGACTATCAATTGTAATCTAGGGGAACGCTTTTTCCCTACCGTTCATATCCGTAGGAACAACTCTCTGCCCAAAATAAAAAATCAATTAGCATTTAGTTAAACTCAGAATTTGAAGGAAAAATCAAAAATAGATTTTATTTACCACAGATTGGCCCGTGTATATACCTCCTGAAATATGAAAGAGTAAAGTAAAAAAGTGGAAATTATTAGTAAGATAAGAAACGGTGGAAAATGTAAGAACCTGAAAGAGGAGCAGTCAAATTGGCATAGATTGAGATAATCATATGACCGTTTGCTTTTTTCCTAACATAAATTAATATATAATTATTGAAGAAAAAGAGCTGTGAAGTATGTTCTAATGAGAAATAACAATTTTATTATCTTCTTTCTAGAAGAGCTAATCTCCACTGCTGTCTCTTGATGCAGTCAAATTGCAAAGAGCCTAACATTGCGCAGAAGGACTATAGAGCTGTGGAAGTAACAGAGAAAAAGGAAGTTCCTGCGGCCATGTGGGTAAGATTTCTTATTATATTTATGAGGAAGTTTATTGGTGAACTCTATGCAAATTTTGTGTGGAAAACCTAGTCTTTTTGAGAAGGATATCAAAATGATTATTTTGCAGGGGGAATTGTTCATTGAATTCTTAAAATTGTTGGTTAATGATGTGAGTAGTTAGCAATCTTGGCAGTTGCTTAGCTTGTGTGGGAAACCAGAAGGTGGCAATGAACATAACAGACTAGAAAATAAAATGAAATTTTTGGTGCCTCATGTTTTAACCCAGTATAAGTTTAGTATACTATTGGTTGATCAGAATCATAATCCTGTTATGAATCTTGCCTCAAAAGGAATGAAAATTTTCCTATCATTTATTGTTATTGAGTTCCCATCATTGTACATGTTTATGTTTGAAATGAGAGGTCTTTATAAAGTTGATTATGAATCAAAGGATGTTTCATTCTTGTTCTCTTTTTGGAAGATAAATTCTCATGCCTTTCTCACAAATAGGGTGGTAATGACAAAACAACAGTTTTGCTTCTAATTTATGTCTTCACTGCATTTTCAGGTAGTTTCAGCAGAGCCTAACTTTGATCAAACTGAGAACAAAATTTCAGCCAGTAAGGAGATTAAAGGACCAGCAGAGGCAGTTGCAACAGCTAGAGAACCTCATGATTCCCCCATGCCTAAGGAAGTCCGAAAGGAGTGGACTTGTGATATATGTCAGCTAACTACTCAAAGTGAGAAAAACTTAAATTCACACCTTCAAGGAAAGAAACACAAGGCCGCTTACGAGGCATTCAAAGCAAAGAACCAGCCAAACATGGTCTCAGATTCAACTGCAAAGAAAACTGAGCAGCCAGTTGAGGAGCTGTTAAAGATTGTATCCACCAAAGGAGTGAAGCAGAGAACTATTACGAATCAAGAAGAGAAACAGCAAGGCCAGCCAAAGAGTGTTTTGGCTTCAACTGCAAAGAAATCTGATCAGCTCAAAAAAGAGGAGCTAGAAAAGAGAGTTTCAACAATGGACCAGAACAGAAGAAAGAAGTTGTTAGTGTGAAAGAATCCACTTTAAGGTGCAACATTTGTAATATAAGCTGCACCGGAGAAAACAACTTAGTTTCTCACTTTAATGGGAGGAAGCACTTGGCTCAGATTCAGTTACTCACTGAACAATTTTTTGGCGGACATGCTGACCAATTTTTGTGGTTCATATCACTGACACGGAAACCATTGTGCTTGTTATGAACGTGAAGATGTTAGCTTAAAATGAGCATGTTTGTTTTACTCTTTAATTTTAGCTGATTGCATTCACTGAAGCTGAAATGTAGAACCTTAGATTGTGAAATCCAGTGCAATAAAATTTTCTTGTGATTTTATCTATAATGAGAAGCCCCTTCATATATATGATGTACAACGGTTATTTCTGTGGTTTTTCTTTTTATTTGCGTAAAAGATTCTTGTAATCTTTTTTTAAAAAAATCCCTAATAAGATAAATACAACCTATTAATTAATTTATTATGATGAAAATACTAATGATACTCTAATTTTCTGTTAAATATTTCATTACATAGCATAATACTAACCCCTATATCTAAATGTCATGGAAAATATGATATTATGTAAATACTAATAATACTCTAATTTTCTGTTAAATATTTCATTACATAGCATAATACAAACACCTATATCTAAATGTTATGGAAAATATGATATTATGTACAAAAGTTCTATCTTATAAAGTATATTACTAATTTTTCAACACTTGAAGTTTAACACCTCAATGATTTTAGGCTTTGTTTTAAAAACCAGATTGGATCGGCCGGTTCAATTGAAAACCAATTTGGTTTGGTAAACTAGTCAAATCTGGTAAAAATCGAAAACTAGGACCAAAATAAGTTCTTTGATCATACCCATTTTTAAAAGTCAATTGAAGGAAAAAAAAAAAAGCACAAGCCAACTCTAAAAATATGAATTTTTTTTTCCTTAAGAATAAAATTGGGATAATTGTAGTCATCCATCATAATTATAGGATATTTACAATGTGCACTCTATAATTCAAAATTTTTAAACAACATACTAAATCGAAAATGATTTGCTATATCCCGGCTCACATCATCACTTTAGGGTGGATCAGTGGATGATTTTAATTAAACCATATTAAAATGTAATTTAAATGATGAGTGATGGAACTTCGAAAACTCCCAAAAAAAAAAAAAAAACCAACACAAAAAATATACAAAATTGATATACCAAGCTTTAGCCTAATATCTTCTAAAAAAATATTAAAAAAATTAAGTCTAATAATTTGCAATTATACAATTCAAATTCTAAGCCAATAGTTTATTACTAGAAAGATATTAGAAAGACAATTCCAAAAGATTTATTTGTAAATCTAAAAGTTGTACTTCTATTACTTCACTAAATACATTATATCAGTTTGTAGAAATACGAGCAAAAAATTGTCAATCTTTCTAAAAAATTTAATACAAAAAATTTAAATTTTTATAACTATATATGACTTTTAAATATTATTCTAGAAAAACAATAATATAATACTTTGGATGACTAAAAATAAGAGAATATAAACCTATTAATCCTTTAAAAAATGTAATTATATTATTAGGAATTATCAATTAATAATTTAATATATAGGAACAAATATGCCTTTGTTCTTACTCCGCTGGATCCTTTTAAAATCTCTACTATATATAATAAGACTCAAATTCTTTGACATCTACTTTTCACTATTCTCAAAACAACTCCTGTTGTTTAATTAGTTGATATTTCAAAAAACAGAAGGACAATATAAGTATTTTGACAAATGATTAAAAAAATGGAATAAAATATTCCAACTAAAATATCCCTTCAATACATCAAATCCCATACCACATTTATTTGATTCATAATTGTAACTACTAATAATTTAAATTTCTTTTAAAAAATTTCAAAGCTCTTCAACATCTAAACAATTAGAATATTACACCCATGATTTTTTTTTTTAATTATTATTATTAAAAAGCTGTCAACAAACACATAACACATGCAATAGATAGTTGTTGTTGATAACGTCGTCTTCATGATCATTGTTTTCGTCATAATTAATTTATATAATTGGAATAAGATTCTTTGGTATCTATTTTTTGCTATTTTCAAAAAATATTCTTATTGCTTAGTTCAAATTGTTTTTCCAAAAAAATGGTTAAAATAAAATTTGATTTTTTTTTTAAAGGTTAAGTAGTCAAATTGGGAAAAAAAAAACTCTTAACAATATATATATATATATATATATATATTTTTTAAAAAAAATATCTTTAAGCATGCGCATAATGGACGTGTGAGGCTAGTTATTTTTATTATACCTATCTTATATCTATATTGTCACGCCCCAAACCCGATACCCGGATTTGTGACCATGACCGGCATGCTAATATCAAGCTTAAATTTGATATTAACAAGAACCAACTTAACTTTTTCCAAAATTTTTACAAAAGCTTCCCTCTTTTTTTTAATTCTTGTTTCTTTACTTAAATGATATAACTTTCCACTTGATATTCAGAACATCTACATTGTACCTAAAAAATAATATAATCCATCAATCATTCAATATTCACACTTTCACATAATACATCTCTTAATACTTTAAGGTACACTACTTTCATTAGATCCTAAAATACACTATACTACAAATCTAAACATCAAATTGCTAATTTAGGATTTATACACATAAAACTAAAACCAGCTCCTTCCAAAACTCGACTAAGGCTCCCTCTACTCCAACATAAAACTTGTTGACTGAAAGAGTGGAAGGGGTGAGCTACACAGCTCAGTAAAGGTAAGATATATGAGAATTTAATAAGGATGCATATAAATCAGATCATTTCATTCTATGAATATTCGAATAGGAGAACAACTTTTCATGCATAGTATTTTATACTATTCATAATAATAACTTATACGCTTTTCATAGGAAAATAATTGTTCTCCCTTTTTTTATCAGAATAACATTACCAAAACCTTTTGGATTTAATTTCTTTCATTTCTTACAAAGTTACAAAATGTAATATTGATTGTTTAAAATCAATATATGCATTCTCATTACAAAATAATCATTTTAACTTAAATCAGATAATTGGTAACTCTGTCTTAAACTAGAAGCATCTTAAAGAATAACAAAACCTTTCTTCCTAAACTTCTTATTATAAAATATTATAATTTTCATAGTCATAAAACTTAACGTTTCATAAAGAATAAATATCTTATAACCTTTTAATATAAACTTATACTTTCATCAGAAACTTTATCTTTAAAGCGTAACAAAACTTCAGAAACTCTTATCTTTAAAGAACATATTTTCTTTTCATCATAAACTTCTTTTCATGAGAGTTTTTAACTTTTCATAATGCATTTAAACAAAATCATTCTCTCATGATTAATAGCATAATATAACTGTTCATAAATAACTTATTGGTTAGTCCATATCTGATAAGTTTGTACTTATTTGGGAGGCTTCTAGCACCACAATGCTAGACATCCAACATTCCCCACAATGCCAGGTATTCCCAGGATCACATCATAATACATATCTTTCAACCATGGGGGTAGGTTGACTTCCTCCACAAGTTGGCCGTAACTAACAAGGGCGGGTACAGTAGAGCCAGTCCCACTTAATGGCCAACCATATAACATTTTCCATGGAAAGCCAGTAATTAACCCCTACTGACAGAGTTCAGATCACTAGAGGACATAACCCGAAAACCTTTCATACTTATAAATCATATTGAAATTTCTTATTTTGCGTAACATTTCATAATAATAGCATTTCCATTCTTTTCTTTAAACATCATGTTCATGGAAATTAGTAATGGCATCAATATGCTTAAATCATATACATAAGGTTTCGAAAGCTCACGAACATATTTTTGTCAGAATAATGATTATATGTCATATCTCTAATCAAAAACCTTTTAATGCATAATATACTTTAAAATAATCTCACGACTTACCAAATACCCATATAACTTATCCCTTGAAAGCAGAGGAACTGAGAGCCTACAGTCGAAGGAGCTTAGACCTGGGGAACTGGTAACACCTAAACCAAATATCAAAGTTTATTATTTACTATCAATTATTCCTTATCATAAACTTACACATTCATCTCAAAGCCTAGGAAATCCTAATCTCACCTCAATGAGGTTCCCACAAACACAAAATACATTCATTAGACAATATGATGTACTAAATTATAGAGAAACCAACATTCTCACATTAATCTCATATCTCTAGAAGAGCCAACTTTATTTCAGAAGGTGTTTTGAGGTTAGGGCGGTAATGCATGCATAAATATAAAATCTTTTAAGCATAGTCATGTAACTATATACATTCATATGGTAACATACAACACGTTGGACGAAACAGCTTCATAAATACAACCGTCACGTGGTTTAGAACCTCTCCTTTGAGTACTAAACCTTAAACCAAGTTACAAAAAAAAAATTAATTTATGATCTAGACATACCAAAAGATAAGCATAATAAATTATAGCTCAAATCATTCACCCTAGCTTTAGAATTAAATCTTCAAAGTTAGGCATGTCCCTTATTGTTCACTGTTTTATTCTAGCAGCATATGCCTCATTTTTAAAATACAAATGAGCTGTCCATACACATCCAAATATCATGAAATTTTACAAAACAACTCCCCTGTATGTCCAGTATATACCATAAAATTTTCGGAGTCAAATCATAAAACTATGATTTACTAAAAATCGTATAATACAGCATACTCAAATCTGTCCAGGCAGAATTTCATACAATTTAGAAATTAAACCATTATTTTTATATTGATCCAAATTCTGTGAGACCACTTCCATAACAACCACATGTATCTTAGATTCTGTAGGAAATATCCCTAGCATTCAAATTCACTGTATACAATTTAATATATAATTTACCATGCATGAACACAGAATCTGTCACAGTGACAGCTTTGCAACGTTTTCTCGTAAATTCACAAACAATTATCAAATGAAGGTATTTTCATATGGGGGTTTTTATACACTCATTAGACATGTTATAAAACACTTATACATAGTCATTTAACAATTTAGAGCAAAAATACACACAACAAAAATCCCAGCAGCAGCATCAAAAATACTCATCCTAACTTTTTCTTACTTCCTTAATCATATAAAATCATTAATTAGTAAAAACCTTTAACAAACCATCAACACAATTTCAAAGTTTCTTAAAACACTATACATATATATATATATATATATATATATATATATATATATGTGTAGGGACACGATTTTTAACGACCCAAGGATAACGTTGGGCTCGTGTGTAAAGGGCCCGAACAATATGATTTGTAGAGAGTGGGTTTGGAAAGGCCTGCCTTTGGGCGCTGGGTTTCGGTCTGGTCCCGGTTTCATGAGCGATCATACAAAGATGAGTTTGGATTGCATAGCTGAGCCTTGCATCAATGTAGTTTGAAAGGTTTGACTCCTCGGAATCAGTCTGAGGAGCATTACATTCTCACCATTCCTCTTCTTTTTTCTCCCTTCCTCCTCCTTTTTCTTCCTTCTTTTTCCGGGGGCCTCCTCCTTCCTCCTTTTTTCCCTTTTATACTAGTATTCGATTTCCCTTCTTCATCTACGTGTCAGTTTCTCCTTGTTTGGGGCAGTTACTCGTTCTATCAATCTTCACGTCAGAGTGGTTGGGAAAAGCTGGATAGCATGGTATGGGGTATGGGCTTGTCAGGTGCTGGGCTCCACGTTATGGTGTTGGCAGCTTTCTAGCTTGTACTGCTCTTGTATTGAGTTTGTCATTTTCTTCAGGCGTTTTGTGAGGCGTTGAGCGTGAGGTTGTCCTTGGCTGTATTATTGGGCCATCAAGGGGTTCTCCTCATACCTCCTCGGCAGTAGGGCTCCTCGGCTTGGACTTTGGACCCTTAATGTGAAGTGGGCCGGGATTCCAAATTTCAGGCCCGACAATAGCCCCTCGAAATCCTGCTTCCCGACTTTTTAGTTGGGAAGGAGGGTTTTGGTGATGCTGAGCCCACCTCGTGATTTGTTCAAGTTCCGTACCTTACTGCTGCTTGTGTTCTTTCACTTGCATGGGAGATGTGCCGAATTAAGAGGCATTACTTTATTCTTCATCCGCGCAGTGCCCTTTGTCATTTCAGTATTCGAGGCGTGCCTTCACGAGGACCTTTAAATCTTGTGGTGGAGGATGGTGTTGGAAATTGTGCCAGAGTTGCCTTGTCCGCAGCGTTTCTTGGGAATCTGCTCAAATTAAATGACACCACCTTACCCTTTATATAAGCAGGATAGGTGGTTATTCTCCTGGCATTTAAACCCTTCTGCTCCCTTCAAAACCATAACCTTTGATCCATAACCGGTTCCCACATCCAGTGTCGTCCTCCCTTAGTGCAATATGTTTGAGGCTTGGGTGGAGGTGGAGGAACTTCACCCGCCACAGAGGCACCGGACCCTTCCAAGACTTAAAGTGATGTGGTCTGGGCAGGGGAGGCACAGATTTAAGGTGTCCTCCCACTTGGATATGGTGGGAACGATACCCTCCCCTCTTTCAGTCAAAATCCGAAGCAGGTTCTGGTCACACCAGATTTTTGGTGTGTCACAAGAAAGGTTTTCCGCCATCAGCGCCGTCTGCGATACCGCAGGCGTGGTTCCATGAAGGCCCATCAACTTCCGGCTGCCTGCACCTTTTCTTCAAAGGTGCTGGCCTCAAGTTGGGTTCCCTGCACCTTTTTTTCAGCTCCGCTAGCCCGAAGTCGGGCTCTCTACGCCTTTTCTTCAACAGTGCAGGCCCCGAGTTGGGCTCTTTGGCTGCCTGAGTTATAGGCATGTAAAAGTGTTGATGAATGGTTTTCCTTGAACAACGTCTTGAAACAACAGCCAACCTCTCCTCTGTAATACTTCCTCGGCTTTCTCTTTATTTTCTTGTATCTTTCTTTTCGCTTATGTAGTTAGCTTTAATATAAGCTTATTCCAGCTTTTCATTGTACGCTATACTATTTCTTTGTCTTAATAAAAGATGAATTTATTTACTTGTTTTGAATATTTTTCTTTTTTGCAACAACTACTTTGTGAATGGGTGTGCTCCATGTGTGTTTTTCTTCAATGATACTTAGAGCAGGAAACCTTGAAACATAATCCGACTAATTCTAATTTACCGACATTACCAAGCATAATAACGATAATTCACAGTAAATTAAACTCAGGAAACTAACCGAGATAACAACTGAATATTCCGTAATACGTGCGAGGAGATCGTCCGAGAACAATAAACTCTAAATAATTCATCCGAGGGGGTAACCGAGCAGTGAGGGACTCTAACTGCGTTCTGACCACGTATGGCACTATATTGCAGTCGCACCAATTCCTCTGGTACCGAGGATCCGAGGATAGGCTGGAGAATCCATGCAGCCTTGGGATTAGCTCACTTATCAATGGGGAACTCTTTTGCGGGGTAGATTCTAAGGGTCATATAACGTCCAGGTTGTGTCCAATCCTCGTATTGTCTCTTCTAAGTACTTGGTTTCCCCATAGGCTTGAGTCCGAGGACCATGCAAGGCCTTGGTTCTGTCCAAAACTTGTAGTTTTTCTTTGGAGTACTTGGTTTCCCCATAGGCTTGAGTCCGAGGACCATGCAAGGCCTTGGTTCTGTCCAAAACTTGTAGTTTTTCTTTTGAGTACTTGGTTTCCCCATAGGCTTGAGTCCGAGGACCATGCAAGGCCTTGGTTCTGTCCAAAACTTGTAGTTTTTTTTTTTTGAGTACTTGGTTTCCCCATAGGCTTGAGTCCGAGGACCATGCAAGGCCTTGGTTCTGTTCAAAACTTGTAGTTTTTCTTTGGAGTACTTGGTTTCCCCATAGGCTTGAGTCCGAGGACCATGCAAGGCCTTAGTTCTGTCCAAAACTTGTAGTTTTTTCTTTTGAGTACTTGGTTTCCCCATAGGCTTGAGTCCGAGGACCATGCAAGGCCTTGGTTCTGTCCAAAACTTGTAGTTTTTTCTTTCTGTACTTGGTTTCCCCATAGGCTTGAGTCCGAGGACCATGCAAGACCTTGGTTCTGTCCAAAACTTGTAGTTTTTTTCTTTCTGTACTTGGTTTCCCCATAGGCTTGAGTCCGAGGACCATGCAAGGCCTTGGTTCTGTCCAAAACTTGTAGTTTTTTTTTTGAGTACTTGGTTTCCCCATAGGCTTGAGTCCAAGGACCATGCAAGGCCTTGGTTCTGTCCAAAACTTGTAGTTTTTTCTTTCTGTACTTGGTTTCCCCATAGGCTTGAGTCCGAGGACCATGCAAGGTCTTGGTTCTGTCCAAAACTTGTAGTTTTTCTTTGGAGTACTTGGTTTCCCCATAGGCTTGAGTCCGAGGACCATGCAAGGCCTTGGTTCTGTCCAAAACTTGTAGTTTTTTTTTTGAGTACTTGGTTTCCCCATAAGCTTGAGTTCGAGGACCATGCAAGGCCTTGGTTCTGTCCAAAACTTGTAGTTTTTTCTTTTGAGTACTTGGTTTCCCCATAGGCTTGAGTCCGAGGACCATGCAAGGCCTTGGTTCTGTCCAAAGCTTGTAGTTTTTTCTTTCTGTACTTGGTTTCCCCATAGGGTTGAGTCCGAGGACCATGCAAGGCCTTGGTTTTGTCCAAAACTTGTAGTTTTTTTTTGAGTAGTTTTTTCTCTGTATTTATTTGTTTTTTGAAGGTCAGCTCCTAGACCATGGCGGAGAGAGTTGGCTTGAGGCCGGAAGCCCCTAGAGCTGCCCGCGCCGTTGGCACTGCAGGGCGTAGCCCCTAGCAGAAGTTTATGTCGGAGCAACAACTGCATGTCGCCGGAGATGGAGGAAACCCCGCGAACCTCTACTTGCTAGAGAGTTGACTCCACCGCCACCTGGGCCAATGCGCAAGCCTTCCCATAGACGGCGCCAATTGTAGGGACACGATTTTTAACGACCCAAGGATAACGTTGGGCTCGTGTGTAAAGGGCCCGAATAATATGATTTGTAGAGAGTGGGTTTGGAAAGGCCTGCCTTTGGGCGCTGGGTTTCGGTCTGGTCCCGGTTTCATGAGCGATCATACAAAGATGAGTTTGGATTGCATAGCTGAGCCTTGCATCAATGTAGTTTGAAAGGTTTGACTCCTCGGAATCAGTCCGAGGAGCATTACATTCTCACCATTCCTCTTCTTTTTTCTCCCTTCCTCCTCCTTTTTCTTCCTTCTTTTTCTGAGGGCCTCCTCCTTCCTCCTTTTTTCCCTTTTATACTAGTATTCGATTTCCCTTCTTCATCTACGTGTCAGTTTCTCCTTGTTTGGGGCAGTTACTCGTCCTATCAATCTTCACGTCAGAGTGGTTGGGAAAAGCTGGATAGCATGGTATGGGGTATGGGCTTGTCAGGTGCTGGGCTCCACGTTATGGTGTTGGCAGCTTTCTAGCTTGTACTGCTCTTATACTGAGTTTGTCCTTTTCTTCAGGCGTTTTGTGAGGCGTTGAGCGTGAGGTTGTCCTTGGCTGTATTATTGGGCCATCAAGGGATTCTTCTCATACCTCCTCGGCAGTAGGGCTCCTCGGCTTGGGCTTTGGACCCTTAATGTGAAGTGGGCCGGGATTCCAAATTTCAGGCCCCACAATATATATATATATATATATATATATATATATGGACAATAGACTAAAAGAATTACATATCCCCTTAACCTGGACATGGATCCTTGGAGTGATGGAGTTAGAATCACTTTAGCTTCAAGTTGGGTACAAAAGCTTAAGAAGAATTGAAAGAAACATCTTTCCTTGCTGCCTAACCCATAGGTTTGAAAGAGAGAAAAGAGTTAAGAGTTTTTCCTTCTTTTGGTGTTGGACCTGTAGGAATGAAAAAGGGAGAGAGTTCTTGATTGTTGTAGTTGCTTTGAAAGAGTCAAATAAGAGATAAGATGGAGACTTATCTTTCTTTTGGTGTGTGTGAACCCGTGGACTCAAGAGAAATACTCAAGGGAGCTTCTTAGCTCTTTCCTTAAGAGAAAAGAGTGCAAAGTGTGTTGAAATTTCTGATTTGCTTGAACCCGTGGAAAATGAGAGGAAGTGTGTTTCTTGGATGTTTGTCTTAAGAAAAGTCAAGGAAAAAGTGAGGTAGAGCTTGGTGATTGTATGGCCAACCAAGTCTTGGTCTTTGGGGTTGTCAACATGCATGAAACTTTGGCATTATGTGTTGAATTCCCATTGGTTGCATGTGGGTGAAATTTCTACTATACTAAGATGGAGACTTATCTTTCTTTTGGTGTGTGTGAACCCATGGACTCAAGAGAAAGACTCAAGGGAGCTTCTTAGCTCTTTCCTTAAGAGAAAAGAGCGCAAAGTGTGTTGAAATTTCTGATTTGCTTGAACCCGTGGAAAATGAGAGGAAGTGTGTTTCTTGGATGTTTGTCTTAAGAAAAGTCAAGGAAAAAGTGAGGTAGAGCTTGGTGATTGTATGGCCAACCAAGTCTTGGTCTTTGGGTTTGTCAATATGCATGAAACTTTGGCATTATGTGTTGAATTCCCATTGGTTGCATGTGGGTGAAATTTCTACTATACTATCTTATGCACCATGCTTAATTAAAACACCAACTATGTATTTAATAACTTAAACCACTTAATATAGTTTTGTACTTACTTGGTATATATACATAATACAAATAGCCATTCAATTATTTATAATCTTTACAATTCTTATTTAATGGCATTATAAAATAATATGTTTATTAAATACTCTTATATTAATTTTAGAAAGTAAGTGGCTTAAAAATAATAATTAACCACTTAAACACATAATTTAATTATAAAGTTGGGTCGGAGTATTACATATATGAATATGACATATACCAAGTTTAACCATAATATTTAAAGTCCAATGCTAATAATTTTTTTGTAAAGAATTCTTTGCGAGGTACAATAGAATTTCACAATATGTGGTGTTTGTTCCATGATGATTGTTCTTTATTATTAAGTCAAGATACTAAGTAAATTTTGGTGTAAGTGGGGTCGAATTCTAGATTTTTTATTTAATAAAAAATTTTATCAATTGAGTTAACTAAAATACACATTATTGTAAAGACATTTGAAAGCACTTCTAATAAATTTATTAAAAATATAAACGTTTCACTTTACTACAATAAGTTCTTTAATTATACTCAATTAAATCAATTTTGACTAAAATGAGCCACAAAAATTTCAATTCTTATTACCAAAGTTTTCCGAGGTTTTGAGCAAAATAACCTCCTTCAGCCTTTCTATTTTGTAAGTTAGACAACGTTTGAAACAATTTTGGAAAATAGCATCTCGAGTTTCAAAAAATCGAGATCCACTTAGAAAACTCGACCTTCAAACACTCGCGTTCTGAGTGGAAAAATGCCACATAGATCTCGAGTCTTTAAGACTCGAGTTTTATGCAAAAAATTTCACCTATAGTGGCGTTTTTAAGCCTTACAGTGACGTTTTAAATTCCTATAGCGGCGTTTTCTTGCAAAAAATTTTTGTAAGTACCAGGTTTAGGGTGCCCTATAGTAGCGTTTTTAATCCCTATAGTGACGTTTTAAAGCCATATAGCGGCGTTTTTTGCAATTTATGGAAATCGAGTCTCTAAAACTCGATTTTCAGCGCAATTTTTTTCCTCCAAATCGAGACTTAAAAACTCGAGTTCCATCTGGAACTCGAGTTTTAGATACTCGAGATGTTATTTTTCAAAATTGTTTTGAAATATGACAATTAACTAAATTGTTTAATATTTATTGTTATTTTAAAAAAAAATTCAAAGTTTTCCCCTCCCTTTTTTAATAAGTAAACATTAGATTTAAAATTATTATAATACTATAGATTAATAAATGAAGAAAATATAAACCAATTTAATCGTCTAAATTTTTATTAAAAAAATTACTTAAATTATTAGAAATTATTAATTAATAATGGGAACGATTGTTGTAATGGGTTTTCTAGGATTTAAAAAAAAAAAAAAATTATTTAACTCCACCGACCTTGATTTTTATTTTTTTAATTTGACGTGAAAAGAGGGATATTCCACTTCCACCGACCTCAATCAGAATAAAAAGACTCCCAATACCCAACGGAGTTCTCATTTTCAGTTTTCAATTTGCAAATCTCTCTCTCTCTCTCTCTCTCTCTCTCTGAGTCTGAATTTGAGTCGAAGAAGAAGAAGAAAGATTTCTCTCTCTCTCTGCGTGAAAGAGCAACAATCGGCTGACGTCTCCATCTTCCTTGATCGCTTGGAGTTCTCGCTCCAACTCAAGCACAAACGGAAACCCTAGAATTCAATCGAAGCCGAACAAGAATTTCTGATCTCCAAGTTGTCACAGCGAAAGAGGGATTTTTGTTTGTTTGTTTGTCAATTAGGGTTTCCTTTCTTTGAGAGATCCAAAGCCCTTTCCTTGAGAGATCCAAAGCCCCAAAGGTGCTTGTAAATTGCTTACTATTACTATTAATCAAACCCCAATTTTGTATTTCTTGAAGCATACCCACTTTTAGGGTTTTCATTATACCTCTATATCTCTTTGTAATTTTTCTATCAATTTGACTACTGATAATAGTTGTACCCTTTTTATATGTATCTGGGTTTTTAATTTTGTCTGTAATTCTTGAATATACGCCAAGCGAATTGTATTACATTGTTGTGGCCACAGTGTTTTTTCATGAAATTAATGAATATTGATTGAATTTTTCTGCCGACTGTTAAATTTTTTTCGATATTCAGTATTTTTTTCTTCTTCTTATTTCTTGTTTGGGTAAATTTTAGTTACTATAATATTGTAAAGAGAGACATTCATAATGGCAATGCCCAAATTGAATCAACTGCCACCGCCGCTACCTAGGATTGGAATGTGGGAACCGATTTCAACTGCTCAGCCTGCTGAATTGGATATGAATAGGACCCGGGAATTACAGAAGTTTATGGAGGATGCAGGGTTATACGAGAGTGGTGAAGAATCTCTGAAAAGGCAGGAGGTGCTGGGGAGGTTGGACCAAATTGTGAAAGCATGGGTCAAAAAGGTTACTGAGGCTAAGGGGTATAATGAGGAGGTGGTGGAAGAGGCCAATGCTGTTATCTTTACATTTGGGTCTTATCGGTTGGGTGTGAACGGCCCAGGTGCAGATATTGACACGCTGTGTGTTGGGCCGAGGCATGTTACTCGGGAGGAAGATTTCTTTGGTGAGCTTCAGAGGATGCTGGCTGAGTTGCCTGAAGTACAAGAGTTGCATCCTGTCCCTGATGCTTATGTTCCTGTCATGAGGTTTAAGTTCGATGGGGTTTCCATTGATCTTCTTTATGCAAAGTTGTGGTTGTGGGTTATTCCTGATGATTTCGATCTTTCTGTGCCAACTTTGCTGCAAGATTTGGATGAGAAGAGTGTGCGTAGTCTTAATGGGTCTAGAGTTACTGATAAGATCTTGCATATGGTTCCTAATGTCCAGAATTTTCAGATGACATTAAGATGCATAAAATATTGGGCTAAACAGCGTGGCGTTTATTCGAATGTTGCAGGGTTTCTGGGTGGTATAAATTGGGCGATTCTGGTTGCTCGGATATGCCAGTTGTACCCAACTGCACTGCCTAGTTTGTTGGTTTCTCGGTTTTTCAAGCTGTATAGCCAATGGCGGTGGCCTAATCCTGTTTTGCTATGTCCCATTGAAGGAGGATCTTTGGTGCTTCCGTCTTGGGATCCTAGAAGAAATTTCAGAGACGGGAACGATTTAATGCCCATAATCACACCGGTATATCCTTGCATCAACTCCAGTTACAATGTGTCTTCAAGTACACTGTGTATTATGCAGCAAGAATTTCAGAGGGGAAACAATATTTGTGAGGCAATGGATGCAAGTGTGACTGGCTGGAATACTCTTTTTGAGCGTTTTCTTTTCTTTGAAGCATATAAGAACTATCTGCAGATTGATATTACTGCTCGGAAGGATGTTGATTTAATGAATTGGCAAGGATGGGTTGAATCTCGGCTTCGTTTGCTGACTTCAAAGATTGAGAAAGATACAAGAGGGATGCTACAGTGCCACCCACATCCTGGTGAATGTTTGGACAAATCCAAACGATTCCATCGTTGTTATTTTATGGGCTTGCAGCGGAAACCAGGTGTTTGTGCTCAGGAAGGTGGACCGTTTGATATAAGGTTCACTGTTGAGGAATTTAAGAACATGGTGGGGATGTACACCTATAAAAAGCCTGGGATGTGGATTGGCGTATGTCACATAAAACGCAATAATATTCCGCTGTTTGTCTTTCCTGGTGGAGTTAGGCCTGCTCGTCCAAAGAGAGAAGCCAGGGAAAATGGTGCTGCTGCTGAAGTTGACGAAGCTGGTGATGGAAAGAAGAGAAAAATAGATGAATCTATCACATGCCATAAGTTGAGAAAATTTGATTCTGTGGCAGGGACTAAGAATATACCTTGGGCAGTGGAAGCTAAATTAGAGGATAGTTCAATCACTGCAAGATGTCCTATTGAGGATTGTTCACAAAGTTGTCTAGGAAATGAAGGGTCTTTCAAATTTAGCCCACCAGTGGGAGCATCATCTTCTGTCAGTGGTTCATCAAGCTCTACCGCAGATGTGATCCTTGTTTCTGATATTGTTCCTGCTCCATCTGTGTGCCAGCAAGGTTCTTCTGAAGTACATGACAGATTTCAAGATGATGCACGATCAATGGGTGAAGTCCAAAAAAATTTTGGTGAAGGAACAAGGGTCGAGAGTGAAGGGGTACGGCAAGGAGTGGCTACAGGGAGAGATTGCTCTACTATCTTCAGGAATGATGCAGGGGTAGAGGAACTTGAGCCTACTGCACCATCCTCTAATGTAGTACCAGCTTCATACGGTGCCCAGAAGCCACTTATCAAGTTTAATTTTACTTCTCTGGTTAGAGCAAACAGCTAGAGCAATACACTAAAATTAACTTGTCTTGAAAGTTTTTTTCAAGGAATGAATTCTTTATAGAGTTTCAGACCTCATCCTTTTTTTTTTCCCTCCATTGATGACATCTGCAAAGATGGGCTTTGTATTTTTTCTTATTTTTTGGAGGTGGCCTGGTTGCTATAGTAGAAGTTTGCAGTTTACAACACAGGCTTCTTTCCTTTACAGACCTCTTGTATTGAAATTAATTTTTAGTGAATGAATTCAGTTTTAGAGATTCTGACTCCTCTCTCCTTTCTCTCTCTCTCTCTCTCTCAACATGTGCTGTTTCTTTCCCTCCCTTGATATATACATTTGTTGAGGTGGAAGTTGTTGGTGATAATAATGGTGATTGTGTTTTGTAATAGATCTGCTTCAATTTGGCTATTGAGAGTATTAATAATTGAATTTGGACAATTGAAAGCTGGTTACTTATTGAATTCCCAATTGTGCGATTTCATTCTTGAGAAATGTTTTCATGAAGCTTCTTGAATGTTAATTCTGAATGTACACAGAATCAAATTGGTTTGCATGGCAATTTGGTGATCTGTGTACGTTTAGAAAAAATCTACTCTTGGGCATTTTTTGCCCAGTTGTCTTAACTTGGATTACTTATAGATATTTCCACAATCTGCTTTGCTTTTCATTTTAAGAAAATGAATTGAATGGTATGGAAAATTGAAAATTGAATACAAGTAAAGCATACTATTTTTTTCTGGAATTTCATAATCAATGGGAATTGGAAACTACTTTCAAATCCTGTTAGTCTGGTCCTTTATAGTTAACAAGATGTGGCGGTAGGTTATCTTCTATTTTCCTCCTTTTTCTGGCAAATGGGGAAAAACTATAGTGTCAGCCATGAGGGTGTTCAAGAACTAGTGTGAAGCCGCTTGTTGTGTGTGATAATTTTTTTAGGTGGTCTCATTAAAGTTATTTTTTGCAATTTGGACAAATTTAATAAATAATAATGTATTTTATAATCCATATTTTCATTTATTATAGGAATAATAACAAATATAATATAAATAATTTATGTTGTACCAAAATGAAAACAATACAATTTTTTTTTTCAAGAATTCAAAAGGCATGTTATCGAAAATACTACAATCCAAGGAAAACTAGGTGTACAACCTTCCCATTTTTTTTCTCATTAGATTTCATTTGAACCATTTAGTTCTGTTGTGTCGTAATAGAGGCATGAAAGTCTTTTTAAATGCAATAAACTCAAAGTGGACTAATTCATTAATTGAATTCAAATGGGCCCCTTAAACTAAACGGTAGAGTCACGCTCTTTAAACTAAGAATATAGGCATAAGTCATTGGTTAAAATTCGAGATAGGGCTTTTCTATTTTCCACGAAACTCCTGTCTTAGACTTCATTTTTCAGCAGAGAATATAGATATGAAAAAAAAAAAGGTAACCCCCTGGCCTTAATTTTTTAGTAAAAGTTTAAAACTAATTTTTTCTGCCCTACCATCCAAAACACCAAAAAATGTATCTAAAAAATTTAATAAAACTTAACAAAACTACAATTAAAAAAAAAAAAAAGAAAAGGAAAAAAAACCCCACACCAAAGTCAAACTCATTCTCCCAAATAAATAGAACATGTTAGATCTGATGTGATCAAGCCAAATATCTAATGCATAATCAAATTCAAAAGTTTCAATAAGGCTTTGAAATCACACAATAGAAATATGTGGTTGTTCCCGAGCGAAAATGCTGGTAGTAACTTTATACATGATGATTGTAACTCTTTTTTCCTTAACAATATATAAATAAGTAAAAAATCAAGAGTACAATTCCAATGGGAAAAAATTGAGATTTTTTTTTTTGAAAAAAAAAGATTTAAAAAAGAAAAGAAAAAGTATTGTGTAAATACTATCATAATCTAATCTAACATTTAATCCAACATTTGAATAATAAATAGATAAATAAATAATTTTAACCAAAATATTAAATTTGTTTTCTTAAAAATATCAGAGAATACACTAATAATATAAGGAAGAGGAAGAGCAATATAAAATATTCGTAAATACTTAATACTCAAGCATCTTGAAACATCATCTAACAAAGACGTAATAATTTGCTGCTAATTTGTTAAACAAAATATTTACAAATAGTGAAAGAAAATTGTAAATACCTTCTTTTTCAACTGTACAAACTGTTCTTCATTATATTGTCCACACCATCCTATTGTTTTCCAAATAAACTAAAATTTGACAACAATACAAAATTTGACATATTATAATATGATTTTTTCCCAAATCGAGTCAACAAAAACACAATTGATTAAGAGTGTAAGGCCACGATTATTTAACGGCCCAAGAATGACGTTGGGCTCGTAAGTAAAGGGCCCTAACAATATGATTTGTAGAGAGTGGGCTTGAAAGGCGGGACCTTAGTCACAGGTTAGAGGTTTGATCGGGGTTTCTATGGAAGCTTATCTATGGTTGGATTTGGCTTGACTAGCTAAGCCTTCCATTAGTGTGGGTTACAGGATTTGAGTCCTCGGACAGAGTCCGAGGAGCATTGCATCCTTCCTTTTCTCCCTTTTGCGGGGTTTTTCCTCCTGTTGGGGGGGGGGGGGGGGGATCCCCTTCTCCTTCGCTTTCTCTCCCTTTTATACTAGTGTTCATTTCCCTTTTTAGTGTCCACGTGTAAGTTTTGCTTTCCAAGGTGCAGATCTGTCCTGTCAACCCATACTTAGAGTGGTTGGAGGTCGCTAGAAAAGTTAAATGGCATGGTTTGGGGCATGGGCTTGTCAGATGCAGGATTCTGTATTATGATATTGGCAGCTTTTTCCCTTGCCCTGCCCCTGTACTGAGTCTGCCCTTTTCTTCAGGCGTTTTGTGAGGTACTGAGCATAAGATTGTCCTCGGCCATGTCCTTGTGCCTTTCTTGGGCTTTCATTATGCGTCCTCGGCAATAGCTCTCCTCAGCTTAGGCCTTGGGCCCTAATGTAGAATGGGCTTGGGCCACGAATTCTCTGGCCCCACAATAGCCCCTTAAAATCCTGTTGCCCGACTCTTAGTTGGGGAGGAGGGTTTTGATGATGTTGGGCCCACATCATGACTCACTCAAATTCTGTGTTTTGATGATGTTTGAGTTTCTCCATTTGCGTGGGAGATGTGCCAAATTAAGAGGCGTCCCTTTATTTTTCATTCATGCAGAGTCTTTTGACGTTTCGGTACCTGAGGCGCGCCTTCACGAGGATCTTCAAATCTTACGGTTGCGGATGGTGTTGGAAATTGAGCCAACTCTGCCTTGTCCGTAGCATTCCTTGGAAAGCCGCACAAATTAATTGCCACCACTTTACCTTTTATGTAAGTTGGGTAGGAGGTTATTCTCCTTATATATATATAAACACTTCGGCTCTCTTCAAAATCATAACCCTTCAGCTATAATCACAGTCTCCATATCCAGTGTTATCCACCCTTAGTGCAGTATGTTTGAGGCGCGGGTAGGGGTAAAGGAACTATACCCGCCACAGAGGCGTCGGGTCCTTCCGAGACTCAAAGTGGTGTGGTCTGGACAGGGGAGACATAGATTCAAGATAATCCTCCGTTTTGACAAGGGGGGAAATGGTATTTCTGCCTCTTTTAGTTAAAATCCGAAGCAGGTACTGGTCGCATCAGATTCTTGGTGCGCTAGAAGCAAGATTTTCCGCCATCAACGTCGTCTGCTCTATCGCAAGCGTGGCTAACATGGAGGCTCATCAACTTTTGGCTCCCTGCACCTTTTCTTCCAAGGTGCTAGCCCCAAGTTGGGCTCCCTGCACCTTTTCTCCAACGGTGCTGGCCCCGAATTGGGCTCTTTGCACCTTTTCTTCAACGGAGCTAGCCCCATGTTGCCGAGTTATGGGCATGTAAAAGTATTGAGGAATGGTTTCCGTAGACAACGTGCTGGAACTGCTACATCTCTCTTTCTTGTGCCTCTTCCTCTGTTTTTGTCTCATTTCCCTGTACCTTTTCTTTCTGCTTATGTAGTTAGTTTCAGTATGAGCTTATTTCGGCTCTTTCATTGTACGCTGTACTGTTTTTTTGTCTTAATAAGAAATGGATCTGTTTCCTTTTTAATACTTTTCTTTTCTGCAACCACTACTTTGTGAATGGGATACTATATGTGTATTTTTCTTTAATGATACTTAGAGCAGGAAACCTTGAAACATAATCCTACTAATTCGAACTTATCGACATTATCAAGTATAATAATGCTAGCTCCCAGTAGATTAAATTCATGAAACTAACCGAGATAACAGCTGAGTGCTCCGCAATGCATGCAAGGCGATCGTCCGAGAACGATAAACTCTAAATAAACCATCCGAGAGGGTTGCCGAGCAGTGAGGGGCATTGGCCGTATTTTTTGATAACACCTGACCCTATAACAGTCGCATCAGTTCCTTTGGTATTGAGGATCCGAGGGTAGATTGGGGGTCCCATTCAGTCTAGGGATTAACCCTACTATCAATGGGTAACTCCTCTCCGGGGTAGATTCTAAGTACCATTTAACGTCCAGGTTGTGTCCAAACCCTGTATTTTTCCTCTTAAATAGGTGGTTTCCCTAGAGGCTTGAGTCCGAGGACCATACAAGGCCTTGGTTCTGGCCAAAACTCGTAATTTTCTTCTAAGTGGTTGGTTTCCCCAGAGGCTTGAGTCCGAGGACCATACAAGGCCTTGGTTCTGTCCAAAACTTGTAGTTTTCTTCTAAGTAGTTGGTTTCCCCAGAGGCTTGAGTCCGAGGACCATACAAGGCCTTGGTTCTGTCCAAAACTTGTAGTTTTTCTTCTAAGTAGTTGGTTTCCCCAGAGGCTTGAGTCCGAGGACCATACAAGGCCTTGGTTTTGTCAAAAACTTGTAATTTTTCTTCTAAGTAGTTGGTTTCCCCAGAGGCTTGAGTTCGAGGACCATACAAGGCCTTGGTTCTTTCCAAAACTTGTATTTGTTCATTTATTTATTTATTTTTCGAAGGTTAGCCCCTCGACCAAGGTGTGGGGAGTTAGCTTAATGTTAGAAGCCCCTAGAGTTGCCCGTGCCATTGGCACTGCGAGTCGTAGCCCCTAGCGGAAATTTATGTCGGAGCAACAACATCATGTCGCTGAAAATGGAGGACCCTTCGCAGACCTTTGCTTGACAGAGGCTCAACTCCGCCGCCACCTGTGCCAACGCGCATGCCTTTCCCATAGACGGCGCCAATTGTAAGACCACGATTATTTAACGGCCCAAGAATGACGTTGGGCTCGTAAGTAAAGGGCCCTAACAATATGATTTGTAGAGAGTGGGCTTGAAAGGCAGGACCTTAGTCACAGGTTAGCGGTTTGATCAGGGTTTCTATGGAAGCTTATCTATGGTTGGATGTGGCTTGACTAGCTAAGCCTTCCATTAGTGTGGGTTACAGGATTTGAGTCCTTGGACAGAGTCCGAGGAGCATTGCATCCTTCCTTTTCTCCCTTTTGCAGGGTTTTTCCTCCTGCTGGGGGGGGGGGGGGGGATCCCCTTCTCCTTCGCTTTCTCTCCTTTTTATACTAGTGTTCATTTCCCTTTTTAGGGTCCACGTGTAAGTTTTGCTTTCCGGGGTGCAGATCTGTCCTGTCAACCCATACTTAGAGTGGTTGGGGGTCGCTGGAAAATTTAAATGGCATGGTTTGGGGCATGGGCTTGTCAGATGCAGGATTCTGTATTACGATATTGGCAGCTTTTTCCCTTGCCCTGCCCCCGTACTGAGTCTGCCCTTTTCTTCAGGCGTTTTGTGAGGTACTGAGCATAAGATCATCCTCGGCCATGTCCTTGTGCCTTTCTTGGGCTTTCATTATGCTTCCTCGGCAATAGCTCTCCTCGGCTTAGGCCTTGGGCCCTAATGTAGAATGGGCTTGGGCCACGAATTCTCTGGCCCCACAAAGAGCATTAAGTATTGTAAATAAAATAATAATAAAAATACTTATATCAAGGAACACATGTGAATTTGTCAATAATAGGATAATAGAGGTACAAACTTGATCTAGTAGGAGATCTATAACACACTTGATTCAGACCCCTCTTGTGGGGCAATTGTTAGGTTTTATCTTTTCAACAATCAGTGATTAAGTAAGACTTGTAAATGCCTTTTTAAAGACCATTTTAAAAAAAAATGATTTTTTATTCTTCATTAATTTTAATTTTCAGTTATAAATATAAATTAAAGTAGATGAAATGTAAATGCGAAATTATATGTAAAGTTAAAACTACCTAAGATGAATTTGTAAAGTCAATATATTTATATATTCAATATTATAAAAAAATTAAAGGTAAAAAATGAATAAGAAATAGAATAATGATGTCACCAATAACGTGGCGGATGAGGTGGCTCAATTGGAGTATAGTAACTGTAAGGACTGAAATTGTATTGGTCCCAAAACCGGATTGGGCTCAAACGCTAACGGCCCATACAATAAATTTGTAGAGCGTGGATAGAAGAACTAGATTTATCCCAGAAGAAAAACGATTATACTTAACGATTCAAGACGGTTTGACACAAATAAGATTAGCAAATTTATCCTCGAAACAAACTAAGTTATTTGTTTCATATGGTTTTCTTCAAGACAGAAATTGTACAAGAGTTCCAATCTCCCCTCTCAGTGCATTCTTCCGGGTTATATATTGCAATCATGGTGTCATCCTTACTATACACGTGTAGGTTAGATTCAGGGGACTCCTTCCTGTCTTATCCAGCTCCTCCTAGAACTATCAACCAGTAGCTGTAAGGCTGCTTGATCACTGTTCAGGCATCATTTCCATATTAATGTGGTCAGAAAGTTGGTTGAAAGGAATTTAATGCGGAGGTAGTAGATTTTGAAGATATTTGTTTACCTTTCTTTTCTTATCCCTGGTCCAATGTCCCATCCTTAGTTGTGGTGTAACTCTGAAGTAAATCTGTGATGATATGGCACTCAGATTTACTTCGGACACACGTTGCCGAGAAGGCTTTTGTCTTCGGACGTTTATTGGACCCATCTCACATTGTCTCTACTCCTCTCTTAACTTTATTCTCCTCATAGCCTTATTTGGGCCTCCTTGGATGGTCTAATGTCCTCGGATAGGGCCATAGGCCCAATTAATACTGCTTTTAACAATACTTCCTAATTAATTGGCCCCCACAGTAACAATAAATGTTACACTTCATTTTTTAAATATATATAAATTTGGTTAAAAATAATCGAATACAAGTAATTTATGTAGAAGTAATTGTCCAATAATAAGTTACTTCAATAGAATATGTCAAAAATTTTCATGGTTTAGAAACTGGACCAGACCGATCGATTGAACTGTTTTAACTAGGAATCGGAAACATAACTGGTCTGGTAAAAACCGATAGTTCAATTGTGAAAACTACATGTTCAATTGGTAAAAATTGAGAATTGGACCCATTTTCAGTTCTTTGAACGTTCAGTTTTTTAAAATCATAGAAATTGTGTTTTTATACTTTTTGATATATACTATACACTGAATTTGTACTCTTATATGATGTAGAACAGACCGCCATGGCCTTCCCAGACTTTCACGCGTGCTTGAAATCATCATGCAAGGCAAAAATGTACTAATAGAAATCATGGGTCTCAGAGTTAGAATTGCATAAAATTTGGTAGGGTTAAGTGAAATGGCCTTCTGGTAATACTTATGGCTTTGCCATAAGGTACCCCTTAGAAATGGCAAATTCCTTCATTTAGGCCCGAAAATTGCAATTTTGCTGTTTATAGTAACTTTTGTTTCCTTAATAACTTTTTGCTCAAAATTTAGAATAAGGTCTCGCTTGTTTTGGGACGATCCTTAAGGTCAATAGTTTATGATTTTGCATTTAACTCAAATTTGCCATTTTTGGTAAATTTTGGTATTTTGTTACCTAATCACGTAATTAGTGTGAATTAGGGTTTTAGACGTATTTATATGTTTTGTAGCTGTCAGAGGCAGATCAGATTATTATCAATAAAATGACAAAGTTTTTCTCTAGTGGATTCCAGTTTATCTTCTTGTGGATTTAAGGAACCCCTCGTGGACTCAAGGTTTACAACCTAGGAACTAACAATTTAATTTCTGTCCATCAAAGAGAGCATCATGTGTGTTTTCTTCAGATTTCTGCGACATCATTATGAGTGCCTAAAATCACGTACAATGTATCCTTAGATCCTAGTTGCCAACCCCTAGATAATTACTCTTGTTTCAAGTGTTGGTTTTGTATTTTCCATTAAAGAGAGTCTATAAACACAAAAAAATTTCACATTCACTTACATGACAAATGGATAGTAGTAAGTAAAAAAGTGATGTCAGTAATAAATTTAAATAAGAACTAATAAAATCTTGAAAACTCAATTATTGCAAAAAATATTATGATTTTATTAGTGTATATAGCATTGCTCTTCAATAAAATAACATTAGTATACAACCATCATTTACTTAAAGAATAATTCTAACGACACATTTAATTACACGTTTAATTTCATAATTTACTTACTCATGCAACTTTGAGTGCTGGTCATTTTCTACTCATATATACCTATTACTTTTCGTCGACCACACATAATTACACAAGTGAAGCAAGTTATGGAAATTGGGCGTGCCCATGCATGTATCCCATTACTTAAAGAAAAAAAAAAAAAAAAAAACTCAACATCCTAGATTGACACATGTGAAAAATTGTCTAGTTACACGAAGCTAGGCCTTCTAGTTAGGAACCAACTGATCCCACATTGTCTAGTTACACGAAGCTATCTAAGTTTATAAGCAAGAGCGAGAGTACAAGGCTTGTCCCTTCGGGGACATCCGATAAAATTGGAACGATACAGAGAAGATTAGCATGGCCCCTGCGCAAGGATGACACGCATAAATCGAGAAATGGTCCAAATTTTTTTCTTTCCCTAATCCTTGCGTAAATTCTGCTTCACTGTCTTCTTCGTTCTTTTTGCACTTTCTGCTTCTTTACATGCGTTTTGGAGTCTTGCTCAACAGGTTAGCCCAGACTTCTGCTCATAATTCTTTTAGAGAGAGTTTGAATCTTTGATAGTCGTTATACTTCAATATTAAAGCTTTAAAATAGAAATTTTTTTTAGAACTGTTGAAGCTTATTAATATTTCACACCTTCTGGATTCGCTATAGTTTTGGTGGTTGACTTAGATATTACCACAATTATATTCCAGATTTTCGTTGAATTACATTTGCTGAGTTAGAGCTTCTCTTCACTGTTGTAATATAGTTGGCTGTTAAATCTCATAAAATGATAAAATTCTTTAAATTTAGAACGTTGGTAAAGCTACAAATGTTAAACTACGAAAATTTTATCTAATTATTGTGTAATCATGACATGAGAGCAAAAATATAACCCCAATTTGCATTTTTGGCCTAAGTACAGAAACAAAGGGAACGATGACATTATTGATCATTGGCCCGTAAAACAGATGATCACTTCTTTGGCTTTCATTGAAATTTGAAATTAAGCAAACTAAAGGATGGAGTTACTCTGCCTTGAATGTCATAGAGTGACCATAGGCTAAGCCATTGCCATAGCTTGTCCTTGTCCAATGCTGGATGGTTGTCATTGCTTGGGTCCACACTGTGAAATTTCCAAAATACAAAGCCATTAGTGCCCCCCCCACTAGGAACTCGAGAGTCCAGGGTATAGGTTAAACCCTTTGTGAGATTTGGGGTTGTTTAGGATGCCAGAGTGAGCACCCAAGATAGTCTCAATTGTTGCTTTGCCTTCAAAAACTTACTAATGTTTGGAGTTTATGCATTTCACTACCCCTGTGACAGAACATAGCAATATTTAGTATTAAGTGACCATCTAAGGTTAATATAAACTTTTATGTTATCTAAACATCCGTTTGGGATGTTCTAGTTGATGGTGTTTTCATAGGTAGTCAATGTCAATCTAAGCTCTTCACAATTCATTGGTGCCACTGGCGCTGCAGGTGGTTTTAGTGTGTGAGCTCCATTTGGGCATAGATATAAGTTTCATAGGTACAATCAAACTCTCTTGGCTAGAAGTTTCATATGTACAATTGCTTGTTCTTACTATCACGCTCTACTTTAGTTGGTTGTTTTTGTAGCTGAAGTGGTGCATTCATTTTAAGAAGCTACTGAAGAATTATTTTGACAAAGCTGAGGACATCAATTACGCAAAATTTGTCAACAACTTGAAGATAAAAAAAGAAAAAGAAAAATGAAAAAGAAGTTAATTTGGTTATAACTTGGAAGTAGATTTGCTTGTAAATGTTCATTATGTTGATGATGCTGATGAAGGTGTGATGTGCCATATTTCCTCAGATAATTTAAGATTATGATTTTCTTTTTGAACGAGGAAGAAAATATGATGATAGTTTTTTTTACATATATGAATGCAGAAAGAAAATATAAGATCCCTTGCCATCCTGTAGATAGAGCAACCTTTCCAGAGTTTTAGCGATTTGGCGAGGAATTTATCCACCGCAGGTTTGTGCAATACTGTGGAATTAGTCTCTCTTGATATGGTTCAAATTTCAGTTAAAATGAGCCCCTTCCATCCCAGCTCGTAAAGTAGTTGCACATTACCTTCCCATGATGTCCTTAAAAGGAGAAAACCTCAGATTCTTAAGATGTTGAAGCATTTTCAGCAGTAAGATTATTGGAAATTTGGAACAATTTTCACCCCCTGGAGCAAAATTGAACTTAATTATGTAAGGTTATGGTCCATGTAATTCCTGTTGGCTTTGTAAATCTGGTTGATTTTGCCACCATTTCCTACTTTGTGGCATTGCCATTTCCTAACAATGAAGTGTTGGATTCTACAGCTGTGTGCCAATGAGCATTGGGTATGGTTTTTATTTGTTCTGAAGCAAGAATGAAATGATGATTTTTGCAGCCATATTTGTGGGAGAAAATTCAAAGTCTGGATTCTCAAATAGATAGTTGAAGAAAAATATGTGATTTTGTATTTAACTTCTCTTAATCCTAGATAGAATTCACTTGTGAAGTTGAAGGAAGATGTAGGTTAAAAATGTTTGCTTACGGGTGACTTTGCCATGAAAGAGGAATGGATACTTACGGGTGATCAATATAGTTGAGGAGATTAGGAGGTTGAGAAAGGATCAGAGTGGTTCGTTTCAACTTTCAAATGGGTTTGTAGGGGAAAGCCTCTTGAGTTGGGTATGTGGGCTCTGCGTATGGGGTTTGAGGGGTTTCTGAGCTCAATTGCTTAGCCTTTTGTTACGGTAGATGCTTTTAGGCAGGACTGTTCGTATCATTCTTTTGTAATTATCTTGGTTTATGTTCGGTAATTTTTTTTCTGTTTGGGGAAAAAAGAGGAAAAAAGAAATGGATATCGTAGATTAGAATGGAGGAAAAGCCTAAGTTTTGGGTTGCTCTAAGCCATTTGAAACGAATATTGTGCGTCCAATAATGCTGTGAAATTCAATAATTTTTTTTTTTTGAGAATCAATAATTTGGATCTCCTCCAAAACTAATTTTGAGGCATTACATATTTCCCTACGGTAATCACGAGCAATATGTGTTCTTATTCATGGGAGATAGATAAATAGTGGAGAGGTGGAGGTGGGTTGGAATTACATATATGGGGGAATCACAAAAGAAGATATTATTATTGAATTATCACTTGATTGGTTGAATCTCATGTGAACTCTTAATCCTATATATTAACCAAAGAACTCTTAAATGGTCTAGGGACAACTTTTGCCACAATTTTGTTGATAGTGAAAAAAGAAAAAGAAAAGATAGGTCTATGTAATAACAATTGTCCACCACTCATGGCAAATCACTCTTAACTAATTGTGGAAAAATTGTGACAAATTTTGTGTCCCATTTATTTATATAAACATTGCTCCAAATAATAGTCATGATTTCCCAGGCTCCATCCGCCAACCTTAAGTGCTGGCTTTGTGTTTTCAATGAAATTGGAACAATACAGAGAAGATTAACATTGCCACTCCTCAAGGATGACACACGTTAAAAATATGATCACTGGATCTGCCATGTTATGAGTGATTTGGTTCTCATTGAAGCTAACCAAACTGATTGGAGTCACACTTGAGTCTGCCATGAATGTTATTTGGTGGAATGAAATTTTAAATTAAAAAAGTGTTACGTCTATAACATTTTCACAATACCACTGCACTTTTTTGGTGCGGTGGTCATTCCACAAGTATAAGTGCTTGTGGAGTGTAAGGGGCAATGGTTGGGATTCAAGTCTCAAGGGGGGAGCTTCACACACATATACATTTATATTAGATTAGACTAGAATTTTTATCTTATATTAAAAAAAAAAAAAATTTCACAATAAATCTTAGACAGTAAGTTATTACTAGTTCTAATTTAAACACACTACTAAAATTAATTTTTTGTCTGCCAATAACAACCTGCAATTTATGATTTGTTGTGAAAATATTGTGGATATAAGATTTCTTTATAAATTATGTGGCACTCATGTACACTCATAGATTTACTAAATCAGAACCATGAAGCAAGGCAAATAAAGAGAATCCTGATATGCTGATGAAGGTGTGGTGTGCCTAATTTCCTTAGGTTACGATTTGATTTTCTTTTAAGAGGAAGAAAAAACTATGATAGTTGCTCACTTATAGGAATGCAGAATGATAAAAAATTATGACAGTTTCCAGTGTGATTCCTCCATGTGATGAATAACTGTTAACAGTCCAGATCAAATCCTACAGTCAATAAATATATCCATCCAACATACGCACACACATCATTGTGTAATTAGTCTCTCTAGCTATGAGGGGTTGGGACCTAAAGCTGTGTAGTGTGCCACTAAATGACCCACTGGGAATAGTTCTGGATTTATACATATAAACATTGCTTTAATGTAAAGGATTGGGTGCTTTGTTTATGTTAATTCTTTGTGTTTGGCAGTGGTTGTTGGTGTTTCTATACTCTCTTTTGTTTTACAGGAACACAGTAGCTTAGTTATGATGGCTGGTTGGTTTCTCCCACCACCGTGGTAGAACATAGCAAAAGATGTTCTTCCAGTTGCGTAGAAATCTTGAATGAGGAATTTATTTGGAGGGAAAGAATTTATCCTCACCTATCCATCAGGTCATGTGAATATGTGACCAAGTCCAAGTCTGAACGTACCATTTTTTTTTTTTTTTTTTTAAGTCTTCCATTTGTTTTTTTTTTTTTTTTCCTTTTATATATATTGTTATATTGACATGACAAATTTCACAATATTTTCACAATTATTGAGGTGTCAATTTCTTATAAGTCAAAATAAAATATGAAATTGTGACCAACCACAACTGAAAATAAATGTTTTGTGAAAATGTTGTGACACTTGTTGGGTAAATGTGTAAAAATTATGGTACTTTTGGTTTGTTCAATATATACTGTTCATCGCTTTTTATTTTTTTATTTATTTTTTTTTCCAGTCATCGATTTGTGCTCTTTTTTTCTATATATAAAAAGAGCAAATAGGCTCATGAATAGTGTTATGAACCATTGTTATGGATTCCGTTCCGTTCCGGCTGGAATTTCTCGTACCGGCGTGTAAAACGGAATGGTAATACCCTCCATTTCACCTCGGATTAAATTCCGCCCCATTTCGGCCCGTTCCGGGCGTTCCGGTAAATTCCGGCCGAAATTCATTTTCCGGCCGGTATGAATTTTGTCTTCTTATTTTCCCTTTCTGAACTTGATCAGCATCTTTTTTGCTAGATCACCAAAAATCCTCCTCATTCTCTCATCTATATCTCATTTTTACACTTGCAGCTCCTTGTCTTTCTATCATCTCTCACTATCTGACCCTCTTAACCATGATAGAGAAGTTGAAAAGAAAATTGAAGAGCAAGATGAAGCAAAAAAAAGTGTGACTTGCGAAACAAAAAGGGAGAAGAAGAAGATGAGAAGAGTAGAAAATAGCTCAGAACTCAGAAGGTGAAATGATGAAGAAAAAGTAGAAATAATGAAAGGAGTAGCATTTGAGCAGCTAATAGTGTTGTCACCAGTCACATGGGTGGGTTGGGAAATGGGAAAAACTGAAAAAGAAGTCAGTAGGAAGCAGCACTAGTCACGTGGGTGGGTTGGAAAATGGGAAAAACTGAAAAAATAGTCAAGGAAGCTTCTTGGAAGCTCACTTGTGTACAATTACACAAAATATAAGTTTTATTTTATTTTTTTTTAAACCATAAATAAATGTTTTTTTAAAATAATAATCCTACTTCTTTTAATAGAAAACTATATTAAATTTATTATTTTATAGAATAGTAATAATAATATATAAATATATATTTTAGCAGTAATTCTGAAACAGTACCCGAAATTGACCGATACCGAGATATTCCATTCCAATGAACAAACCGAAACGGTATTCATAACAATGTTATGAACAGTATTTTTGGTTTAGTGACTTGCCTTTTTCCTTCTTTTTTTTTTCCTTCAAGTTCACCAACTTGGTTTGAGCTTGTTTTTTTTTTAAAAGGATATTTATATGTTTACTTTTTACTTGTAATATAAGCTTACATTGTATACACACAAAAAGTAGCAACTACTATATACATTTGTAAAAAGAAATTGTACGAATTTTGCAAATGTGTACAACATTTACCAATTTTCATGTGTTTATAATATAAATTTACATTGTAAGTGCAATGTATATTTCTATATATATATATATATATTATAAAAAGAGTAAATGGGAAAAATTATAGTAATTTCACTACAGTAGTTTTGGTTTGTTTAACTTTCACTGTTTTGCTGGCATTTATTTTATTTTATTTTATTTTTGTGAATGCATAAAATTGTAGTATATTTGCTATATTATTTTTGGTTTGTCTACAATAATTTTCACAACACTTTCATAACAAATCAAATATGGCCTTTATAACCTTCATTAATGGAGGATAATGGTTAGCTGACCGTTTTCCGGTTACCACATATTTAGAGCATGTATTAATTGTCATCATTCATCATCTATTCAATATGGATGACTGTTACTTACATATCCGTCTTGCTAGCAGTACAAGGTTGTCTATTAAGGTGGATGACCTTATCAAAATTTTCGTACCCATCAGGAGGAATTTCCTCTAATCTATTAACTACATGGCAACTCAAGTGAATATCTATGTGTACTTTTAGCTATATGTGTGAATGATTTTATAAATTGCCACATAATGTAATATGGGTGCCTCCTCCAAATAAGCCCAGGAAAACCAAACCAGTAAAAGACCTAGGAAGGATTTAACTTAGCTTTCCTCAAGGTAAACCGAATCCACTATGAAAGAATTGAAGTTTACACAATAGTGACTTAGACCACTAACATCCTATTGCTACCTCAAGTAGGAAACTTACTACCATGACCATATGACAGTTTTAAGTCCACGAACTACTTCTTTCTTGGATTCCCAGCAAGCACAAGCACTCTCGCTTGTATATCTTTAAGCTCTAGAATTTGCTACTGAATTGATTACCAAGCTCTCGATATCAATCTTGAGATTGGAAACCCTAAATGTATGTGAAGGCAAACACCTCTAGATTTCACAAAAGTTTCACACACACAGCATAAAGAGCAACCTTAGAGAGTTTTTGGGTACAAAACCTTAGATCTACAAAAGAGGCACAAGATGCACTCTAATCTCTCTAAAAACTAATAAAAACGTCCTTAGGGTTTCCTTTATATATAGGAGTGTTTTACTTGAAACCCAATACGTTTAAGTAGAGTTTGGGTTGAATTGGAATTTTGCAGAAAAATAAATCTGCACGTGGTTCAATCGATCGAGTCTAATTTTCGATCGATCGAATCTTGCAGATTTAGTCTAGTAAATTCTGCAATCACTCAATTCCAATTTTACAAATAAACATACTTTGAACAAGCCTAAACCTAAACTCTATGTTTTGATCATGGTTTGCTAATATAATACAAATTGAAGTTTTAATACATTAGTTCTTAAAGTCTTAGAACCTAACACTTTTGAAAAACTGTCACTATTTGCCTTTAAAAATTGAAAGCACGCGCTTTTTGTGGGTAAGCTTCTCGCGAAGTTACTCGCAAAAATGCCATTGAAGCATATAAACTGTTTCGCAGGTAGCTGTTTCTCGCGAGATAGTCGTGAAAGTCTTTGTATGAATTTTAGTGTTTTCTTATTTTTGCCATCCTCATTTTCGTGGGAATACCTAACTTGCGACTTACTTGCGAAAATGCCTCTAAAAGAGTTTTTCGATAAAAACAAGAAATTGACATTTTGAACAAAAACTGTAAACATACAAAAGTATAAAAACACTTTCAAAAACATATAAAATACTCAAAATCTTTTTGGGTTTGATTAACAAGCAATTGAGTATACACATCACATTTGAACATGTACAATCATACAAATGGAATAAGCATCCATTGAACATTAGACTAGTGTGTTGTGTGTGTGGATCAAGTACGAACTAGTCTATACTCTAGTATGAAGCTTCAATGATCAATTCAATCAAGTGATACACATAACTAGTACAAAGTCAAGTGACCTATCTCACTTGAAGAAATGAACATATATGACCCCTCACCAATGTGATTACAATAGATTGAAAGCTTTTCATTTAGCTTCCATTTTTCACACTTTTGATCAAATACAACTTAGATTTTGAGAAGCGATGCCATAAACATTTTGATATAACTTTGACAAACATGAGCCTTTGGCTTTGGCACCATATATTTTAATACAAATCGCTTTCTCTTTTTCCTAGTCAAATATTAGTTTGTGCGATGGCTTTTTCAGCTCAATATCTTTTTTCAAGATAGACATTTGTAGAGCTCTTAAAAAAGATAAAAAAATGTATGATGAGATATATAGACACAAGTCTACTCATGTATCAAGATCAAGCAAGACTATTGACCAATCATTCATGACAAGCTTGAAGATCTATTTACAACAATCAAAATGTAAATTTCTAGATGTCGCTCACACTTATAAAATGTGCATACATAACAAGTTGCTCATAAATGCACTATGCCATTAGTACGGAGGTACTAGGCCAAACTCTCATGTGATATACACAATACAAGCGATCAAACTTTTTGAGATTTTTAACTTTTTATGGATTTTTGAATTTTTTAACGCACTCAAAAATAGAATAAGCAAAGTAAGATCAACAAAAACAACGAGCAAAATCATGAAAAAGAAACATGTTATAAACCAGAAGCAATGAAACAAGACGATTGCATATGTCATGATGCATGAAACTATAACCCTAATACGTTAAAAGTATTAATGCATGGGTATAGAATGATTATGCATGAGTACCTTTCTTTACCCACACTGTATGAGTGTTTAGGGTGAGATCCTTAGATGAAAGGGTACGACTGACATAACTCTCAAACCTCGGGGTGAAGCTAGTAAGGCATAAATGTTCTTTAACATCTCCATAACATCTCCAATGAGTTGTCCCTCATTTTCTCCTTTAACTTGTGTTCCATTTGGCATTCTTCTTGCATTGTCTTGGCCATGCATAGAATTAGCCCTCTTAAGTGCATGAAACTTGAAGCAATTTGGCCTTGTGTGCCTTCGCACGCCACAATGATGACAAAAATGTTTCACTTAAGGTCCCCTTTGACTTTTGAGTAATGACTTCCCTTTATCCTTTGGTTTTACACCAATGGTTCTATTTGCAACAACAGGGATCTCAATCTTAGGTTTCACCTCTTTAAGTTTCTTTACATTTTTGGCCGACACAAGCCTCCCTTCCTTCTTGCATTCGTTGCTTGAGCTTTCTTCACCGGTATAGCCTAGACCGGTCTTGTCATGTGAAGATTTTTGAGAAGATAGCACGTTGTCAAGTTTCTTGGTGGAAATGCACTCTACTTTGACGTTTGCTTGAATAATTTCAAGTTAAAGAAACTTGATTTTTGAATAGGCTTCCACCAATTCTCCCTTAAGTCCTTAACTTCACATTTTGTCTCCTTAAGTTGCACAAGTGTGCACCTATACTTTTCTTCAATTTTATTCATCTTCTTAACAACATTGTTTGCAACCTTGGCATATTTTCCACAATCTTCTAGCAATGCATCATACACTTCTTGAAGGTTCTTCTCACCTTCATTGAGGCACACATCCTCATCTTCCTCATCTTCAACTTCCCCACCTTCGGAATGTACACCAAGCTCATTAGCCAAGTTGCTCAAATCATCCCTAGAGTCAACCATGGTAATTGCCATGAAAGCTGAATAGTTTCCCTAACTATCACACTCTCCTTCTGCATCAAAATTTGAGATTTCAGAATCGTTAAGGGTAGTGGCAAACACTTTACCCTTTCCTCTCAAATAGTTTGGACATTCTTTCTTGAGATGTCCATGACCGTTACATTCATAGCACACTATTCCTTGAGTGGATGGAGAATCCTTCTCGTCTTTCTTCTTGAACTCCTTCTTATCACCTTTTGAGGATGAAAATTTTCCTTAGCCAAAAGACTTCCCATCGTTCATCATCTTGAGAAATTTCCAGAAGTTCTTTGCAAGAAATGCCACCTCCTTCTCCACATCATCTTCTTCAGAGGAATCATTTGTTCTCTCATTTATAGTTTTGAGAGCAAGTGATTTATTGGACTTGTGAGAAGGCAGTCCGAGCTCATAGGTTTGGAGAGATCTAATGAGTTCTTGAATCTTTATCTCATCCAAATCTTTACTCCCCTTAATGGCTGTGACCTTAGCCTGGAAGCTTTCAGGTAAAGCTCTCAAAATCTTCCTTACCATCTTAGCATCTTCAATCTTCTCCCCAAGATTGAGCTTGGTAGTCACTATCTCGTTGAGTCTTCCATAGAAGGAATCAAACGACTCATCGTCACTCATCTTTACTTCTTCAAATCGAGTAGTGAGCATTAGAAGCTTAGTGTCTTTGACCTTCTTGGTACCTTCGTAGGTCGTCTCAAGAATGATCCATGCCTCCTTGGCGGTATTCACATGCAAAATCCTATGGAACTCATCAATAGAAACAACATAGAAAATAGCGTTAATCGCTTTGCTATTGGCATTTGCCAAAGCAAGCAGCCTTATCCCATTCAGATTTGGCGGTAGTGGGTCTAACATACCCATTCTCAACGGAATTCCATACCGTTTCATCAATAGCACAAAGAAAAGCACAAATACGTACTTTCCAAAAAGCATAATTACTTCCATCAAAGAATGGAGGAGCATTAAGAGATTGAGATCGATCCATCTCACTTGGGGTCTAGGATCACACTAGGATAATGAAATCCGATAAGTATAAAACACAAGAGCTTGTTTAGACTCCTAAATTAAAATTACGGCTAGATTGCTTTTACTCTAACTTAGACTAAGTGCGGAATAAGAATAAATGAGCGCAAACAACCGATAACACTACCCTAAGCCATATTCATCCATTATCAACAATATAAAGTAAAGCTTAAGAGTAGGGAAGAGAGATGCAAACATAAGATAACATCGAGACGTGTTATTGAAGAGGAAATCGAAGAACTCGGCAAAAAATCTCTCCGCCGCCCTCCAAGTGGTAATCGATCCACTAGAGAATAAAGTTGGAGTACATGAATAACAAAAGACCCTCCAAGCCTAGTTTACCCAATGTACTTGAGCCCTCCAAGTTTCTGCTACCAACTGGCTTCTCAGAACCTTGTCTTCTCTAGCTTTCCTGGATCTTGCAATACGCCCGATTGCATCTGCCAATGATTGGCTCCTTCCAATACTTCCCAGCAGCACGAAAAGCTCACTTGACATTCAGATTGGGTATGGTAAGTGTTTGAGCTATCAACATCTCAAGGATTTAGAGTATAACAATCTCTAACTCTCAAGTGTGTATTCTAAGGTTTTCTCTCTTAAAAGCACTCCTTACAATATGTGGGTAATGAGGGTATATATAGTGTGGGTAAAGAATTGGTAAAACAAACATGACAAATTAGCTAAACAAAATGTTTCACGAGTATTTCGAGGGAAGCCCTTCCTCGTGAGAGACTTCGCGAAAACTCCAGGCTGCCATGACTCTTCACATTCCAGTTATGTGCTCTACACGTAGCTACTTTGCGGGTTAGCTTTTCACGAGCTTCTCAGAAAATTCACTTGTTCTTCGTTTTAAGCTTGAGTCTTCACACTCTCTCACACTTAGTCCTTACAATTAAAAACCCCACATAAATACAAGGAAAAATTCGCATTCCAGTCACGTGCTTTACACGTGGCTACTTCGCGAGTTAGCCTTTCACGAGCTTTTTGCGAAATTCACTTTTTCTTCGTTTTAAGCTTGAGTTTTCACAGTCTCTCACACTTAGCCCTTACAATTAAAAACCCCACATAAATACAAGAAAAAAAAATGATTGAATAAAATTACAATCAAATTTGGTACGGAATAAAAGCCAACACAAAATAGTTGTAAATTACAACTATATAATACTTATATATAGCTATTAGACACGAGCCAATGTTCACTTCGCAATATTAGTCTTGATTACTGTTGAAATTATTTACCAATCAACCAAATGATATAAAAAATATAAAAGATAAAAATTTGCTTAATTAGGGTCTATTTGGGATCCGTTTATTTTGCTGAAACTAAATTTTTTTTGCTGAAAGTACTATAGATAAAGGTAAAAGTTAGTTGAAATAGTACAATGAGACTCATGAATAGTACAAAAAAGTGCAGTGGGGTCCATGAATAGTAGCAAAAATAAGCTAAATAGTAAAATAAGCTGGCAAAAAATAAGCTATCCAAGCGGACACTTAGTACCCGTTTGGGTACAACTGAAATAGACCTACGTCTGTGTTTCAGCATTTTCCCTCTTTTTTTTTTTTTTTTGAGAACATGCACTGGTGCGTTTTTGTCTTTTCCAGTGGGTCCCTGCACTGTTCACGGGACCCACAAACCTCTTTTTTTTACCAAAACTTTAATTAAAAATGGGTCTCATGGCACTAATCACACATTTAAAAATTATTTTGTTACAGTATTTTTAGTTTTCAGCAAAATAAGCGATATCCAAACACATTCTTAGTATGCAAATATTTCTACACATACGCTATGTTAAGAATATAAAGTGAGAGAGAGAAAGACTGAATAGTCTGTATATTCTGTGTAAATAATAATGTACAATAAAGAGCCTTATATAGGTTAAGTATGAGTGTAGTACAAGTAATATGAGTAAACTACAAGTACATTGTAGTAGGCTAAGCCCAATGGGTTAATCTAGTCTAAGCTATACATTAACATCCCCCCTCAAACTCGAGGTGGCAAGGAGGAAGCCAAATGGAGTTTGGATATAAGATCTTAAAGATGACCATGCAGGTGACTCTTGGTGAAGATATCAGTAGGTTGGTCAACAAAGGAGATGGAGAACAACTTGAGATTGCCTTTCTTAAGATGTTGGCGAGTGATGTGGCAGTTAATCTCAATGTGCTTGGTGCGTTTATGGAAGACATCATTATGAGCATTGTAGATAGCACTACGATTGTTACAATAAAGAGGAGTGGCAGTGGGATATGGAGCATCCATGTCAGCCAAGAGCCAGCAAAGCCAGACAAGCTCGCATGTGGTGTCGGCAAGGGTACGATACTTAGCCTCAGTACTGGAACAGGAAACAACATCCTGCTTCTTGCTACGCCATGAGACAAGGGAAGTACCCAACAGGAAACAGAAACCTGTGATAGATCATTGATCAGTTGGATCACTTGCCTAGTCTGCATTTGAATAAGCATGAAGCTTGAGAGAAGATCGAGAGGAGTAGTGTGGACCATGATAAAGTGTGCCCTTGACATATCGGAGAATCCGAAGAACGGCAGCATAGTGGACAGAACGAGGGGCATCCATGAACTTACTAACCATACCCATAGCATGTGAAATATCCGGACGAGTAACAGTGAGATAGATCAAACTACCATCCAATTGACGATAGTGAGTAGCATCGGAAATAGGTTCACCATCCAAGGGTGTGAGCTTTGCATTGTATTCCAAGGGAGTAGAAACAATCTTGTTGTCGGTGATACCGGCTTTGGAGAGAAGATCAAAAGCATATTTTGCCTGGGAAAGATAGTATCCATCAAAGGATGAGGTAACCTCAAGCCCAAGAAAGTAGCTGAGAGTGCCCAGATCTTTCATCTCAAAATGCTGACTAAGGAAGTGCTGAAGAGAGCGGATACCTGCAGAATCATCTCCAGTAATAATCATATCATCAACATAAAGAAGAATAAGAGTGATACCAGCAGAGGATCTTCAGACAAAGAGTGCAGTGTCATGAGGACTCGAAGTGAAACCCTACTGAGTAACAACTGAGCTAAACTTTTCAAACCAAGCTCGAGGAGCCTGCTTGAGGCCTTAAAGAGCACGACGAAGGCGACAAACTTGACGGCCTAAGTGTGGATAGCTAGGGGGTGGTTGCATGTACACTTCTTCTTGGAGGTCACCATTGAGAAAAGCATTCTTTACATCCATTTGATAAAGAGGCCAACGGCGAACAGCAGCCACAACAATGAGACATCTGTTGAATGATACAAGGCTCGCCTAGCTGCCAAGGGCTTTACTCAGGAGTATGGCATTGACTATAAGGAAACATTTGCTCCTGTTGCTCGCATACCATGTCAAGAATATAAAGTGAGAGATAGAAAGACTGAATAGTCTATATATTCTGTGTAAATAATAATGTACAATAGAGAGTTTTATATAGGCTAAGTATGAGTGTAGTACAAGTAATATGAGTAAACTACAAGTATAGTATACTAGGCTAATCCCAATGGGCTAATCTAGTCTAAGCTATACACTAACACGCTGAATAAATATTTGTGCACAAAATCTGCAAATATATTATTTGGTAAAAGAAAAAAAAATTGTAAAAGTATTTCATGGTTTGCTTTTCTAACTGGCAAGATATGAGAGTGCTTAATAGTTAATACATATAACTTATCAAAAAAAAAAAAAAAATAGTAATACATATAAAATTTTGCAAGGTCAATTAGAATGAAGGATTCATGAAGCTAAATTATGAATAAAATTATAAAAACCTTCAATTTAATCGGGATGAAATATATGTTATTAGTCATGAATTCCTTGCCTTGATCATGAGTAGGGGTGGCAAATGGGTGGGTTGGGTCATAAATGGGTTGGATCATAAATGGGTTGGGTGTGTAATTACCTATTTATCCAAAAACTTAAAATGACCAAAATACCCCCAAAACCTAAAAAATGACCAAAATACCTTCAAAATCCAAAAAAATGACTAAAATACCATCAACACCTAAAAATGACCAAAATACCCCTGAAACCCAAAAAATGACCAAAGTACCCCCAAAACCCAAAAAATGACCAAAATACTCCCAAAACTCAAAAAATGACCAAAATACCCCCGAAACCTAAAAATTATCAAAATACCCCTAAAACCCATAAAATTACCAAAATACCCCCGAAACCAAAAAATGACCAAAAATACCCTCGAAACCCAAAAAATGGCCAAAATATCCCCGAAACCCAAAAAATGATCAAAACATCCCCCGAAACTTAAAAATTACCAAAATACCCTCGAAATCCAAAAAATTACCAAAATACTCCCAAAACCTAAAAATGACCAAAATACCCCCAAAACCTCAAAAAAAAAAAAAAAAAAAAAAACCAAAATACCCCCGAAACTCCAAAAATACCCAAACCCTTGAAACCCAAAAAATGACCAAAATACCCTCGAAACCTAAAAATGACCAAAATACCACCGAAACTTAAAAAATTACCGAAATACCCCTAAACCTAAAAATTACCAAAATACTTCTGAACCCTAGAAATTTACCGAAATAACCCTAAAACTAAAAGATGACTAAAATGCCCTCGTAACCTAAAAAATGGCTAAAATACCCATAGAATCTAAAAGATGATCAGAATAACCCCAAAACCTAAAAAATTACCGAAATTCCCTCGAAACCTAGAAAGTGAATGAAAGACTCTTAGAACCTTTAATTTGTCAAAAATATCCTCGAAACATCCAAAATACCCTGAAACCTCTATTTCGGTAATTTTAGATGTTTCAGGTATATTTTGGTCATCTTACATGTTTAGGGGCATTTTGGTCATAATTTAGGTTTTAGGGTTTTTATTGATCATTTTTTTAGGTTTTGGGGTTATTTTGGTCTTTTTTTTAGGTTTTTGGGGGTATTTCGATCATTTTTTAGGTTTCAGGGTATTATGGTAATTTTTTTAGGTTTCAGGGGTATTTCAGTTATTTTTTAGGTTTTAGAGGTATTTCCGTCATTTTTTAGGCTTATGGAGTATTTAATTCGGTAATTTTTTAGGTTTAGGGAGTATTTTGGTAATTTTTTAGGTTTAGGGTGTATTTTGGTAATTGTTAGTGTGGGGCCAGAGAATTCGTGGTCCAGGCCCATTCTACATTAGGGTCTAAGGCCTAAGTCGAGGAGAGCTATTACCGAGGACGCATAATGAAAGCCCAAGAAAGGCACAAGCACATGGCCGAGGATGATCTTATGCTCAGTACCTCACAAAACGCCTGAAGAAAAGGGCAGACTCAGTACGGGGGCAGGGCAAGGGAAAAAGCTGCCAATATCGTAATACAGAATCTTGCATCTGACAAGCCCATGCCCCAAACCATGCCATTTAACTTTTCCAGCGACCCCCAACCACTCTAAGTATGGGTTGACAGGACAGATTTGCACCCCGGAAAGTAAAACTTACACGTGGGCACTAAAAAGGGAAATGAACACTAGTATAAAAGGGAGAGAAAGCGAAGGAGAAGGGGATCCCCCACCCCCCCCCCCCCCCCCGAAGCAGGAGGAAAAACCCCGTAAAAGGGAGAAAAGGAAGGATGCAATGCACCTCGGACTCTGTCCAAGGACTCAAATCCTGTAACCCACACTAATGGAAGGCTTAGCTAGTCAAGCCAAATCCAACCATAGATAAGCTTCCATAGAAACCCCGATCAAACCGCTAACCTGTGACTAAGGTCCTGCCTTTCAAGCCCACTCTCTACAAATCATATTGTTAGAGCCCTTTACTTACGAGCCTAACGTCATTCTTGGGCCGTTAAATAATCGTGGCTTTACAATTGACGCCGTCTGTGGGAAAGGCATGCGCGTTGGCACAGGTGGCGGTGGAGTTGAGCCTCTGTCAAGCAAAGGTCTGCGAAGGGTCCTCCATTTTCAGCGACATGCTGTTGTTACTCCGACATAAATTTCCGCTAGGGGCTACGCCTCGTAGTGCCAATGGCACGGGCAACTCTAGGGGCTTCTAACATCAAGCTAACTCCCCACACATTTGTCGAGGGGTTAACCTTCGAAAAATAAATAAATAAATGAACGAATACAAGTTTTGGACAGAACCAAGGCCTTGTATGGTCCTCGGACTCAAGCCTCTAGGGAAACCAACTACTTAGAAGAAAAAACTACAAGTTTTGGACAGAACCAAGGCCTTGTATGGTCCTCGGACTCAAGCCTCTGGGGAAACCAACTACTTAGAAGAAAAACTACAAGTTTTGGACAGAACCAAGGCCTTGTATGGTCCTCGGACTCAAGCCTCTGGGGAAACCAACTACTTAGAAGAAAAACTACAAGTTTTGGACAGAACCAAGGCCTTGTATGGTCCTCGGACTCAAGCCTCTGTGGAAACCAATTACTTAGAAGAAAACTACAAGTCTTGGATAGAACCAAGGCCTTGTATGGTCCTCGGACTCAAGCCTCTGTGGAAACCAACTACTTAGAAGAAAACTACAAGTTTTGGACAGAACTAAGGCCTTGTATGGTCCTCGGACTCAAGCCTCTGGGGAAACCAACTACTTAGAAGAAAAACTAGAAGTTTTGGACAGAACCAAGGCCTTGTATGGTCCTCGGACTCAAGCCTCTGTGGAAACCAACTACTTCGAAAAAAAATTACAAGTTTTGGACAGAACCAAGGCCTTGTATGGTCCTCGGACTCAAGCCTCTGGGGAAACCAACCACTTAGAAGAAAACTACGAGTTTTGGACAGAACCAAGGCCTTGTATGGTCCTCGGACTCAAGCCTCTGGGGAAACCACCTATTTAAGAGGAAAAATACAGGGTTTGGACACAACCTGGACGTTAAATGGCACTTAGAATCTACCCCGGAGAGGAGTTACCCATTGATAGTAGGTTTAATCCCTAGACTGAACGGGACCCCCATTCTACCCTCGGATCCTCAATACCAAGGGAACTGATGCGACTGTTATAGGGTCAGGTGTTATCAAAAAATACGGCCAATGCCCCTCACTGCTCGGCAACCCTCTCGGATGGTTTATTTAGAGTTTATCATTCTCGGACGATCGCCTTGCATGCATTGCGGAGCACTCAGCTGTTATCTCGGTTAGTTTCATGAATTTAATCTACTAGGAGTTAGCATTATTATACTTGATAATGTCGATAAGTTCGAATTAGTAGGATTCTGTTTCAAGGTTTCCTGCTCTAAGTATCATTAAAGAAAAATACACATATAGTATCCCATTCACAAAGTAGTGGTCGCAGAAAAGAAAAGTATTAAAAAGGAAACAGATCCATTTCTTATTAAGACAAAGAAACAGTACAGCGTACAATGAAAGAGCCGAAATAAGCTCATACTGAAACTAACTACATAAGCAGAAAGAAAAGGTACAGGGAAATGAGACAAAAACAGAGGAAGAGGCGTAGGAAAGAGAGATGTAGCAGTTCCAGCACGTTGTCTACGGAAACCATTCCTCAATACTTTTACATGCCCATAACTCGGCAACATGGGGCTAGCTCCGTTGAAGAAAAGGTGCAGAGAGCCCAATTCGGGGCCAGCACCGTTGGAGAAAAGGTGCAGGGAGCCCAACTTGGGGCTAGCACCTTGAAGAAAAGGTGCAGGGAGCCGGAAGTTGATGAGCCTCCTTGTTAGCCACGCTTGCGATAGAGCAGACGGCGCTGATGGCGGAAAATCTTGCTTCTGGCGCACCAAGAATCTGATGCGACCAGTACCTGCTTCGGATTTTGACTGAAAGAGGCAGAAATACCATTTCCCCCCTTGTCAAAATGGAGGATTATCTTGAATCTATGTCTCCCCTATCCAGACCACACCACCTTGAGTCTCGGAAGGACCCGGCGCCTCTATGGCGGGTATAGTTCCTTTACCCCTGCCCGCGTCTCAAACATACTGCACTAAGGGTGGATAACACTGGATATGGAGACTGTGATTATAGCTGAAGGGTTATGATTTTGAAGAGAGTCGAAGTGTTTATATATATAAGGAGAATAACCTCCTACCCAACTTACTTAAAAGGTAAAGTGGTGGCAATTAATTTGTGCGGCTTTCCAAGGAATGCTACGGACAAGGCAGAGTTGGCTCAATTTCCAACACCATCCGCAACCGTAAGATTTGAAGATTCTCGTGAAGGCGCGCCTCGGGTACCGAAACGTCAAAAGACTCTGCGTGAATGAAAAATAAAGGGACGCCTCTTAATTTGGCAAATCTCCTACGCAAATGGAGAAACGCAAACATCATCAAAACACAGAATTTGAGTGAGTCATGATGTGGGCCCAACATCACCAAAACCCTCCTCCTCAACTAAGAGTCGGGCAGCAGGATTTTGAGGGGCTATTGTGGGGCCAGAGAATTCGTGGCCCGAGAATTCGTGGCCCAGGCCCATTCTACATTAGGGCCCAAGGCCTAAGCCGAGGAGAGCTATTGCCGAGGACGCATAATGAAAGCCCAAGGAAGGCACAAGGACATGGCCGAGGACGATCTTATGCTCAGTGCCTCACAAAACGCCTGAAGAAAAGGGCAGACTCAGTACGAGGGCAGGGCAAGGGAAAAAGCTGCCAATATCGTAATACAGAATCCTGCATCTGACAAGCCCATGCCCCAAACCATGCCATTTAACTTTTCCAGCGACTCCCAACCACTCTAAGTATGGGTTGACAGGACAGATCTGCACCCTGGAAAGCAAAACTTACACTTGGACAGTAAAAAGGGAAATGAACACTAGTATAAAAGGGAGAGAAAGCGAAGGAGAAGGGGATCCCCCCCCCCCAGCAGGAGGAAAAACCCCGCAAAAGGGAGAAAAGGAAGGATGCAATGCTCCTCAGACTCTGTCCGAGGACTCAAATCCTGTAACCCACACTAATGGACGTCTTAGCTAGTCAAGCCAAATCCAACCATAGATAAGCTTCCATAGAAATCCCGATCAAACCGCTAACCTGTGACTAAGGTACTGCCTTTCAAGCCCACTCTCTACAAATCATATTGTTAGGGCCCTTTACTTACGAGCTCAACGTCATTCTTGGGCCGTTAAATAATCGTGGCCTTACAGTTAGGTTTTGGGGGTATCTCGGTCATTTTTATTAGGTTTTTGGGGTATTTTGGTCATTGTTTTAGGTTTTGGGGTTATTTTAGTCATTTTTAGGTCTTGGGGTATTTTAATCATTTTACAGGTTTTAGACGTATTTTGGTCATTTTTTAGGTTTCGGGGGTATTTTTGGTAATTTTAAGGTTTCAGAGGTATTTTGGTCATTTTTAAGGTTTAGGGGGTATTTTGATCATTTTTTAGGTTTAGGAAGCATTTTGGTCATTTTTTGGGTTTTTGGGGTATTTTGGTAATTTTTGGGTTTTGGGGATATTTTGGACATTTTAGAGGTTTTGAGGGTATTTTTCTCATTTTGTGGGTTTTGGGGGTATTTTGGTCATTTTTTGGGTTTTGGAGGGTATTTTGGTCATTTTTTGGATTTTGAGGGTATTTTGGTCATTTTTAGGTTTTGGGGGTATTTTGGTCATTTTTTGGGTTTTGGTGGGTATTTTGTCATTTGTTGGGTTTTGGGGGGGTATTTTGGTCATTTTAGAGATTTTGGAGGTATTTTGGTCATTTTGTGGGTTTTGGGGGGGGCATTTTGGTCATTTTTTGGGTTTTGAGGGTATTTTTGTCATTTTTTTGGGTTTTGGAGGTATTTTGGTTATTTTTAGGTTTCAGGGGTATTTTGGTTATTTTTTGGGTTTTGGGGATATTTTGGACATTTGAGAGGTTTTGGGGGGTATTTTGCTCATTTTAGAGATTTTGGAGGTATTTTGGTCATTTTTAGGTTTCAGGGGTATTTTGGTCATTTTTTGGGTTTTGGTGGTATTTTGGTCATTTCTAGGTTTCAGGGGTATTTTGGTAATATTTTGGGTTTCAGAGGTATTTTGGTCATTTTTTGGATTTTGGGGGTATTTTGGTAATTTTTAGGTTTCGGGGGGTATTTTGGTCATTTGTTGGGTTTTGGGGGTATTTTGGTCATTTTTTGGGTTTCAGGGGGTATTTTGGTCATTTTTGGGTTTCAGGGGGGTATTTTGGTCATTTTTTGGATTTTGGGGGTATTTTGGTAATTTTTAGGTTTTGTGGGGTATTTTGGTCATTTTTTAGGTTTCGGGGGTATTTTGGTCATTTTTTTGGTTTTGGGGGTATTTTGGTCATTTTATTGGTTTTAGTAGTATTTTGGTCATTTTTTAAGTTTCAGGGGTATTTTAGTCATTTTCTAGAAATTTAGATTTTATGTTGTTTATTTTAATTTTAGATGGGTTTTGTGGGTATTAGTGGGTTTATCCATTTAGACCCATCTAATTAAATAACCAAATGGGTCTTTACCCATTTAACCCAAATATTCAAATGGGTTGGGTTAAGACTTATCTAAATAAGGTGGGTAATGAGTGGGTTCATGGATATGGATAAAAATTGCCACCCCTAATCATGAGTATAGCAGTAGGCATGAAACATGAAGGTAGAGAGATCAAGACTGTCAAAAATTGGAAGATAGAAGATGCTATAGTGAACAGTGTGAGTCAAGCCTTACCATCACTTCCAAAGTCTCCGTCGCCAACGTTCACGTGGAAGTCCTTCTTGTGGTCAAGCATATGGATGAGCATTTGCAATCTCCACAATGTGTATGAGGATTATAGATGTGTCGCATTAGATAAGTGGCAAGGACATACATTTTATGATGAGAAATACAAGCTATAATTGTAAAGATGAACAGATATACCTTACCGAATTACATGATTTTTTTACAGCTTATTTTAGTACACAACATTTTCTTTCATATAAGTTCTTCAAGCAATTTGATACTAAACTTAGCAATAAGCACTTCATTATTGAGTTTCAATATCTCCAACCATATAATTTTCTTGGTTCTTCAACTGCCATAGTGAAACCACATGTAAGGGCTTGGCTACTGGTTTCTTACGAGAAAGAAATTCTTGGGACACCCAATTCATTGTTGGCCGAGACTTTGGTTTGGTGCATAAGCATGCAAATGCTATAGTTGCAACAAAGAAAATATCCCGTGCAACTATTCGATTTGGAGGTGGCAAGCGTTGGTCTAATATTTCATTTAACATCATATTTCGAGAAGATGACGATGATGATGATAATGTAGTCAAGAGTTCTCCTGGATGTATTCCCATTAATATTTCTAATGCCACCACACCAAAACTATAGACATCACATTTTTCAGTAAACACCATAGTATACGCCAATTCTGCATAGGAAGAAAAAAGAGAAAAGAATGCTATTAAAAATGTAATATCTTCGTTCTTTATATTTTTTTTTAAGTTTTCTTCATGGAAAGGTTGGTCAAAACTTGTCATTGCACAAAAATTACATGGTGGAAGTGATTGCTTGATACCGTGCATGATTCAGTTCTTTTAACAAAAAATAAGGTAACCAAACTAGCATGATTATTTGGAATGCCTCACATAGCTAACCTTTTAAAATAATATGTTGGAAAATAGGAGAGATATAAGATATAGTATGAAAAAACAATTCACCTGGAGCAATATAGCCATAAGTCCCAGCAACTAAAGTTTGATTGGAGGAGTTAGGATCAAGAAGTCTAGCTATACCAAAATCAGAGACAAATGCCTGCTCCAACTTAGAGTTCAATAAAATGTTATTGCTGCTTATATCTCGATGAACAATTATTGGGTTACAATCATGATGCATGTATGATATGGCATGTGCTATGTCTTTGATGATGTTCACCCTCTTTGTCCAATCCAATTCCACAGCTTCAACATCATTATTTAGCACACAAAATAAGCTTCCCCTTTCCATGTATTCATAGATCAAAACCATGCATCGCTTATGCAAACAGTAGCCATGAAGTTTCACAATGTTCCGATGTCGAATTTCTGTCATCATTTTAACCTCGTTCCTGAAACTCTTGTCAACAGTTGGGTCCTCAGCCTCTAAGTGATTAAGTTTTTTCAAGGCAACCACTTTGCCGCTAGGCAATTGTGCTTTGTAAACACTACCATAACCACCAGTTCCAATACAATATCTAATGTCAAAGTCCTCTGTGGCTTCAATGATGTCTTCAAATGCAATATTGCCATCATAATTCCATATTGAGAACAAGTTCCCATTTTTTGTTCCTTTTAACTCAGCGTGTTTTTTCATTGGAAGTACAAGATTCTTGACCCGACATTGAGAGTGGAGAAAATACCCAAAAAGCTGTAAAAGGGTAAAAAATGAAAAAGAAATAAAGAAAACAATGAGGGGAACCAATTTTTTTTTTTTGAAGTTTGGGTGTTCATCTTTCTCCCTACCATCTTCCATGCCAGACACAATATTTTCAAGAGCAAGAGGTGGAGTCGAAGGCGAAATTAAAGATGGAGATGGGCATTGAGCAAAACCTTTGATGTCACTACACAAATCCTTGTTGCCGATAAATACTTCAAATCCGTAATTTTTGAAAATAATTGGGACTCGACCCTCCAATGAATTATATGACAGGTTAAATTCACGCATCCTAATTAAAGAAATAGGAACATTGCCTGTGAGGTTATTGTAGCTGAGATCAATCTTAATTGGGGCATAAAGGTCCTTGACCCAAGAGGGAACACTTCCATTTAAATAGTTATGGCTTAAAGACAAGAATTTTATCAAAAAGCAACTAGCTAGTTCTGTGGGGATGGGACCACTGATCATATTCCAATTAAGGTTCAAAGTTTCCAACTTTGTTAAATGACCTATTGTCAAAGGGATTTGGCCAACAAGGTTGTTGTTATTGAGGTACAAATTTAACAGATTCTTTAGCAGTCCAATTTCTGACACTATAGAACCGTTAATTTCATTGAAGGACAAATTCAGATTGGAAAGATTGGTTAAAAGGCCAAGAGTTGAAGGGATCGGTCCGGTGAATTTGTTATGACTCAGATTTAATTCAAGAAGATTCTTGAAATTTCCGAATTCTTTGGGGATGGAACCAGTAATTCCATTGAAAGAAATGTCAAATTTCACTAATTTGGTGAGGTTTGCAAGTGAAAGAGGCAACTGACCTGTAAGATAATTGTGGGATAGATTAAGGTGGGTGAGCTTTGAAAGGGAACCTATCTCAAATGGGATGCACCCCAGAATTTGATTATTACTAAGGCTAAGACGGACTAAATTTGGAAAGGAAGAGAATTTAAATTTCCTAAACTTATCTCCAAGATAGATATTACCAGCTATGTCAATCTCTGTGATGCTTCCACCAAAGTTGCATTTAATTCCTGGCCAGTCGCAATGACTTGTGGTAAAGTTGGAAGAGCCACTCCACCACCCACTCTCCATCAGAGCTTGCACTTCTTGTTTTAGCGAGGAAGATTTAGATGTTGCCACAGAACCAGCTGCAATAACTATATTTGGGACATTCATGAAGATATAAAGAACTACTATCAGAACGGAAATAGAGACAGAGGGAGCCATGTTGAAGTTTTTGGTTGATGAATGTAAGGGAGAATGGTCGATATATTGTTATATTTATGATTCAACACACTTAATAACTTAGACACAGCTAGAAAGTGAGTTGTGAGTAAATGAATTTTCTTTTGACTTTATAATGATACACACGTGAATGTGGAAATGTTGCCTTGTTGAACCCGATTGAAACGCAGAAAAGTTCCTTGCAATCAAAACGATGGCTTTCACATTTTGGATGTCTTGGAAATTTCTTCATTACCATATTTCATGATTTTTCAAAAATTTGTCTTTGGTTGACTATATCTAGCGGACTTTCTATGAAGCTTGCACTTCCAAATTCCAAGTCAGGAGTCGTTACCGTCCAAGTCAGGAGTCGTTACCAACAATCTTAATGTGAACACTTTATTAAAAGTTCCACATGAGGTCCACACGGTCCCTCGGCCTTTAAGTGCTCGTAGTCATGAATAAAAACAAATCCACTCTAAAAATGAATATTCCATCTTGCTTCTTCACTTCTCTTTCTTGACTTAACTTTCAAGTGTAAAAGCTCAAATGGTGCAAAACACTATTACCTGTTTAGACCCCCAATTTTAAACTAGTGGCTAAATTGGTTTTACTCTACTTAACTAAGTGCGTAATAAGAGTAAATAAAACGGTATAAACCGGAACTACTCTCTAGTGCATAAACATAAACAATAAACAATAAATGTAAAGCACAAAGAGTAAGGAAAGAGAAATGCAAACACAAGATAACATCAAGATGTGTTATTGAAGAGGAAACCGAAGTACTCAGTGAAAAATCTCTCTGTGGCCTTTCAAGCCGAAATGATCCACTAGTGAATAAAGTTGGAGTACAATGATATCAAAAAGACCCTCCAAGCGTAATTTACCCACTGTACTTGAACCTTCTGAGTTCCTGCTCCCAACAGATTTCACCGAGTCTTATCTTCACTAGTTATTCGAATCCCGCAATTAGCTCCAAATTGCATTTGCCAATCAATGGCTTCTTCCAATACTTCCCACATGCACCAAAACTTCTCTCAACACTCAGATTGAGTGAGGTAAGTGTTTAGGCTAAGAACCTCTTAAGGATTTGTAATTGGAGAGATAGGAGTAGAGGAAAACTAGAGGAATTATGTAGAAGATTGTGGGTTTACAATTTCTAACTCTCAAGTGTATTTCTAGGGTTTTCTTGCTGAAAATCTCCATATAATTTCGTGGGTAATGTAGGCTTATATAGTGTGGGTAAAGAAGTGAGGAAAGCACATTTAAAAAACAGCCAAACAGAGAGTTTCGTGGGTCATTCGCAACTTGGTCCAGTCGCAAAATGTCTCCTGGCACTTAACTATTCAGCTTCTAGCATGTGTTTCTCACGTGACATTTCGAGGGTTGTCCACTTGCGAGCCAGTCACGAGCTAGTCACGAACTTCACTGTTCGTCACAAATCTTCACCAAACTCTCACACTCAACCCTTACATTAAATCCCACAAACATGCAGAGAAAAGATTGACAGAAATACAATCAAATTTGACACAGAATTAAAGCTAACAAAACATAGTTGAAAATCACAATTTTACAAAGTATATCTAGATAGGCAAATGGTTGGATTTGCTTGAGTCCATTTTAGCATGGGTTGATTCAAGTTAGCCTCCATTTTAGCATTTTTATTGAGAAATGCTATCTACACAATATTTTCACAATAAATCCCAAATGGCAGGTTGTTACTGGTTGTTATTAGTGGGCAAAAAAGAAAATTCAATTGTAGGTTTAAATTAAAATCTATAACAACTTACCACCTATGATTTGTTAAGAAAATATTGTGGATGTAGCACTTCTCATAATTATTAGATATTACATGTTAAAGTTGGTTTCTACTATTTGTAACTCGTGATACTAATCAACAGTACTAGTAAATTAGAAAATTTGCTTCAAAGGGAACCAAGGCCACAATAACAATTATTTAGCAAATAATATTAGTAAGGACAAAACTTATGTACAGTGCCTTAGGTGTTGTGTCTTAGGTTCCCATCTTAAGATTTAGCCATGTGGCTACTTAATTAAAAAATACATTTCCATCTCATAAGAAAAAATCCACATGACAGAATCTTAAAAGGAGAACCTAAAGAACAACACCTAAGTATTGTACATAAGTTTTGCTCTAATAATAATAATAATAATCATATACTATGTATAATAGCAGAAGCCTTTTCCTACAATTAAGGCGGTTGTGACATGTAGGAAAAATGCCCACTTAAAACTTTGACACGTTGACAGTAAAAAAGTTACAAAAGCGATCGTTATATCATTTGAGTACTGAATTACAGTGTCACTCATACACCATCTATCTCAAACCCAAACACTACACCGGTTTAGTACCCTTTAATCTATACTATCGTTTCACTAAAGACAAGATATAAAAAGTTCAAAAATGGTTTGCAAACCCATACCTAGACGATCCTTTAAACAAAGAAGGCACGAAAGATGGAGAAAGCAAAATACTAAGAAACCTATACGCCAATTGTGTCAAGATGTAAGACAATCCAAGCTTCTACCACCGTCAACAATACAGCACGCCCTCAAGTTTAGCCAGGTACCAATTTCGTATCGATCAGATTCCAAATCGCTTGGATCTACTTTTTTATTTTTATTTTTATTTTTTGGTTGGATCTAGGGTTTATCATATGCTTTTTGGATGAATATATTGCTTTTGTTTATTGGTGGTGTTAGTACTCAACTTTGAATGTTCCGATTTCAATGTATTTCTTCCTCAATTGTTCACATTCTACATTTCGGAATCGGAATAATTGTGTTACTTGCTAATGGTGAAATAAGCCGCATCACTTAGTTCTGGTAATTTTTTTTTTCTTAGATCTGGGTATGAAATATGACTTAGTTTTTGGATATGTTGGTTGGATTGGTTTATATTAAGGTATTTGAATTGCATTCAGTTTTGTTTTGATTTTTTTGCCAATAAACCTTTTCAATTATATTTTCTTTTCTTATTTCTTATTATAGATTACAGAAAATACAACAACGAAAGAAAATGGTTTTGGTTATTCACTGTAAAGAAACAGAATTTAAACATTTATATATGTAACTAATCTTGAAGATATTTTTGGGATCCTATTAGAATAGGATTGAACATTTTGCTGTTATATATTTTTTGTTTCCAATTTTATTTTAGGTTATTTTTTCTATTATGGCTTGTGGAGATTTAGTTTTGATATAGTTTTTTTTTTTAGTTCTGATATTGTTTGTTTTGTTATGGATATATTTTATGTATAGATGATTTCCTCTTTGTGGTGATGGAAGAATGAATGGGCCATTTTGGGGAAGGTTGATACCATAGATGTGGGTGAGGTTGTTTGATGGGTTTATTTATCCATTCTTTTATATGGATACAGAGTTTTCTTATTTGTGCTTGCTTAGTGATTTAATTGCATAGTTACATTATTTAGACAATTTCTTCTACATGATTATCAATGTAACTAATCTCCTATTTTAAAAATTTTGATATTGGTTTATTATAATCATTAATAATGGCATGCGTAGGGAAATATTGGTAATTGTTTCTCAAATTAGATGAATGATCGTCTACAATAGATATCTTGAAAACCACTAGGCTCATGTTGAAATTGATGTGAGTTTATCCTACAAATGTTTGAGTGAGTTGATGCAATTATAAACTCACAATTTCTATTGATGGCTATAGATATCAATAGGTTTCCAGTTATTATGACTTTATGATTATAAACTGAAAACAGTGACAAATTAGAAATTATTACTCATTGGCAAATTACCACTGACATTATATCACCAAATTATCAATCACCTAATTTCCTAATATTAAGAGAATACCACTCTTTGTTCAATATGTTAACCCATCCGGCCATAAACTGTCTTATAATAATTTCTGTTCATTTATTAGCCAAGTTTGTTTATCATCATGAGTTAATAGCAGTATTTGTTAATTATAATTACTCATTATTCATCTAATGGCCACCCTTTGATTTGAAGATTGTGTGATAATACTTTTGAGATTACCTGCCTCCCTTTGTTGGGCTGTGTTATTCAGGTTATCAGTGTATGTTGTATTGATTATTGATTGATTTTATAAAAAAATGTTATTGTTATTGATTGATGTTGTGATACCTATGTTGTTAGGTTTATTAATTAATTTTATGATAAATTTTTTCACCTGCGAGTTGAAGTATTGTGTTCTAAAAAACACAATCGAATCTCCCTCACTATAAAAAAATACCTTCAAGAATATTCCTCTGAATTCGGATACAATAATCTAAGTGTCCTGTATCAAACCCCACATACAATGACAGCAAACTGTCACGGAGTATTTATAGCTCAAATTAATTTCCATTTAGTTTCATTTCAAGTGGAGAGTAATGATTCAAATTGGCTTTAATGGTTCTCTCAAAAAAATAAAAAATAAATAGTCTCCTATGGCATTTTTTTTTTATTTTTTTATTTTTTTTATATTTTTATACTTCTTGGTATCATTTTGTTATTTAGCATTGAAGTATTTTATGTTAAGATAGAAGTGGGATTAATTTTGATTGTGTACGAAATTTGTGAGGAGTTTCTTAGTGACTTCTCCTCCACTGTAGAGTTATGTACATTTTTTGTATGTACCCTTTGTTGGTTTGATTGGAAGCCTTTTATTCTGGTTTTTCTTGGGTTTGAAAGGTGGTTTGGTTTTGTAACAGAGACATTGTTAATTGGCTTATAGTATGCATGTTAGAGTTTGATAGGTATCGTATTTTGGATGATGTATGTCAGATTGTTGGGCTCTTCTACTTTAATGAAGATTTGGAATTTTTTTGAGGAGAATACTAAAAAAAATTATTTGCAATATTTCATTATGTAGCATTGATGCTTGAGGTGGTAGATAATTTGCAGTTGGTTCATTGTGATAACTTTTTTTTTCTCCCTCCAATCATTTTGTTATCAATTTTTTTTTCTTCCTCAGGTCAAAGCTGATTGATTGTGTTATGTGGAATCTACAATTGTATAGGAACCTGGCTCTTCCATAGTGAGTTAAGATGAGGACAGGTCCCATGTGCTTTTCCATCTTGCAAGTTCCTAGATGCAGAATCCCACCTTAGCTGCTTTTTGGAGGGAAAGCTTCCATAGTTTGAGTAGGACTGACAATAGAAAATGGACTCGAAGTCCTGTATTTGCAAAAAGTGATACATTTAGTATAAATAAGACAGAGATTAGTCAATTCCACAATACTGAATATTGTGAATCATAAGATTCACTTCCTATAGATTATTGAAATAAAACAAAAAATATATATATGACTACCTTTAAAAGAATAATCTACAGTATGATTGTTTTTATTGTGTATGTCTTAGTGTTTTGGATTTGAGTACTTATAGATGATTTACTTTTATTTATTTATTTTATGAATAGATGATTACATAATAATGGGTGAAAAGTTTCATGAATTCCATAACTTGGGTGTGTGTATAATCTAATATATCTGTTTTATTTATCACGATGAGGTTTGTTAACAAATTTTCTCTGTATCATTGCAGCATTTTGGGAATTGTGAGCTTTTTTTTTTTTTTTCTTTTTCTGTTTTGCAATCGAAATTTAGGGTCAAGATTAAGATTCGATGTTGTTTTTATGGGTTATGACTTATGAATTGGTTTGGCTTTAGAATTTGAGATTCCCATCTACTATTGATTATGCATTTTATATGTTGCAGGTTGAATTCTGTTTTGTTTAGATACTGTGGCTTGATTATGCACTACAACTTTTTCTTTTTCCTTTTGCGATGAAAAAGTTGGATTCAATGTCCCTTTTAAGGGTTATATATTGGTTTGGTTTTACAATTTGAGATTCCAATGTACTATTGATTATGCATATTATTATTTGACTAATATATTTCCGACTTTTTGTTTCACAAACCAGTAGCCATTTTTCTCTTTTAAACTTTTTGGTTGTAAAATTCTCTAATCTCATGGTTTAATTCATTGTGGTTCCTAGGAATGGTAGATTTGGTATTTGAAATTGTCTTGCAAGTTTTAGTTCGGTGTGATTCATTGTGGTTCCTAGAAATAGCGGATTTGCTATTTGAAATTGTCATGTAAGTTTTAACTATTTAAAGTCAGATTCTTTTTTTTTTAAGTCTCTCATAACAAGGAAGAACACACGAGTGATTTGAAGAAACTAATTTTTAAAAAATTTAGGGGATATTGGACACTAATGCTTAAATATACTATGTTATTTAAGTTTGAATATATGTAGTATAAGTATGATAATTAAGTTTATGTTGGATGTAAAGTTTGTTAATATGTAAAACGATCCTGTGCATTGTGCGAGTTAAACACTAGTAATAATAATAAAGGCCACAATAACAATTGATGTTGCAAGGAGTAGGGATATTGTTAGAATTATGTGGTTGGATGATTAAATTTATAATTTTCCAATAGTTTGAGCTTTTGAGGGCAATCGATAATTTAACATAGTATCAATATAAAAGGTCTTGAGTTTAAAATCCTACATGTCCGGAGCTCACTTATTAAAAGAGAGTTTGAATCCACACTTAAATGCGAGTTATGTAACTCCAGCTTTTAGGCCCATTAGTAACTTAACAAATATTAAGCTACAAGTGAAAAACTGAAAAAGATTAGTCCAGTATAAATGCATCTTGGAATTTTTTTTTTTTTTTTTTGGTTGGATTTTCCTCCTAATGCAATTGAGGTGAAACATTTCTACATTGCATTGTCCTTGGATGACTATTTCTGCAGCAACAAGTAGAACATTTTGTTAAAATATTCATGTGAGAATAGTGTGGTTAGTAGTTTTTTTTGGGTAAATAATGTGGTTAGTTAATTGTTAGAATTCCTACATTGGATAATTACCCCCTAGTTAGTGGATATATAATATAATTAGATCAAAATCTATAGATTTAGACTTTTAGGTTTAGTGTTATCCTTATATATTAGAGAATATAGTTGAAAATTTAAAATCGATTGAGAATTAAAAATCTGATAAGTGACCGAGTAGATTAATTGGTGCTCTCATTCTCATATAGCAAAAACTTCATGTTGCCACGTCAGCGTGCAGGAAGAAGTCATTATCCTCTGATTTTTCAGTGTAGACTGGCTACTTATCAAGGAAGGGGAACCATCCATGGAAATGCAATGAGGACCAAATCAAGTCAAGATACTGTTATTGTCAAATAAATTTTCCGCGTCTGTATTTTTCTCTGAAAGATTTTTGTATTCTTCATAGACCTACTATTGACTGGGTCTCTTTGCATAGATTGACTCTAGTCAGTACGGGCTTAAAATATACTAGCCTTGTTACATGCGCTTCGTGCGAGGCATTTTTTTTATTATTAATTTTTAATTTTTTATAGTGTTATAATTTTTCATTTATTCCAATTTGAGGTTTATACATTTTTCTCATTAATATTACGCATTTAGAACTACTAATACAACCATGAGTGTCATGAAGCTAGTTTCAAAAAATGAACAAATATTACATGTTTATTTTGTAGCAAAAAAAAAAAAAAACCCTATGTTTTTATTTTATATATATATTTTTTATTTTGAAAATCTAACTTATAAGTGGAAAAAGCAATTTGAAAATCAACAGGAAGGATTAGGATAGCAATTGCACTTGATCTCAATCCAAATGAAACCATTAAAATAATTTCCGCCTAGACCTAATTCAAGAAGATTCTTTATATTTCCCAATACTATGGGAATGGAACCACCGAGATGATTAGAAGAAATGTCAAATGTCAGTAATTGAGTGAGGTTTGCAAGTGAAAGAGATAACACACCAGTTAAATTATTTGTATCTAGATCCAGTTCAAGAAGATTCTTTAAATTTCCCAATGAAAGAGGTAACTCACCTGTGAGATAATTAGGGCTGTCCACGGGTCGAGTTTGTGCCCAACTCAGAACTGACCCTTTGGAATCGGGTGGGAAAAAAATGCACCCGTTGCCGACCCGTCGGAGTAATCGGGTCGGGCGGTTCAGACCATCAATGGATGGCGGGCGGGTCGGTCGGAGTCATAAATCTGAGAAGACGACGAGAAAACAGTGAAAAAAACACAGATCCGGTGAAGAAACGTAGATTTCAGCGATAGTTTTCCAGATTCTGACGATATTTCCCTTAGATTTGGCAAGATTTCGCTAGATCTAGCGAAAATATCACCGGATTTGATGAGATTTTGCCAGATTCGGTCAAAATCTCACCGGATCTAAGGGAAAGATCGCCGAAATCTAGGTTTCTTCACCGGATTCTGGAAAATTATCGCCGGATTCTGGAAATTTTGGCCGAGATTTGGAAATTTTGGCCGAAATCTGGAAATCTTTTGGTCGATTCGGGTTTTTTGGGTTCTAGGGGAGGAAAATCGAAACCAACCTGCCGGAATCAGTTTCTAGTGGTGAAGACCCACCGCCGACCCGCCGGAGTAGTCGATTGGCTGGATTCGGGTTGGATCCGGTCAGTTCTTCGGGTGGATCGGGTTACCGGATCAATCTGGACAGCCCTAGAGATAATAATGGGATAGATTAAGGTGGGTGAGCTTTAAAAGGGTGCCTATCTCAACTGGGATGCTCCCCTGAAGCCCATAATAAGAAACATTAAGAGGGACTAAATTTGGGAAAGAAGAGAAGTTGAGTTTACTGAACTCATCTCCCTCATCTCCCAGATAGAACACCAGATCGACCCCTAGCCATGTCAATCTCTATGGCGCTTCTACCATCATTGCATTTGATTCCAAACCACATGCAATGATTTAAGGACGTATTGGTAGACTCACCACTCCACCTCCCATTCTCCAAGAGAGCATTCCCTTCAAGCGTTGATGAATTAGATGCTGCCACAGAGCCATCTACAATAACCATAGTTGTGGAGTGCATCAAGATATAAAGAACCCATAATGCTACTATCAGAATGGAAATGGAAACAAATGGAGTCATGTTAGAGTGTATGATTGATTGATGAGTGTGATGCAAAGGGCGGTTGATTGTTAGAGCATCCACGTTGGTAGAGTCATAAATTTAGCAATATGGCTCCACAAAAAACTACTTTTTCTATCTTATCTTCTCATTTTACAAAACACCCAACATCAGTAGTTTTATTTTAGCTTTCAATACAATAAAATAATATAAACAACACAATAAAATAATATATCCACTACCGACGAGTAGTATATAAATGGTCGTCCGTACTTGCAAACCATCCATAATAATGACGAGTAAGAGTATGGAAGAACGTAAGTGCATTAATTCCAGATAGCATTCAATGATTGAGTGATAAACAAGCGCGAAACCGTTACTACCATCCAATAATGTGTATTTAAATGACCGTTATGGATAGTAAAAGGCTGGGATTAAGTGGTCATCATTGAGCCATAACTCCTCTAGCTGTAGTACAATGTTACACAAAGCATTTATTCACACAAAGGCTATATAAAGCCAAGAAAGCCAGGTAAATGATTCATACAAACACATATACACACAGATTGCTTTACATATTACTTATTTTCTAAAGAGCCTAAGCTAATTGAGGCATCAGAGGGTCTTTGGTAGGCCCCAAATCGGTGCCATTATCCATTTAGTGTTTTCTCTTGCACAGGATCTCCAGGTCATCCATCGTACTGACGAGGAACATACTGACAAGGCGTAATCGTGCTTCATCAGTTTGGTGCCATCTGTGGGAATCGACCATATGCTGTTGAATTCATTGTTGATTAAGTTCCACAGAACTGATGGACCCAACCACTACTACACCATCAGATCTGGTGGTAATGGCTGACCAAATTCAAGCATTGATAGCTAATGTGCAAGAATTGATGAAATAGAATGAAGACTTGAAAAAATAGAAAGCACATCCAGAGGGCACGAGTACATTACAATCTCAACGTAACCACAACAACAATGATGATGAAGCCCACAGCCTAAGAAATAGCAGAAGAGAAACTTTAGAACACATCGCGTAATCAACTTGTGGCAATGACCAAATGATGAAGAAAATGAGGAAGGAGTTAGATGAAGTCAAAAACGCCATGAAGGGTAAGACAATAGTAAACCTTGATGGCATGATCAAAAGGATGGACTCACCCTTCACTACTAGCATTTTGGAGTGCCCCTTGCCTCCTAAATTTCGTCCCTTAACTGGAAGTTTACGACGACACTAAGGATCCCCTAGATCACATAGGGGAATTCAAGACAATTCTAAGCCTCCAGCAGACCCCAAATGAAGTCATTTGCAGGACATTTCTGGCAAACCTTAGGGGAGCAGCACGAGTGTGGTTTAGTAAATTGCCTGCGGCATCTATTGCAAATTTTGACTAGCTAAGTGACTCCTTTGTCCGTTATTTTATTGGGGGCCAACGCCATAAGAGGCCCACCTTTTATTTGTTGACTGTCAAGCAGCAATAAGGGGAAACCCTGAGAGAGTATGTAAAACGTTTCAACAAAGCAATACTGGAAATTGACGAAGTAGATGATCAGGTGATAATGACGACCTTCCAAGCAGGTGAACAATCCTGACCTCGTCTTCTCTCTAGGGAAGACTCCTTCAACTTCAATGATTGATCTATTGTTCAAAGCCCAAAAATATATGAATGGGGAAGATGCCCTGATTGTAAAGGGATTGACAGGTAGGCGAAAGAAGGAAGAAAGCGCTGAGTTCCAGGGCAAGAAGAGGTATCGCAAAGATAATCTCATTGAAGCTAAGACCAGCAAAAGTGGTCTAGAGACATCATGCAGATACCTGTGGTCTAGAAAATGTTGAATTTCACTCCTTTGCTGATGCTTGTGGACAAAATCCTCATGCAGATAAAGGAAAACCCTGCACTGAAATGGCCCAAACCATTAAGCTTGTCCTCAAAACGGAGAGATACAAAGAAATATTGCTGCTTCCACAAGGATCATGGTCATTATACTGACGAGTGCCAAGAATTGAAAGAACAGATAGAGGAGTCGATCCAGAGGGGAAAACTTCAAAAGTTTTCAAGAAAGATTATCAGTGCCAAAAAGAGACAAGGGGGTAGGAGTTTCATCTTTTCCTTCATCTAGCTTGCGTTTCTTCGATCTAGGGGTAAGCTAAGACAAAGGCTCATTCTTCAAGTTCTTCACACGTATATATTTATCTTTGCTATACCTAGTAGCCATTTCTACAAAACAGAAAGTCAGAAAACCAAGTTCCTATAAAGAAAAGGGGAATAAAAAGGTCAAGTTATACATACTCTTCACTTCCAGAGCAATCTTCTTTAACACAAATGCTAAGGGTTCAAGTCCAAGACAACAGTCGTACAAATGATGAGGGTCTACCAAGTCGTCAAAATCTTCAATTGTAAGGGCAAACTCAAGAGCAGTTTGAACTTGTCCTTGATAACAGTCTTCCAACTTAGGATGACCAGAAACTTCAAAACAAGTTGGAGAATCAAAAAATGATAAGTTAAAACAATTGGTCTAACAAAAAGGTAGAGGAACGCACCAAGAGAGGGGATTTCCCATTTCCGTAGCAACCATGGGACCTCACCCCACAGGTCGTCAATCATGGTTTCCTATCCAGATCCAGAAACAAAAAAGTATCATGATTTCCAGTCACGAAAAGAAGTAGGAAAACTATGGACTATCCTAGACTCCCTACTCTAAGGAAAAAGTTCAAAATACCCATAGTGGGTAGAAGGTTTCAAATGGTATAAATGAGGGAATTCATTTAGGGTTATCATGTCCCCATCGTGGGCAAACACCCAAACTAACATACAGCTGATAATCTTCCTCATAGCATTAGGGACGAGCTGTCCTGGTGCAACATTAAGAATAGAAAGAAGTTGCATGATGAAAGGGTGAACAGGAAAATGAAGGCCACACGAAAAAGTAGCCTCGTAAAAACTAACCTCACTGTGGGCAAAGGAGTAGGCTTTTCCATTTGGACGAGGTAATCTTCTGACAACCCTTCTAGGGTATTGAAATCTTTTTCTTATAGATTTCAGGTGCCTTTGCTCTGAAGAGCAAGATTCGGAGAGAGCATGGAAAGGGATTGAAGATGAAGAAAAGGAAGGTTTAGAAGACGATGAGGGTTTCGATACTACAATTTCAAAATCTTTATCCATAGATTCACCACTTGAAGATAGACCAGTATCGAGTTTGCTAGACCTACATCGGTGTCCCTATACTTTACGACAATCATCTCTAAGTAATTAGCAATCAAGGAATGACAAATCAGAGGGTAAAGAGAGGTTAAAACAGGTCTGGAAGCCCCATAATCTTGAGGTAAAAGCAAACCTACTTGAGGATAATGCCCACTAGAGAACTCTAAGAACGCCTTTAACCTAGCGAAGAAGAATGAAATAGAGGGAGTTTCCTGCCTAATGAAAGAAAAATCAACCATTAATGGAGTTTTGAGGAAAAGGAGTCTTATCGTACTGAATGTGCAGGAGCTCTCTTTTTTGAAAGTTTCAGACTTCAAATACAGCCCACGTTGAAGAAGAAGGAGAATATAAGGAGTTTTTGCTGAAAAAGGGAAGCAAAATCAATGCACGAGAAACACAAGGAAAACGCACGCGTGTGACCAATACAAGAGGGAAACGTGGCAATCACCTGACGGTCACAATAAATGTGATGAAACGAGAATCTCGGGGCACGAACAAGCTGACCTGCTAAAAAGACTTTCCATATTCCTTTGCTCGTCCAAACGAATGATGACAAAGGAATAAAGGGGGCAACTAACGGGTAGCATATAAATGGTTGTCTATTCTTGCAAACCATCCATAATAATGACGAGTAAAAGTATAGATGAGCGTAATATCATTAATTCTAGACAGCATTCAATGATTGAGTGATAAATGAGCGTGAAGCCGTTACTACCATCCAATAATGTGTATTTAAATGATCGTTACAAACAGTAAAAGGCTGGGGTTAAGTGGTCATCATTGAGCCATAACTCCTCCAACTGTAGTACAACATTACACAAAGCATTTATTCACACAGAGGCTATATAAAGCCAAGAAAGCCAGGTAAATGATTCATACAGACACATATACACACAGATTGCTCTACAAATTACTTATTTTCTAAAGAGCCTAAGCTAATTGAGGCATCGGAGGGTCCTTGGTAGGCCCTAAACCGGTGCCATTATCCACTTAGTGTTTTCTCTTGCACAGGATCTCCAGGTTGTCCATTGTACTGACAAGGAACATACTGACGAGGCGAAATCTTGCTTCATCAACTACAATAAAATAATATATTTACTACAAAGCAGTGTGAAGACATGAATAAAATACTATATTTAATATAAAGTAGTGTGAACACATAGTTTAATAATACTTTTTTTTTTTTTACCTATGAGCTACCGTTTGGCTGTGCACTGTAGCTGTGGAGCCAAATTATTTGGCTTTGGCTCCACCAATATAGCTATAAATTTGTATTTTGGTGGTGCTAAAAATAGCAATATAGTTTTTTAGCACCACCAATACTAATGCTTTTATATATTTACTTTGAATGAAGGCTAAATTGCAAAGTACACCCTTAACATTTGGGGGTGATTGGATTTTACACCCCAACGTTTTAGAACTTTGAATTTCCACCCCAATGTTTGGTTTCGTTAGTAAATCACACCCTTGGTTAGATTTTGCTGTTAACTGCCAAGTCATCTTGCTGACGTGCTTTTTTTTTTTTTGGCTAAATAAGCTCAAAACGACACAGTTGCAATGGAAATGATGTGATGACTTGGCACATGCTAAACGGCACCATTTTGCCCAAAGAGAAAACAAATAGAAAATCTAAAAATCCTAAATCTAAACCCACGAACCAGCCCTTAGCTCCCTAACCCACGAACCCAACCCTCCCTTCCTAACCCTTATAAACCTAGACAAAGGATTACTGTGCTTTGATTTAGTGTCAGCCATAGCTGTGGTGGCTTGTTGGTCAACAGACTTGCAGACCGAGATTGAGCTATGGAAATAGACCATTTCAATACAACAAAACCCAAAAATTTAATCAGGAAAACCAAAACCCAACAATCCAATCGAAAAACCAGATCGAACCCACGATTCTAAACACAAAAACAAACCGACCCAGTTGGCCAAAAAGGCAAAAAGATTCAAACTTGAAATTCAAGTCCGGCTAAAAGATCGAGATTTGTCGGTGCCTACATATATAAAATAAACATACATATATTTATATAAATGATCGGAAATGAAGGTGAGAAATTGAAAATTAAGCTAAAGAGATGGAATTGAGTTAGGAAGAAGGAAGCAGAAGAAGCAGAGAGGACAAGGAAGAGTCATTTATAGTGCTTTGCTCTAACTCGATATCACAAAGTACCTGTCGTCGCCGCTGCTACCGCCTTGGGTGCACGATGCAAGGAGCTGGTTGCAGAGTCGATGGGTGGTCTGTGTTTATAAGGGTTAGGAAGGGAGGGTTGGGTTCATGGGTTAGGGAGCTAAGGACTGGTTCGTGGGTTTAAATTTAGGATATTTAGATTTTCTGTTTGTTTTCTCTTTGGGCAAAACGGTGCTGTTTAGCATCTGCCAAGTCATTACATCATTTCCTTTGCAACTGTGTCGTTTTGAGCTTATTTAGCAAAAAAAAAAAAAAAAAAAAGTCAGCAAGATGACTTGGTAGTTAACAGCAAAATCTAACCGGGGGTGTGATTTGCTAACGGAACCAAATGTTGGGGTGTAAAATCAAAGTTCTAAAATGTTGGGGTGTAAAATCCAATCACCCCCAAACGTTAGGGGTGTACTTTGCAATTTAGCCTTGAATGAATACCAACGTGACTATCACAAAGCATTGTCTTTTTGGACCCTATTGAAGTGCATAATTTTTCACGAATCTATCGGCATGATTTCCGCAAAATCATCTTAGAAATTTCTTTTTGAATATAACCTCATAATGCAATTGCGTCCTTGTTGGATTACTGATAGTGGAATTGCTGTGAAGTTTGCAATTTTTTTTTCTTCTTTTTTTAAGAATCTGAATAGTGTAATTGGCAAATGGTTTAATTGCCACGATTTATTTCTGATAATTTATCAAAGGTTCCATATGGGGTCCTTAGATTAGTGGAATCAGTAAATGATGTAATGGTCATGATTTATTTATAACACTTCATTAAAGGTTTCATATGAGGTCCTTAATTAGATTAATTAGTAGAATCAGTAAATGGTGTAATAGCCATGATTTACTTCTAAAACTTTATAAAACGTTTCATATGAGGTCCTTAATTAGATTAGTGGAATCAGAAAATGGTGCATAGCCCTACACTTTAATAAAGGTTCCAACTTTTAGCACTAAACGGATAACTTCAAATGATTATTATTATTATTATTATTATTATTATTATTTTTAATTGATAATTTTGTATCTTCTCCCTTAATGGGATGCCAAAATACTAATTAACTTTGTATATTAGTCTTAAGTTATTCTAAGAGTAGTCAAATATTCTCTAGTATATAAAATCTAAATTAGGTTCATTGTAAAAAGTATTGCTTATATTAATACCATATGTAGTCGTTAAGGGTTTTCTTATTGTTGACATAGGTCGTTAGACCAAACTACGTAAACCTTTATACATGCTATTTCTTTCATACTTTTGCTTATCATTTAATTATCTCACACAATCACACAACTTTAACATGTGGAGTCTGGTGTCATAAAGAGTAAAAATGATGCCATACCTGTAAATCTCAGTGACGCTTCCTCCATCATTGCACGTAATATACCAACCCACTTACAATGACTAGGTAAGAAACATTAGCCTTCGCTTCTAGATAGTGACACAGACCCAGCTGCAATAACCTTATTTGTGGAATTATACAAGCCCATTTACTATATGCTTGGGCGGCGATTCAATTAAGGACCTGTCAAGGAAGGGGAAACACCCATGCAAATGCAATGAGGACCAAACTCACCTAGCCCCAATCATGGGTTAGCTACTTAGCTCATATAAACTTCAAGTCAAAATCCTATTACTATCAAAGAAATATTGCTCTCTGGAAGATTTTTGGATTTTTCATTGTGTCATTATCTCCCGATCAAAGCAAGCTAATTTTCCATTGCATGGGTCCCTTTGCATAGGTTGACTCCAGTCAATACAACCATCAGTTCTTGCGTTTTTGTTGTTATTGGCAATTATGTGTGGAATAAGTTGGTTTTTTCCTATTGAAATTGAACAGTGGTTTAAAATAAGTGGAAAAGAAGAAAGAATTGTTAATTTTTGCTTGAAGTTTATAATAGCTAACCCAAGTTTGGGCCAAGGTGTGATTGGTCAAAAGCGAAGAAGATTGAATTGATTATGAATGTCAAAAATTATATAATCAAGGCTTTTTTTTTTTTTTTTTTTTTTTTGAGAAGGTATAATCAAGGTTGTTGGATATACTATTCAAGATTTAATTGAAATATAACGGTGGTTCCATAAACTACAATTCCAAGATTTAATTGAATTATTCAAAACCATATTGTTTTGAGGTAATGTGACATTTAACAGTTGCCTCATTCATGAATAGGGGTGGAAGGGTCATTTTGCAAACACCATGCAAGGTTAGGGGTGTAAATCCAAAATTTTGAAACTTCATAAAGATAAAATTCAAATTTCATGAATTTAAGAGTGTAAATTGCAATTGAGTTTAGCCAAATTGACAAATCAACTTAAGAGTGTAACTTTTTATTTAGTTTGACCAAATTGACAAATCATATAATCTAAAGAAGTCCTTCAAAAACTAAAATAAACAAAATTTCATAAAAAATAAACAAACTAAATTTAATGTTTAACTATGAGTCACAGGGGCAACCTGTGTAAGTATTGACCTCATTACCACCACCCTCCATCTTATTTTTACAAGGACTTTGTAATAAAGTCTCTTGATTGCTTATATAGTTATATGTTCATTCAAGAATAGAATTCACTTAGTTATTGTTTAACTATTTCAGCAATGTCAAAGAGGCTGAGGGGCTATTTGGATTTGCTATTTCCATAACTCATAACTCTGTTTCCATCATCCATAACTCAAAATATGTGGGTCCCACGGCTAAGAAGTTTGTTTGATTTTTGTTTCCAGTTTTTGTTTCCATTACCCAATTCTCTGATTTTTGAGTGATAAGTTATGGAAACTAAAAACACATTTTACGTGTTTTCTGAATGCTCGAAAATGTGTGAAAACACAAGAACTATTTAGACCCCCAAATTAAAGTTACGGCTCGATTGATTTTACTCTAACTTAATACTAAGTGCGGAATAGAGTAGATGCAAGTGGATAAACAAACAAGCTACTTTAACCCATAAACATTATAACACAATAGTAAAATGAAAGGTAAAAGAGTAGGGAAGAAGAATGAAAACACAAGATAACACGCCGATGTGTTATCGAAGAGGAAACCGAGGAACTCGGTGAAAAACCTCTCCGCCGCCCTCCAAGCGGTAATTGATCCACTAGACAATCAGTTGGGATACATGGGATAGCAAGAGACCCCCTAAGCCTAATCTATCCGATGTACCTAAGCCCTCCAAGCTCCTACTCCAACAAGGCTTCTCAGAACTGTGTCTTGTCTAGTTCTCCGGATCCCGCAACAAGCTCCATGTTGCATTTGCCATCCTTGGCTTCTTCCGATGCTTCCCAACTACACCAAAACCTCACTGAACACTCTGAAAGGGTGTGGTAAGTGTATGGGCTATCAACCTCTCAAAGATATGAAAATGGAGAGGTAGGAGTTAAGGAAAATCCACAAGCAATTGTGTAGAGGATTGTGGGTATAACAATCTCTAACTCTCAAGGTTTGTGGCTAGGGTTTTCTCTCTGAAGCACTCCTCAACATCTATGGGTAATGTGGGTATATATAGTGTGGGTACAGAAAGTGTTTATCAGATAGCACAGTCTGATAAAACAGAATGTTTCGCGAGTGTCTTGTGGCAAGGCCTTACCTGCGAGCTACTCACAAAACACAGCTGTCTCCATCTATCTTGAATCTTCGCATTCCAGTCATGTGCAGGGCACATGCATTATTTCGCGAGATGCTTAGATGCGAGCTACCAACGAAAACTCCTCTGTCTTCAATTGCTTGAGTCTTCACACTTTCTCTCTATCACACAACCCTTACAATTAAATCCCATAATAAATACAGGGTACAAAAGATTGAATAAAATTACAATCAAATTTGGCACAGAATTAAGGCCAACAAAACATATAGTTATAAATTACAACTTTATAATCTTCCCCTTCGGCTATTCTGTGACAAAACCCCTAAAACAGACTCTAGAATTAAACATGAGTTTAGGAACAGTAGTAAAACTCACTCACACCTAATCTAGAAGCTGTGAAGCACTTGCACGTATATACCTATAACCTGAAACACTTGCACACAAACAAAACTTTCATTAAGTTTATGACAAGTTGAATACATGGTACGTACATGAGCAAGTAAAGTGCGATCAAGTTTGTAAACAATATAAAACATGTAAGCATATCTTGATCATACAAGATCAGTCATTAAAGAATGACTACAATGAACATTTAACTAGTAAATGCTCATCTGGACATGTAATGCAATTAAGACCAACCACAATGATCAATTGCATGTCCAACACACAACCAATGCAAAATACACGAAGTATATGCATTTAGGATACAAGATCTTACTAGGGTACAAGTGTGAGGTACTTAAGACATATTAGCAATATCTTAAAACCACAAAAAATGCTACAAAGCATTGAGATAAATACAACTACTGAATATAAGACTGAAATTAAAAACAAAGTACTTAAGCTTTAAAAGAAATCAGTAAAAACAGTAAACCAACAGTTATAAAGGCTAAAATAAACAATGGAAAACCGCCTGTAATAAACCACTGTAGCTAAGATCTAAGCAATGCTCCCCCTAAACTGTGCTAGCTCCCTTTCAAAATTTTCTCCCCCTTTTTGACTGGAATGGCCAAAGAGGCTAGAATTGATCAGACTTTGAATTTGAACCATGGTCGACAGGCAAGTCGTCGATCTGAGAAGATAATGCCGTGATCTGACCGTAAACGTATGCAAACTGGTCCGCGGTGTGTTGCACATGGGAGTCTAGCAAGGTATACAATTGGTCCACTCTAGCAAGAAGGCGATCAAGTTTGTCAGGTCCTTGTGTAGGTCCTGAAGAGGATGGCTGTGCTGAAGTCTCTGGGGCAGAAGTGAATCTATCAATCTCCTCCTCTGTATCTCCTCCCTCCTCCTCAACACGATCCCGTGGTATCGTATGTACACCTATTTTGGAGCCTTTGATGTGAGCTATGCTCTTAGTCACTGTGTGTGCACCAATTTCACGACCCTTCCATGATAATCATGGCTCTTTTGTAGCAATCATTATACTTCAAATCTGCCTCCATAGACTTGAAGTTGTCAGAATCTGTGCGAGCACGTTTTGATGACTTCTTGGTCGCAGAATGTTTGGTAGGAGACATCTGCACATTATACAGACAACCAAGAAAAGAAATAGGTGCACAAACATAGAACAAAACACAAAACTTGATTAGATTAAAGTTTGTTCCAAACTAAAAGTAAAACAACTTAAAACAGAGTATAACCAACTCAAAACAGAGCAAACAAATTTAAAACAGCATGCTATAAGTGTTAAAACATGTAAACAGAGACACAATGCATGAATTTAAGTGACTGTGCATGTGTGTGTCTGTGTTGTGCAAGTGCTAATGCAAATGAGTGCAGTAGGAGGTGCAAGGGGTGTGCCTAGAGGATGCCTAGTGAGTGCAAGGCATGGCATTGAGGCACAACTTGGGCAAAGTGTGTAGAACACACATTCATTGACCAAAACAAGTTAAACATGGTCAATCAGGAGTAAACCCAAGCAAGGGGACTCACTTGAGTCCAATACAACACAAGAATGTCACTAGGACATTCTGTCAAACATCTAACATGCAACAGTACACAACACCTATGAAAAATGCATGAACATGATGAAATTTGCCTCAATACATGTTTAAAATGCCTTATGGGGCCAACACAGATACAAACACAGCAAATGGGACTCAGCCCAATCAAAATTTTGAAAAAAATTTCACAAAAATAAGAACCCTAACCCAGTTTTTGAAAATCCCCAATTTTTAAAACCCTAAGCTAAAATCTGCAAAATTTAAGACTAAAGTGAAAACAATGTTTAGGAAAACATACCTTGAAGTGATTTTGCGGAGACTTTTGCTTGAAAATGATGTGGTTTAAGTGAAAAGAGGTTTTGGGTTGAGAGAGGTTTGAGAGAGGCAGTGCGAGGGAAAAGCAAATTGTTTGAAAAATTGTCACATTTGCTTTATAAAATTGGAAACACGTGTTTTTCACAGGTTAGGCAATTGTGATATTCGTCGCGAGACACACTGAAGCTTTTGCGAGAAGCTTTTAGTCACGAAATAGTCATGAGACAGTCGCGATAACCTCTGTATGAAATTGAAAAATTTCCAGTTTTTGCCTAAAAACACTTTGAGAGAAGAGTTTAGTCGCGAAATATTCACAAGGCAGTAGCGAGACTTTCTGTATGAAAATGTGACTTTTAGTTTCCCTTAAGCACATTTCGTGGGAAGCTCTAAGTCACAAGCTTTTTGCGAAACAGCCTTTGAACCAGTTTTTGAAGAAAAACACAAAAATGCATTTTGAACAAAAACTAAAAGCATGAAAGTATAAAATCACTTTCAAAAACATATAAAACACTCAAAAATATTTTTGGGTTTGATCGACAAGTGATTGAGCATACACATCACATTTGAACATGTACAATCACACAAATGAGATAGGCATTAATTGAATCAAAGTCTTGTGTGTTGTGGGTGAGTATCAAATGTGGAATAGTCCTTAGACCAGAGTGAAGCTTCAATCATCAATTCAATCAAGTCATATACAACTGGTACTCAGTCAAGTGGACTATCTTAATTATAGAAATGAGGATATATGACCTCCCACAAGAGAATGATTACAAAACTTAGAAGCTTTTCATTTGGCTTCTGCATAAATCATAAAATTTGATCCATTTTTGGATAATACATCTCTTTTTGAGATCAGTGCTTGAAATTTTTGATATTTCAACATTAAGAGTTAGCCTTTGGCTTTTTGAGCACCATACATTTCAATACAAGAGTTGCTTTCCCTTTTTCCTAGTCAAATACTAGTATGTGCGACAGGCTTTTGCAGCTCATAATCTCTTTTTCATTTTGATATTTACATTTGGTGAGCTCTATTGCAAAAACAGAAAAATAAAGGTGGGAAGATATATAGACACAAGTCTATGCAAGTATCAAGACTATCAAGACTATTGACCAATCATTCATGACAAGCTTGAAGATCTATTTACAACAATTACCCATAGTTTTCAAGATTTTTCCCACAAAAATATATGTGCATACATAACAAGCTAAGCTCGTAAATGCACTATGCCATAAGTACGAAGGTACTAGGCCAAACTCACATATGATATACACAACACAAGCGATCAAACTTTTTGAAGATTTTTCAATTTTTATGGGTTTTTGAATTTTTGAACACACTAAAAAACAGAACAAGTAAAGTAAGATCAACAAAAACAAGTATAAAACAAAACTTGTAAAAGAAACATGCTATAAACCAGAAGCAATGCATGACATGATGCATGAACCTATGACCCTAAACATTGGAAGAATTAATGCATGGACATAGGAAGTGATCATGCATGAGTACCCTTCTGCACCCACACTTTATGAGTGTTTTGGGTGAAAGCCTTAGATGGTGGGGTATGACCAACATAAATTTCAAACCTCGAAGTGAAGCTAGCAAGGTATAGGGATATATTTTTCAGCATTTCCATCACATCGCCCATGAGATGTCCTTCACTATTTCCCTTAGCTTTTGCTCCCCTTGGTCTTCTCTTTGAAGTTTCTTGACCATGCATCGAATCAACCTTTTTGAGTGCATGAAGCTTGAAACAATTCGACCTTGTGTGTCCTTGTGTGCCACAATGATGACACAAATGCTTTACTTGAGGCCCCCTTTGATTTTTGGGTAATGACTTCCCCTTTTCCTTTGGTTTTGCACCAAAGGTTCTCTTAACTACAGCAGGGGTCTCAGTCTCAGGCTTCACTTCTTTAAGTTTCTCATCATTCTGGGCTGATATGAACTGAATTTCCTTCTTGGGTTCGCTACTAGAACTTCCTTCTTCGGTATAACCCAAATTGATCTTATCATGTGAAGATTTTTGAGAAGATAGCACATTGTCAAGTTTCTTGGTGGAGATGAGCTCAACCTTGACATTTGCTTGAATAATTTCAAGTTCAAGAAACTTGATCTTAGAGTAAGCTGCAACCAACTCTCCTTTGAGTCTTTCTTCTTCACACTTTGATTCCTTGAGTTGCACAAGTATACCCTTATGCTCTTCTTCAACCTTTTTCATCTTTTTCATAGCAAGGTTAGCAACTTTGGCGTATTTACCACAATCTTCCAACAGAGAATCATAGGCTTCTTGAAGGTTGTTCTCCCCTTCATTTTGGCATACATCTTCATCTTCGGATTCTTCAATTTCTTCATCCTCAGAAATATTACCAAGTTCATCAACCAAATTACTCAAATCATCTTTTGACTCAACTGAGGCAATCGCCATAAATGCCCTATAATTCCCTTTACTGTCACATTCTCCTTTAGTGCTTGAATTTGAGCTGTCAGAATCACTAAGGGTAGTGGTAAACACTTTACCCTTCCCTCTCAGGTAGTTAGGACACTCCTTGAGATGCCCATGGCCATTGCATTCGTAACACACAATTCCTTGAGGGGATTGAAACTCCTTCCCATTTTTCTTCTTAAACTCCTTCCTATCACCCTTGGAGGATGAAAACTTTCCTTTACTGAAGGCTTCCTAATGTTTTTCATCTTCAAAAATTTTCGAAAGTTCTTTGCAAGGAATGCTACTTCCTTCTCCACATCATCCTCTTCGGAGGAGTCGTCCATTCTCTCGATGATGGTTTTAAGAGCAAGAGATTTGCTCGATTTATTAGAAGGCAGTCCCAGCTCATATGTTTGGAGAGATCCAATTAGCTCTTGGATTTTGATCTCATCCAAGTCTTTACTCTTTTCTATAGTTGTGACTTTTGCTCGGAAGCTCTCTGGTAAAAACCTCAAAATCTTTCTCACCACCTTAGAAACCTCAATCTTCTCTCTGAGATTGAGCTTAGCAATTACAATTTCATTGAGCTTTCCATAGAATGAATCGAAAGCCTCATCATCCCCCACCTTAAGCTCTTCAAATCTGGTGGTAAGCATTTAGAGCTTCGTGTCCTTGACTTTCTTGGTACCCTCATAGGTAGTCTCAAGAATTTTCCAAGCTTCCTTGGCTGTCTCCACATGTGATATCCTGTGAAACTCATTTGGGGCACACCACAGAATATAGCATTAATGGCCTTACTATTCGCTTTAGCTAATGCAAGAGCTGCCTTGTCCCATTCAGACTTGGCTGTTGTGGGTTTAACATACCCATTCTCAACGGAATCCCATAAGGACTCATCTATAGCACACAAGAACGCCCTTATACGGACCTTCCAAAAGGCATAATTGCCCCCATCAAAGAATGGTGGGGCATTAAGAGATTGTGACCGGTCCATCACAAAGGGTCAAGGATCACATTGAGGTAATTAAACCATAGCGAGTGTACCTACTTTGATACCAATTAAATGCTAAAAAATGTGTGAAAACATAAGAGCTATTTAGACCTCCAAATTAAAGTTACGGCTCGATTGATTTTACTTTAACTTAATACTAAGTGCGCAATAGAGTAAATGCAAGCGGATAAACAAACAAGCTACTCTAACCCATAAACATTATAACACAGCAGTAAAATGAAAGGTAAAATAGTAGGGAAGAAGAATATAATCACAAGATAACATGCCGATGTGTTATCGAAGAGGAAACTAAAGAACTCGGCGAAAAACCTTTTCGCCACCCTCCAAGCGATAATCGATCCACTAGACAATCAGTTGGGATACATGGGTTAGCAAGAGACCCTCCAAGCCTAATCTACCTGATGTACCTAAGCCCTCCAATCTCCTACTCCAACAAGGCTTCTCAGAACTGTGTCTTGTCTAGTTCTCCATATCCCGCAACAAGCTCCATGTTACATTTGCCATCCTTGGCTTTTCCAATGCTTCCCAGCAGCACCAAAATCTCACTGCACTCTGAAAGAGTGTGGTAAGTGTTTGGGCTATCAACCTTTCAAAGATATGGAAATGGAGAGGTAGGAGTTGAGGAAAATTCACAAGCAATTGTGTAGAGGATTGTGGGTATAACAATCTCTAACTCTTAAGGTTTGTGGCTAGGGTTTTCTCTCTGAAGCACTCCTCAACATCTGTGGGTAATGTGGGTATATATAGTGTGGGTACAGAAAGTGTGTATCAGATAGCATAGTCTGACAAAACAGAATGTTTTGCGAGTGTCTTGCGGGAAGGCCTTACTTGTGAGCTACTCACGAAACACAGCTGTCTCCATCTGTCCTGACTCTTTGCATTCCAGTCATGTGCAGGGCACATGCATTATTTCGTGGGATGCTTAGTCGCTAGCTATCAGTGAAAACTCTTCTGTCTTCAATTGCTTGAGTCTTCACACTATCTCTCTCTATCACACAACCTTTACAATTAAATCCCACAATAAATACAGGGTACAAAAGAGTGAATAAAATTACAATCAAGTTTGGCACGGAATTAAAGCTAACAAAACATATAATTGTAAATTACAACTTTACAATTTCAATTTCTAAAACACAGTTTCCAATTGCATTTTCATAATTAAACACGCACTAAAGGTCCCACGGTCAGACCTTTTACTCTCTCCAACACATGTTATCTTCTTTTCTTTTTCTTTTTTTGTCTTTCACGCTGAGTCTGGGAAACACCTCTGTGCTATTCTCTTCTTCTTCTTCCTTTTTTTTTTTTAATTTTTAATTTTTAATTTAATTTAATTTTTTTTTTCACGTTGGTTTTCGGGTTTGGTTGCAAAGGTGTTTTTTTTTTTTTTTTTTTCACATAGGGTTTCTGGGTTTGGTTGCTTTTTTTTTTTTTTTTTTTGGGTAAACTATACCACCGTTAGCTCAGACCCACCATCTTCTCCATCTTTCCAAAATCGAGAAACAAACTTTTCAATTCAAATAATACACACAATCTTTTCAATTCAAAAAATCTCTCTCAAAAAAAAAAAAAAAAAACCTAGATTTCTCAATCATAAAAAAAAAAAAAGAAAAAAGAAAAAAAAAGCAAACTCAAATCCATCAGCCACACTTCGTCGGTTATAGCCACACTTCAGCAGCAACACCACAAACCCATCGCACCACCAAACCCACTAATCAACGGGCACCGTGGAAAGCCATCCACCACCGTTAATGAACAAGTCTTCTCGAACCCAATCCACCAATCTATGCTTAAGAGAGAACATTTATAAAAAAAAAAAATAAAAAAAAAAAAAAAAAAATCCTATTTGGTTTGGCAATGAACAATCCTTGTCAATTGAGGTGAGATACCTTCAAACGATTTGGACTGTCAATTGATGCTATTCTGGCGATGAGGCGACTTACCATTAATTGATGCTATTCTGGTGAGACTGATGTGGAGAATTTTGGACTGTTTTGCCAAAAACAGTCCAAAAGAAAAGTAGAGAAAAGTTTAGGGGAGGCAAAGAAAGACGAAGGGAAAAAAGAAAAGGAGAGGCAAAGAAAGATGTAAGAGTCAGGGGAAAAAGGAAAAAAAAAACAAAAAAGGGAGGGAAAAGTCTTCTTTGGGTCAGTGTGTGGGTCCCATAAAACAGCAGAAATAATTGAGTGATGTGAAGTGAAAACAGTTGCCAAACGGGTGGGTATTAGGAAATTGGGATATTTTAAGTGATGAGTGATGAGTGACGAAAATTGAATGAGGAGTGATGAGTGATCCCAAAAAAAAAAAAAAAATAAAAAAAAAAATACCAAATAGGACCTGAGTATCCCAAAGTGATCAGAGTTTATTAATCTTTTCCATCCATGAAAGACCAAAAGACACATTTTAAGTTCAAATGCATATGTATGGGTGATACTTGATTATTAAGTAGGATAAATTATAAATTACACCCTTAAAGTTTAGGGGTGTTTGGATTTTACCCCCTAAAGTTTCAGAATTTGGATTTTACCCTCTAAAGTTTGGGGGTGTTTGGATTTTACAACCTAACATTTCAAATTTTGGATTTTATCCTTTAAATTTTAGGGGCGTTTGGATTTCACTCGCTAAAGTTTTGGAGTGTTTGAATTTTACATCCTAAAGTTTCAAAATTTGGGATGTAAAATCCAAACACTTCCAAATTTTAAGGGGTAAAATCCAAATTAAGAAAAGTTAGGTGTAAAATTCAAACACCCCAAACTTCAGGGGGTAAAATCTAAAATTTGAAATTTCAGGATGTAAAATTCAAACACTCTCAAACTTTAAGGGTGTAATTTGCAATTTACCCTATTAAATATAAAAACTTTGATGCATTTTGACAAATTCTTCAACCATTTAATTCAACTTAATTTAAATGCACTAAAATCAGGGGCGGAGCCAGGGGGGGTCGAGAGGGGGCACTTGCCCCCCCCCCCCCCCCCCCCGGGGCCCCATCCAAAAAATCTGTTAATATTTACTTACTAGCTAGTCTAAACGCATTTCAGGTAAAAATATAAAACTGTTATTAATGATGAAAAGCTATAAAACTGTATACACAATATGAGCAGTTGCTTTCATGGGAGGATTGAGAGCATAACCTACTTATGTGTTTGTTAAAGATAAAAATAAGTTGGTATGTTAAGCTAAAATAAATAGACCTATAACATATAGGTTAACAAAAATAATAGAAATTTTTGTAAGTTGTACTTTATGTCTATCTAACAACTAAAAACCTTTCCATTTCGTAAGTAGAATTATAACATTTTTTTATAATTACAATTTCAAAATGATTTTTTATGTAAATAAACCCCTAATAGATAAATATAATATAATGAATATGTTATTTTATTTTGAATTTTCTTGCATTCAAATATTGCTTAGCATACACATTAATGAATTGTTATTTTGCAAATTGATCTCAAATACTATATCAATATGTATATGTTCACTTGCACGTGCATAAATGTGATGTCAAATGTAATTTTCGCCCCCTCTCAAGTTAGATCCTAGCTCCGCCATTGACTGAAATCATCCATTCATATTCCTAACTAAACCATATTAGGCATCAAAACCCACAAAATTCTTCTATTCCTATTCTTAGATTGCAAAACGCCTATGGAACTTCATAAGGTGCCAAATTGCCAATAAGCTACCTTTTGCATGGAACTGAGAGTCTGGCTTTCAGAGCCAAACTCTCCGGCCACACAATATTTGCATGGAATTGAGAGTTTGGCTTTCAATGGAGATTTTTTTTTTTTTTGATTATTTTATTTTATTGTTTAGTTATATTTACAACTCAAAACTTAAAAGAGTTATTTCAAATTTTGATTGAAGGAGCTTGGAACTTCGCATGATTGGATTTCTTAGAAATTCAATCAGTAGAATCCAAGATTTCGTTCTTTTTTATTTTTTGTTTTGTTTTGGGTCGACGTCCGAACCACAATGATGAAATTAAGGCTTTGCACAACAAACAACGATGGTGTGTCACAAAATCTCACCAAGTATGACTTCGCTCGATCTGTTGCTATTTGCAATGGGTCTTGCCATCGTGGGTCAGGTCGAGCACAGTAAGATGGTTCTTGTGGGTTAAGAGAGTTAGGGAGTTTATAAGGTTATATTTGAGTTTTTAATTTCATTGTTTTTTTTTTCTTAAAAAAAAAAAATACTATAATTGGAGGTGTGAGAATTTAAATCCTAAATGTGTCATTTAAGTTATAAGGCTCTTGGAAAAGTTATATTAGTCTTTCAAATCACTGGAGGGAGTACAATAGTAAATTAGTTTCTAAGTCTCATGCATTATGCAACTTGTTAACCACCAATTGGATGTATGATTTAATTTGAAAAAAAATTTATGAATAGAATATCAATTCTCACAAGGCAATCTGTAATCACCAAGAGGACGTGGTTCACGCTCTCTTCCTTTTCCCAAAATTGGCGGTTTTTTGGAATACAATTCCAATATGAAACCACGGCACTCTCAAGTAAAGTACAATATGATTTAATCTCTGATTGGGTAAACAAACTATCACCCTCGGCCAATTGTTGGAACAAACGAAATAATGAATACTGGCATTTTGAACCCTCCCTACGATGACACCTGTACACCCGACTTGACAAGTACCCTCATGGACAGCTCTTAAATCTCCCTATTCCAAAATAAATTTCGATGGAGCTATCTTTGATAAAGATAACAATGAAGGTTTAGTCATGGCTTCTTTGTCACAACTGATACCTTTGCCTCCAACGGTCATTGAGGTGGAAACTTTGGCAACAAGATGAGCACTTGAACTGGCTGCAAACGATATTCACTTCCTTACCTCGCACTTTTCAGCTTTCAATTTATCTCATGTATGTAGGCATTGTAATAAGGTTGCTCATTCATTTGCCAGAAAAAAAAAGGAAAAAAAGCAATTCTTTCCCACCCTTGTCAGTTTGGATGGAAGATATATTACCAGACATTATTTCTGTGCTACAGGCTGATTTGAACAACCTTTCTAAATAACTAGTAAGTTGCCCGTACGATGCACAGATAATTTTGTAATATTTTATTTAAGATAGTTTTGTAAATGTTGTCCATATATTATAAAGAAAAAGTAAACTAAATTAGCATAGAGAAATATATACATTTTGAAATATCAAGTTTTAGTTTAGTGGATTCACTGTACATTTGTAGCCTTCTTAAGGTAAGATTAATTAAAAAAAAAATAATGAAACTATAAATAAATTCAAAAGAGTAACAATTTCATGAAAATCAACTAATTTGTGTTGTATTCTCGTATTGCATACCATGAAATGAATGTATGTCCAACTCTCTCACCGTCTTCCACTTATTGATAGTGCTACATTAAGACATGATGTGGGCAAGTGCGTATGCATGTGTCTTTTATATGATGATTTAAAACTATGGTAGAATATAGTCTACATTGTGCACCAAATATTTTCCCTACTTATATACTTAAAACAAAAATTATCCAACCAAATTACCTAGACCAAATCATATTTAAGCCCCTGATGAAAAATACAAAAAAAAAAAAAAAAAAAAAATACCTGTAGCAGCTTAATGGTGGTGGGAGGCCAGTATGATGGAATGGTGGCCCCTTAGATTCATCTTTCTCTCTCTTACAAATGCTTTATCAATCTTAGGTTTTATTTATTTATTTATTTTTTGGTAATAATGAAACAATGCGTTTCATTTAACAATTCACAACATTTTCATGTCTCTCTATCTCTCCCTCTATGGCCTTATCTAGTTACTTATTACTATTAGTCCTTAATTATTATTATTTTTACTTTTTTTTTAATACTAAAATAGTGTGTATGCTAAAAGACTTTTTTTTTTTTTTTTGAGAGAGTTTCAACTTATGGCGTCCGCTCCTGATGATAGCTCTTTATCATCAGACCAAGACACCAATCAGTTTTTGGTATATGTGGGAATTGAACCCCAGATCTCTTATACAACCATCAGAGACTTTACCAGTTGAGCTAATTGGAACCCACACTAAAAGACATGAAAAAGAGAGAAAGATGTGGTGTAAGCTTAGACAATTAATAAGACAACAATAAAAATAAGTCAATGTGAACTTTTTGGTAATAGTAAAAATAACTTAATAAAAAGAGGTAAAAAAAAAAATCTAAATGTAAAATTAGAGCGCCATACGGAAGTATCTCATGGACTCCCACATGAGGTCTCTGCTTTTATATATACTAGACGCAGACCCGCGCAATGCACGGGGAAAAAAAACTATTTATTGTAGTGAAAAATACTATTTCTCTTTTAAGAACTCAAATGATAAAGCTAAAAGCTAATGATTAATTAAACCAATATAATTTTTTCCTATCAAGGGTCTTAAATTTAAGTATGAATTTGAAATTTGTGTGCTTTCTATAACAGGAAGTCTCAAACAGTAGGATGATTAAATAAAGATGGATAGAGTATAATATTATCAACAGAAATAGTTAAAAAAAAAAAAAACCAATAAAATGGACCAAAAATGCAATTGTAATTAAAAGTTAAAAGTGAAATTTCAAGTTCTATTACAATCCCTCACAACATATTTGGTTCACAAACTACAATCATTGTTACTCATATGGAGTTTGGATTATGCACCTATACTTGCAATTTAGAATTTTGACATTGAAATTGATAGATGGTAAATTCTCTTTAGAATCATGCATATCCTTTGAGACCTCAACTACTTCAAATACTTTATTTTATCCACATGACTCCTGGAATCAAAACTCAAATTGAAATAATAAGGTCATCACCATAAAATATAAATGCATCTAATTTGACAATAAGATCTGAGAAACTAATCACTCACTGAATACAATTATTCCTACCAATCATAACCATTTGAGCCAAATATCAAAACTAAAAATCATTTAGATGGAGACGAAGAAACCAGGAATGAAACAAAATTCCTACAGAATGCAATATAGAAAGAGAGGCAAAGACAAACCAACTCTTAAGAACAAAAGTGCATGAGCATGTCAACAAAGAATTAAGACTTGAAGAGACGCCCAAAGAACCAAAAGAGAAGACCATGGTGCTTGATTAAACTTAGGTTCCACTTACAACATTTACAAACCACTTAGCTGCTGAGTGCTAATACTCACAACTTTCAACAAACACCTGCTGCCCACCAAATTGATACCAAGTGAAGGCCTAGGCCTAAGGCCCTGACACAGCAACTTTGAAAAGTATTATAGGTCCTAATAGTTTATGTTTCAACAGTTTGTACCAATTTAAAAATATGCCAAGCGGAGTACAACAAACATCTATTAGACAAAATAAATACCTTACATGAAACCTAAAGTCCAAAAAATATATATATATATAGAATAAAAAATAAAGAAGCTTGTTCTACAAATTCTCTCATGACTTTGATAGGGAGAACCCTCAAAGATAACAATATAGCAGTAGTCTTCCTATGCACTTTTCAACTTTGACAGCCCATGAACATATTGGAACTTTTTCAAATTCTTACACTATAATGAAACACCAATCCATTTGCCTTTCTTAGACTTTGAAGCTTCCGTGAGGACCATGATTTGCCTGAGAATAGAAAAAATTTTCATCTGTTTCAATGTTGTTGCAGACTCTGTTTCTTAGCATTTCTCTCCTTCCAAAAGCACTACATAAAGACAACATTCTATTAGACATCTTCTCTAATAAAATATGATCAATAAAAAAAAAATTTGCTTCTCCTTCCAAAGGCAGCAACAGAGTGGTACACCCCAATAAGAAATTGAATGATTAATAAAATCGCTTAGTTTCCGTTTAGTTAGCTGTGCCCATACTTATTGAATTATTGTTTAAATCTATTTCTGGAGAAAAGAAGAAGCAACTATTAGACAATATTGTATAAAAATAAAAATGCTATATTTTTTCATCTCAACGATTCGACATACAACATTGTTCATTTTGCACAGGTGATAAGTCCTTAACCCTAATTGCACAAAGATTAAACTCACATTGAATAAAGTTAAGTAAGACCCACATTCTTTTTTGCTAAATAATCAAGTGAGAGTGGCCCTTACACACACTTCAATCATTGAATTTTTAATTCCATAAAAAATAGGCAGGGAAGGGAGGAAGTTAGTTTAAATTGTTAATTTTTTTGGATAATTGGTCTTCTCTCTTGATGGTTTTTTTGTGTAAGTTATTCTGTCCTACTAATGATCTTCACACATTTCAAGTCACAGTGAGAGTATAGAAATTTGACAGAAAGTCTCAAACCCATTAATCTTTCTAAGCTTCACAGTGAAGTCTGAAGGGTATCAATAAGATCAAAATTAATTTAATCCTATAAAAGATTAAAAAAAATGTATAACCGCGTCACTTCAAAAAAATTTAAGGAGCAACATAATTGGCAATTCAAATATCAAATATAAATTAGAAGAAGAAAGATGTATATTAAGTAATGAAGCACACTTGCAGCCCATGCCTCAATTCCAATATGGCAACAAACAGAAGCCAAATTCTCAGCCTCAATGCTTAAATCAAGGAGCTAATTTACCACAGATAAAGCATGACAGATTGCCCCCTAATATCACGCCCAATGTCTGACTTTGTTCTTTGCAATTACCTTAGGAATATATTATGCATTTACTTTATAACTTTTCCTTGTACAAATTACTTTCTATACATGATGTAAATAGAATTTCTAATAAACATATTTCAAGCCTGAATCACTGTCTATGATTCCAACAATATTAAAAGCATGTAAAATTTTCAAATTGATCATACCCTTTCTGGCAGAAACAATGGTGTTTTTTGTATTGCATGAACATGGCAGTGATCACTTGGACTTCTTTCTAGAGCCGCTAGGTACTGATTCGTTAGATGGGGCCGATGACGCCAAAGCTAATTCGTCATATCAGCATAGTTGAATCTTGTTGCAAAAAGCATTGAATGTTTCTTCAAAGTTTTAAGTAAAAATTTATTTAAAATTGAAAGTGAATAAGAAAAACCAAAACAATGAGAGATGTGGATAAGGGATTCACCATCATTGAATGTTTCTTCAAAGTTTTAAGTAAAAATTTATTTAAAATTGAAAGTGAATAAGAAAAACCTAAACAATGAGAGATGTGGATAAGGGATTCACCATCATTGTCTAGTTTATGATTTTAATGGTGACCCAATCATCAGACCTGATAATGTTCATCATTGCTTTATCTTCATCATCAACTTGCGCCCTTGCATCACTATAACATATGGCATCAATTCAAAATTAGAAAATAAAAATTAAGACAAACAATTTAGAATGGCAGAAAAGAATACATGGTCGACCCTCTAAAGATCTATAGCCTCAAAAGCATGAACACTCCAAAACCACTATACTTAAAATAAAAATAAAATACACCTAAATATATTAATTGATTTAGGCTGTGTTTGGTTCATGTAAAATATTTTCCGAAAAATAAATATTTTCCGGAAATGCTATTTTCGGGATGGGAAAATGTATTCAGGCTGTTTGGCTGCGTCGGAATTTGTTTTACGGAAAATCAATTCTGGTGTTTGGTTCGTTCAAACATTTTACAGAAAATGCTTTCTGTTTTACGAAAAATCAAGCTTTGCAACCAAAATAGAAAAAACAAGAGAAGAGAAAATTTGATTAACCATTCCACTGCATCAAATGGGAAAGTAAGAGTAATCCAATTCAACCCAATTCCGCACTTACATTTTCCCACCAACCAAACAGACCCACAAAAGAAACAAAACCCAGAAAAAAAATTCATTAAATCCGATCAAATTGAGAGAAGAAGGAAGAGAGAGAGGCGATTGGGTTCGATCTAGAGGTGAGATCGCGCAGTGGAGGCGAAGGCGAGATCGCGCGGCGGAGGCGAGATCGAGTGGCGTTGGAGTCGATCTTTGCTTGATTGGCGCGATGCTGCGATCAATGAGACCGGTGTGATTTGGTGCGATCGACGCGGTGCTGCGATCGACAAGACCGGTGGAGTGTGGGTCGTGGGACTGGAGCTCGGTCTGAGGAGTACGTTGCTGTGAGAGAGCTCAGACTGCGTTGTGTGAGGAGTGGAAATGGTTCGTGGAGTGATTTGGGCTCTGGGTTCGCCGGCGAAGTTGAAGGCGTGATCTGGGCTCTCTCTTCTTCCTCTCTCTCTCTCTCTCTCTCTCTCTCTCTCTCTCTCTCTCTCTCTCTCTCTCTCTCTCTCTCTCTCTCTCTTTGCGCGTGAGTCCGGAAATGGTTTGAAGTGAAAATTTTGATTGAAACCAATTTCCGGGTCAAAGCCATTAAAACACACGGTCAACTGAAAATATTTTCTGAAAAATTTATTTTCCGGAAAATTTATTTTCTATGCGCAACCAAACACCCGCATTTACGGAAAAGCATTTCCAGAAGTGATTTGAAGCCAAAACGAACACAGCCTTAATCACTATATCCCCAAGGACCCCAATGTATCATGTCTTAATTTTTTTAAAGAATCGACATATCACTGTGTGATCCATGTCCATATTTCTTAGTCTATAGCCAACCCCAAAATTTTGGGACTAATGCTTGGTTGATGTTGTCGTTTTAGTAAGAACAAACGATTTATGTGCACTTGGTGTGTCCGTAATTACATCGAATTATCAGTTTTTGCTTTGCATATAACATAAAAATACCAACACATAAATGAACAAATCAATGTAGAATTTGATTATTAATATGAAACAAAAATTCATTTCAAAGATAAAACTTAAAGAAGGCCAAGATTAGATAAAAGTGGACATATATGTATATAACTTGCATTTCTAGGATTGGACCGTAGTTGAAGTGTTGAACATCATCAACAGTGCAATAAAGGTTGAGTTTTTGAATGTACTCGTCGACTATCAATTGTAATCTAGGGGAATGCTTTTTCCCTACCGTTCATATCCGTAGGAACAACTCTCTGCCCAAAATAAAAAATCAATTAGCATTTAGTTAAACTCAGAATTTGAAGGAAAAATCAAAAATAGATTTTATTTACCACAGATTGGCCCGTGTATATTCCTCCTGAAATATGAAAGAGTAAAGTAAAGAAGTGGAAATTATTAGTAAGATAAGAAACGGTGGAAAATGTAAGAACCTGAAAGAGGAGCAGTCAAATTGGCATAGATTGAGATAACCATCCCGCCTTCCTTTTGCTTTTGATTTTGCCTAAAAGGAGGAGGGGGAGGATAGAGAGGCGAAATTAAATTTGGTTTTTTTTTTTTTTTTTTTTTTTTTTTCAATAATGGAATCAAGTTTTTCATACGGCAAAAAACCTAAAATAAATATCAATGCAACATTCAATCCGATACTTATTTAATCCCAACGATTTCCTTAAGATTAGAAACAAAAGTACCCAAACTAAAATCAATATTTTTAGTGACTTCTGTAATCTAAAAAAACTAACAAAAACAAAACAAAAGCAAATATCTAAATTTAGAAAACAAAATTTTTGATAGAGAATCCAAAAACCCAAAGCAAAAACGAATCAAATCTAAACCTACCCAACAAAAAAAACTCAATTAAAAGTAACGTTTTATACCCAAACCTACAAAATTGAGAAAAAAATGTACCTTAGTCGATGTCGGTTCCGGCGATCTGATGGTCTAAGTCTGGCAAGGGATGGTGATGACCGGTCGTACGAACTGTGTCTCCTCTGTAACGCAAGTGTTTTTTTTTTCTCCTTCCCTTTCTCTGCATCGCTAGGTTTTTTTAGTTGCCAGGCTTTTTTTTACTTTGACTTTAATCGTTTTTATATATATATATATATTTATACACGCAAAGACCATCAAATGGTGTTAATGATGGGAAATAATATAATGTATCGCTTTTTAAACGTATCTGAATTTTAGATAGGTAATTGTAAGAACCAAGTACAAGAACTCTGGGCCTTAGATCCCTTGGGCTCACAATTTATTTGTAGTGGGTTTAAGGATTTCCTACAATGGGTCGTTCTCGGCAGAGAGACTCGAAGCAACACTCAGCTGAAAAGCTCTCTCTCTTTCACTCCTTTTCTCTCAATTTTTCTGAACCCCTTCTTCTCCCAACTTTCCTCTATTTATAGCCAAGGTTAGTGGGGAGACCATGATTATGTTCATCGTTAGTGCTATTGAAGGTCCAGTATTATCTGGTTAAAGTGGCTGTTTTAGGTGAGAGGGCGGTGCAGCATTTATGATCTTGGAACTTGGCTCCATTTTCACCGATTATGTTCGGCGACTCACGTTCCCGTGCATATCATGACCTTCCCGGGTATTGACTCATGCGCTCTACCGAGAAATGTTAACTGGTCAACCCCGGGAGCTTAATAACCAAAACTTGTTTTTGGCCCTAAGGCAGTTTTCAGAAGGGCATAAGGTAACGGGAACTATCTGCTGGGCCTGCGCCCAAGGCTGGTATGGGCTTGGGCCCGGGGCCTAGATGGGTCTGGGCCCAAGGCCTGTATGGGCTTTGGGAGCTCGGTGCCGTACAATAGCCCCCCCTTGATTCATACTCGGTTGCCGAGGAGAATCAAGGAACTGCCCGGGCTTCTTGACCTCGGGAATCTTTTAGTCTGGGACTTCTGGCTGTCATTTCTCATTAATAGCCATCTCAAAAGACGCGCCGTTTCGCGGCGCCAGGCGCAGACGTCATTATTGCCTGACGGTTCGTGAACCGAAGCGGTGCGCAAATCGGTTACGCTTGGCATTTGCTGGGTCGCTCGTTCGCTGTGCCCATTTATTGTTTGATCAAGCGTTTCATCTTTCCCCATTTCTTCTGGCTCTATAAATAGTTCTTCTCCAAGCGTCACTCCATTTTTCCTTTGCCTCTGATTTTTAGCGCCTACTCTCTGCCGACCACATTTCTGTGTGCTTGCTTGCTCAGCGTTCTTTTCCTCCTTAGAACCCAACGTAAGTCTCTTTTTCCCTTCCTGTTCCTTCAGCTTTGTTTCTTTGATTTTATTCTTGTAGTTTTAGGCTTTGTAGATGGGTTATTTTTACCTTCTAGATACCCCGGCTGCTTTGGCCAACTTTAGGAGTAAATTTAATATCCCCCGTGACGTGGACGTGGCTTACTGCCACGAGAGTGATATGGAACTCCACCGAGGGCATGGTACAGCCTTCTTTCCTTTGATGTCCATCTTAGAAGGCGGGGTTAGGTTCCCGGTAGATCCCCTCCTGATAAGCACACTTACCTACTATGGGCTGTGCCCCGACCAGCTTCCCCCCAATTTTTACCGGGTAGTTAGTTGTGTCGACCAGTTAAACCATACCTTTAACTTACAACTAGATCACCATGATATTAACCAAATGTACAGCCTTTGTGGGAGCAAGTCCACAAATTACTACTTAAAGACAAGGGATGCTCGGGTACGGCTGATATCGTGCCTACCCGATTCGAACAGGAACTCCGCCGGGGAGTTTGTCAGGGTGCGCGGCAATTGGTTTGCCGGGGAGATCCCTTGCCCCCTCACACGGCGTGAAGTGGGTTCGTACCTTCCCCCTCTTGTAGTTGTTTAAGTAAAAGAAAATCTTTTATTGTTAAAAGCTAACGTGTTATTTGTTCTTCTGCAGACGGCAAAGTGTTTACTCAGGACCTCAGAGCCGTCCACGTCAAGGACTTAAACTTCGTCCTTCGTTTCGAGATCTTCGTGCACTGGGACGGGCAACTCCGGGCCTCACACCTGATCCTCGGCGTGGAACCGGTTTACTCCACTTGGCAATCATTCAAGCAGGCGTTGTTAGTTGACAGCCCCCTGCTCTCGTACATAGACGTCCGGTACGTGAACTTCTTGCCGCCGAAGCTTACAACCGGGGAAGCGAGGGAATTTGGTAGGCGGTTCACTACCGCGGACGAACTAGTTCCCCTTCGAGACGATTCCGCGGAGCAAGTATCCCGGCGCCTTAGAGAGAGAGCCCACGAAGCTATACAACAAGGGGACCAAGCCCAAGAGCAGACCCATCCCGAGGATCCACCCGCCGAGCAGCAACAGCAAGTGACAGACGCGGCTAACCTGCTAGCTGAAGCGATCCAGCCCGGTGCAAGCATGGTGGCAAGGCGAATAATGACCCTAGACAGGTTCGTGCCTGGTGCCCGGCCGACCAACCAGCCCCCGCCTACCCAAGGTCGGGGTCCAGTTTCTCAACCTCCTCCAACCTCGCAGTCCGGACGTGCCCGGAAAAAACAGAAAGTGGCCGAGCCACATTCCACGGCCCCGGGGGACGCCGCTGTCCGGACTCCTCCCCGACCAACAGGGGGGATTGTCATCCGTGAGCCGCAGACCGAAGCCGGCACGGGGGGCGCATCCTCCTCCCAAGTGGCTCCGGCGTGGGAGCCGAAGTTCCTTCTGGATGGCAAACCATTGCCATCAACGGCCTCTGTTCGGATATGGGATAAGGGCGAGGGCGGCCGTATTGCCCAAACCTTGGCCGGAGCTCTCCAACTTCCCGAGGACGTGCACGCCTTTGAGGACGGGTCCGAGGAGTCCGTGGGGCGCCGGTTAGAGTGGCACGCCATTGCGGTAATTCTTTTGTCTATTTGCTCCATGTAAATTTCCTTTTGCCGCTTTGCTAACCTTCACGCTTGCTAGGCCGCTCAACTAGCTCACATCGTGGCTGCCCGGGCACGGGAGCTTGACGAGGAAAATGAGCGCGAGAAGGTGGCGCGGGAGGCAGCAGTAAAAACGGCCAAGGAAAAGGCCAAGATTGCTGAGTCTGCCGAGAATAAGGCTGCTGCCGCGGAGAAGTTCCGAGCATCTGCCGAACAGAGGTGTACTGACCTCCTGGCCAGGCAAAATGAGACGGAACTTAAACTGGCCCAAGCCCTCAGTCTCAACACTTCTCATGCCGAGGAGATAGCTGATCTCAGGGCGGGCTTGGCGGCCGCGGAGCAGAAGTGGTACGACATGGGCTTTGCCGACGCCGAGAACTCCGCAGAGCCGGTGGTGGCTCGGGCTCGGCATATGGGTTTCGAGGCCGGGTGGTTTGCTGCTCTTCAAGCAATGGGAGTTCCTGAAGACTCGCCGCTGAGAGACCCCGGCCAGATTCCATTTCCGAGTCCTTTACCTGCCGTCCAGAGCGCCCCGGCTGCTCTAGATGAGGAGGAGACGGCCAGTATGAGGGAGTTGGTTGAGCAAATAGACTCTCATGCTGAGCCCGAGGAACTGGAGGCTACGAGCACACCGACCGTGTAGGAACTTCTCGACGAGGCCCAGCCTTTCTCCCTGATCGTCCAACAGGAAGTGCCACCACCGACTCAACCCCCTAGTTGATTTTATTTTAGCTTATTTTTATTTCGTTTTTATTTGCCTATGTCACCGGGATGTGGTGATTGAACCGTTGTTTTATTTTATTGGTTTTATTTGCCTATGTCACCGGGCTGTGGTGACTGAACAATTGCTTTTACTCTTTTAACTGGAAGCCCGTTTTCTTTTCCTGTTTCAATTTTGTTGAATGGAATTATATTCGTTTGTGCTCTGCTTGAATCACACCAATGCTATGGCCGCTTAATAGAATGTACCCCCGAGAACCTGTTGTGCGGAGCTGTGAGTAGTTTTGAGAGCGCTATTTGGACTTAGTTTTTGTAAAAAGGGTTAGGTTTTTATCAGGTTTTGGTTTAACCGAGGATTGAGTTTCCGTCCTTCGAGCATTTGTTTGCAAAGTTTCCGTTTGTCCGGATGTTTGATTTTAACCGAGAATCAATTTTTTGCCCTCATAGATTTAATTACAGGGTTCACACATGCTCGGTGATTTTGACCGAGTCGAAAGTCAGGTTTCTGCCCTTAGGGTTTTTGTTTGTAAGGTTTTCACCTGCTCGGGGATATTGATCTAGCCGAGGTCAGGTTTCTGTCCTTAGGATTTTGTTTGTAAGGTTTTCACCTGCTCGGAGATATTGATCGAGCCGAGGGTCAGGTTTCTGTCCTTAGGATTTTGTTCGTAAGGTTTTCACCTGCTCGGCGATATTGATCGAGCCGAGTATCAGGTTTCTGTCCTTAGGATTTTGTTTGTAAGGTTTTCACCTGCTCGGCGATATTGATCGAGCCGAGGGTCAGGTTTCTGTCCTTAGGATTTTGTTTGTAAGGTTTTCACCTGCTCGGCGATATTGATCGAGCCGAGGGTCAGGTTTCTGTCCTTAGGATTTTGTTTGTAAGGTTTTCACCTGCTCGGCGATATTGATCGAGCCGAGGGTCAGGTTTCTGTCCTTAGGATTTTGTTTGTAAGGTTTTCACCTGCTCGGCGATATTGATCGAGCCGAGGGTTAGGTTTCTGTCCTTAGGATTTTGTTTGTAAGGTTTTCACCTGCTCGGCGATATTGATCGAGCCGAGGGTCAGGTTTCTGTCCTTAGGCTTTTGTTTGTAAGGTTTTCACCTGCTCGGCGATATTGATCGAGCCGAGGGTCAGGTTTCTGTCCTTAGGTTCTGCTGGCGATTCTCTTGGTGTGCGGCTACAGGGTAAAATAAAAACAGCAAAGACAAAAAAGTTCATCATACTCTTAATCTTCATAGAATACAAGTTTCGGCTTACATCGATGGTTACGCGTAGAACTTCTTTAGGTTGTTGGCGTTCCATGGTCGGGGGAGCGGCCTCTCGTCCAGGTCCTCCTGCCCCTGCTACGGCTGTGACTCTGTATGGTCCCTCCCAGCTCTGAGCAAGCTTCCCTGCAGCCACGTCCCGCTTGTTCCCTACTACCCTTCTTAACACCAATTCCCCGGCACTGAATTCCCTGGTCCTTACATTCCGGTTGTACCTTTGCGCTAGCTTCTGCTGATACTCGGCAAGACGTACGGTCGCAGCCTCCCTGCATTCTTCTAGCCAATCCAACTGCTCCATCATAAGGTCGGCGTTTTGTACAGGGTCAAACCCAACGATCCGCGCACTGCATAAGCTCACCTCGGTCGGTATCACTGCTTCTGCTCCATATGCCAGAGAAAATGGGGTTTCCCCCGTGGATCTCCTGGGGGTCGTGCGGTAGGCCCACAAGACACTGGGTAGTTCTTCTGCTCACCTTCCTTTCGCTCCATCCAACCTTCTCTTGAGCCCGTTCAAAATAGTCTTGTTTACTGCTTCAGCTTGACCGTTACTCTGGGGGTATGCCGGGGTTGAATACTTGTTCTTGATGCCGAGCTCGCCGCAAAAGGTCCGAAAAGCGTTGCTGTCGAACTGTAGCCCGTTGTCTGTCACTAGTGAATTCGGCACCCCAAACCTTGTAACTATGTTTTTCCACACAAACTTTTTCACGTCGATATCCCGAATATTGGCCAAGGCTTCAGCTTCAGCCCACTTTGTGAAGTAATCCACGGCCACCAATACAAAACGGCGGTTCCCCGTTGCTCGGGGGAATGGCCCGAGGATGTCAAGTCCCCATTGTGCAAATGGCCACGGGCTGCTGACAGGATTTAGATGTCCGGCAGGCTGATGGATCATTGGGGCGTGCCTTTGACATTGTTCGCAACTCCGAACGTATTCGGCGGCGTCCTTCTGCATCTGTGGCCACCAAAACCCCTGCGTCATTGCTCTGTGTGCTAGAGATCGTCCCCCGGCATGCCCACCGCATACTCCTTCATGCAGCTCGGTTAGAAGCTCCTTAACTTTTTCAGGATGCAGGCACAAGAGGTAAGGGCCCGCGAAGGACCTTCTGTACAACTTTCGGTCCGAAGACAACCAGTACCTGGGAGCCATTCGTCGAATCTTATTGGCCTCGGCCTCATCCTCTGGAACTTTATCTTCAGAAAGAAAGTCTATGATTGGGTTCATCCAGCATGGTCCGGCCACCGCCACCCGCGCAACTTCTACTCCGGCCTGGTCGAGGGCAGTCTGCACACAGATGCTTGGTTCCCTTACAAGTTCAATCGTGATAAGCCTCGGGGTGTCCTCGGTAGCCGATGAGGCTAACGTCGCAAGAGAGTCAGCATGCTTGTTCTGCGACCGGGACACCTGGGATATCTTTACCTTTCCAAACTGACCGATAATCTGCTTTGCCGTACTCAGATAAGCTTTCATTCGAGGATCCCGAGCCTCGAAGTCCCCAGTGATCTGATAAACGACCAGCCGAGAGTCTGAGTAGATTTCTACGTCCCTGGCTCCCAGCTGCAATACTGCCCTTAGTCCGGCCAACAGGGCCTCATATTCGGCTTCATTGTTCGAGGCTTTGAACCCCAATCTGAAGGAATGTTCCAGTCGCATACCCTCAGGGGTGATTATGACAATACCAGCCCCGGCCCCCATAGCGTTTGATGCGCCGTCCACAAATAACCTCCACGGGCGAATCTCCGCACTACAGATTACCTGGCCTTCAGTCTTAGGTGTGAATTCCGCGATGAAATCAGCGAGAATCTGCCCTTTCACCGAGCTTCTAGGTCGGTATCTTATGTCAAACGATCCCAACCGAGTCCCCCATTTAGCAATCCGTCCTGTGAAATCGGATCTCTTCAACAGTGATTGTAATGGATACTCGGTGAGGACGAACACTGTGTGTGCCTGGAAGTAGTGTGGTAACTTCCTCGTGGCGTGTACCAAGGCCAAAACCAACTTTTCAAGAGGCAGGTACCTTGTCTCGGCATCGACCAAGGTCTTGCTTACGTAATACACCGGTATTTGCACTCCCCGGTCCCTTAGTAATACAGCACTTACGGCATGATTGGTCACTGCAAGGTACATAAACAAATCCTCCCCGGGCTCCGGGGCCGTCAACCTCGGCGCCTTTGCCAAATACTCCTTTAGTTCTCGAAAAGCTTCATCGCAGCTCTCGTCCCACTGAAACCCCTTCCACTTCTTCAGAAGTTGATAGAATGGCCGGCAGCGATCGGCAAACTTGGAGATGAACCGGTTTAAGGCGGCCAACATCCCGGTGAGCACCTGCACCTCCTTAGGATTGCTCGGTGGTTTTAGGCGATTGATTGCCTCTATTTGGTCGGGGTTAGCCTCTATTCCCCGAGTGGAGATCAGATAACCCAGGAACTTGCCAGCCCCCACTCCGAAAGTGCACTTTTCGGCATTGAGGCGCAGCCTGTGTCGCCGTAGTATCTCGAACACTCCCCGAAGGTCTTCAGTATGCAGCGACTCTTTTCTGCTCTTTACTACCATGTCGTCGATGTAAACCTCAACCGTGCAACCAATTTTCTCCCGGAACATCCTTGTCATCATACGCTGGTAGGTAGCTCCGGCATTCTTCAATCCAAACGGCATGACCTCGTAGTGGTAGTTTGCGTTCGGGGATATGAATGCTGTCTTCTCTCGGTCCTCGGGTGCTAAGGCAATCTGGTGGTAGCCTTGGAAGGCGTCCAGGAAACTCATTCTCGGGTGCCCGTACGTGGCATCCACCAACTGATCAATCTTGGGCATCGGGAACGGATCCTTGGGACACGCTCTGTTTAAATCGGTGAAGTCCACGCAAACTCTCCATTTACCGCTCTTCTTCTTTACTACGACAGTGTTTGCTAGCCATCTCGGGAAGAATATTTCTTTTATGGCCCCGGCCTCCTTCAGCCGCTGGACCTCCAGGTTTACTGCATCGACGTGCTCCTTTGACGCTCTTCTCGGCTTCTGCTTTTTCGGAGGAAATGATGGGTCCACATTGAGTTTGTGAACAATGAACTCGGGGTCTACGCCGGGCACTTCATACGGGTTCCACGCGAAGACATCTATGTTCTGCAACAGGAACAACAACATCTCTACCCTTTCCCGGTCATTCATGCTTGTACCTATCTGGAAGTATTTGTCACTATCTGGGAGAATCCTTACCTTCAGTAACTCCTCGGCAACGTCCGCCCCCTTTTCCTGGGGTATCTGTAATTGCTATGCTTGGCCGAGCTGTTCCTTTTCCCACTGGACCGCGGCTATGAGGCATTGCTTCGCCACCTGCTGATTCCCCCTTACCTCTACAACTCCGTACTCAGTAGGAAACTTTACTTTTACGTGAAGGGTGGACGGAACAGCCCCCATGGTGTGAATCCATGGCCTCCCCAGGATTGCGGTGTAAGGTGCGAACGATCGGACCACTATGAATGTAACTACAACTTCCTTGCCCTCCATGTCCACTGGGAGTGAGATTTGCCCCTCGGGAATCACAATTCTCCCGTCAAACGAGACCAATGGCGTGTTATACTTCGCCAAATCCTGGGTTCTTAACCCGAGCCCTTTGAAGAGGTCCGGGTACATGACGTCAGCCCCACTACCCTGATCAATCATCACCCTCTTCACCAGGAATCCGCCTATCCGGGCTGTCACCACCAAAGCGTCGTCGTGGGGTTGGATTGTCCCTTCAAAATCATCTTCTCCGAACGAGATGTCTAGCCGTCCAGCCCTCTTTTGCTTCTTGGATGATTCTCCCTCCGCGCAAGCCACTGTCATCACCATCCTAGCCGCCGCTGCCCCTCTCGGTGCGGCATGAATGACGTTGATTACACCCCGGGGTGGTGGAAGGGGATTCCTTCTCTGTGGTGCGCCCTGCTCGGTCTCCCGGTCAGTGGAATCTGCTACAAACTCTTTCAGGTGCCCTGCCTTCACTAACTGCCCGAGATGATCTTTCAATACCCTACACTGCTCGGTGGTGTGCCCCTTGTCCCTGTGATAAGTGCAGTATAGGCTTTGGTTCCTCCGAGATGGGTCGCCCCCCATTTTGTTCGGCCATCTGAAGAATGGCTCGTTCCTTATTCGTTCCAGTATCTTGTGCACGGGCTCTTTAAACAACACATTAACCCCTTCGATCTGCACCTCCGGCTCCTGCATTCTGAAGTCCCTTTTCGGCTTTGGCGGCAAGAAGCTTTGCCGAGCTCTCCCTGAAAAAGGGGCTTTCCCCCTGCTTTGCAGCCGGTCATCCTCTAGGCGTTTGTACTCCTCTATGCGTCTCATCAGTTGCCTCATGTCCTCCGGGGGTCTTCTTGTCAGCGACTCCCGTAGTTCAGAATCCTCGGGGAGCCCCATCCTGAAGGTGCTAGCCGCGATTTTCTCGTTTCCCCCACCAATCTCATTGTAGAGCTCCCAGTATCGGCTGGCATAACTCCGAAGGGTTTCCCCAACCCTCATTTTCATGGAAAGCAACGCGTCGACCGGTTGTTGCACTCGGCTGCATGTTACGAACCTGCTGCCGAACTCCTGAATCAGCTCGGCGAAGCTGTGTATAGAACCTTTCCGCAACCCATTGAACCATCTCAGTGCGGTAGAGCCGAGACTAGAGGGGAATACTTTACACATCAATGCATCGTTGTGCGCATGCAACGACATCATGTGGATGTAATGACTGACATGCTCCACGGGGTCTGTTCTCCCCTCATAGGAATTGAATGGTGGACGCGTGAATCTGCTCGGCATGGGTGCCCGTT